>NC_141076.1:28250994-28253572 GCF_041138505.1 Cibotium barometz | reverse complement strand
CAAGAATGATTGTCTCCTCAAAAGGGAGGACTATCACGGGAGTGAGATTTTTCAGAATATTTTATCATGGGAGTGAATCCAATAATTATGTGTGATGCATGGTTCATGTGTGAAGCATGGTAATGAATGATTTCCATTTGTTATAATTATTTTTGTGAGTGATTCCAAAGTAATTTTTGTACATATGTTGGGCAAGGTTTATTTTGATGAGATGCTTTAAAAGCATTGGACTAAGGTTCAATTTTGAAAAAAAAAGCCCAATTTTGGAAAAGCTATGCTATTTATGGCTCCAAGGGCTAAATTTATTAATATGATTTAAATACCGCGTGTGGAAGTGGAGCCACACACGTCGCGGGGGGGGGGGGGGGGGGAGATTGCATCCAATCTTGTGTTCTTTGATTTTTCATGCTCTTCATTTTATGCTATGATGTTATGGTTTATTTCTTTTATTATTTAATTTGTGGAATAATCTAATCTCCATGTACCATGGTCCTGTCTCTACTCTCTCTTTCTCTCTCTAACTCTCTCTCTCCCTCTCTCTCTAACACTCATTGTCTCTCTCTCTCTCTCTCTAATTCTCTCTTTCCTAACTCTCTCTCTTTAACTTTGTCAATTACTCTCTAAGTCTCTTTTTCTAACTCTCTCAATTACTCTCTAAGTTTCTCTTTCTCTCTCTAGCACTAACTCTCTCTCTCTCTCTCTCTCTCTCTCTCTCCCCCCTTCTCACTCGCTCTCTCTCTAAGTCATTCTCTTTACCTTTCTCTAAGTCAGTCTCTAACTCTCTCTTCCTAACTTTCTCTAACTCTCGATAACTTTGTCTCTACTTCACTCTCACACTCTCTCTTTAACTTTCTCTCTCTCTACCTCACTCGCTCTTTCTTCAACTCTCTCTCTCTCTCTCTCTCTCTCTAACCACTCTATTTCTCTCGAGCTGGCCAAAACTCTCTCTAATACACACACTCTCTCTCTAACTCTCTAACTTTGTGTCTCTCTAACTCTCTCAACCCTCTCTCTCTTTTTAACTTTCAATCTCTCTTACTCTCTCTAACTCTCTCTAACACACACTATCTCTCTCTCTAACTCTCTCTAACACACACTATCTCTCTCTCTAACTCTCTCTAACACACACTATCTCTCTCTAACAGTCACTCTCTCTCTAACACACACTATCTCTCTCTAACAGTCACTCTCTTTGTAATTCACCCTCTTTACCTTTCTCTAACTTAGTCTCTCTCTATCTTGCTCCCTCTCTCTCTCTCTCTAACACTCAGTCTATTTCTCTCTCTAATTCTCTCTTTCTTTAACTCTCTCTTACTCTCTTTTTATCTCTAATTGGCCATCTCTCTCTCTCTCTCTCTCTCTCTCTCTCTCTCTCTCTCTCTCTCTATTTCTCACTTGGCTAACTCTCTTTGTAACTCTACTAACACTCTCTTCCTAACGCTCTATAGCTCTCTTCCTAACGCTCTATAGCTCTCTTTTTCACTCACTCACTCTCTATCTCTCTAACTCACTCTCTTGTAATTCTTTCTCTTTATCTTTCTCTAACTCTCTATAACTCTCCGTAACTCACTCTCTACCTCACTAGTCTCACTCACTCTCTCTAACCGTCTCACTGTCTCTTTTTTTACTCACTCTCTCTCTCTCCTACTCTCTTTCTCTCTAACTCACTCTCTTCTAACTCTCTGTAACCCTCTCAATGTCTAACCCTCTAACTCCTAATTAATCACACACACACACACACACACATATGGTAGTAGTATAGTATAGAAGTGTAGCAGTATAGTATAGACTCTCTAACTAACTCTGTCTCTCTCTTTGTAACTCTCCCACTCTTACTCACTCTCTTTATAGCTCTCTCTCTCTCTCTCTCTCTAACTCGTTAACTCTGTCTGTCTCTCTCTCTGACTCTATTTCTCTAGTTCTATCTCTCCCTAACTCTATCCTTCTTTAACTACTCTCTCTCTCTCTTACTCTCTCTAACTCCCTCTATTCCTCTCTCCAATTTGCTAACTCTCTTTCTATCTCTAAATCGCTCTCTAACTGTACCTCTATCTCTAACTCTCTCTCACACTCTCTATCTCTCACACACACATACACTCTCTCTCTATATGTCTTTCTCTAACTCTTTCTAATTGTCTCTAACTCTCGTTCCTTCTATAACTCTCTCTACACCTCACTCTCTCATGCACTCTCTGTAACTCTCTCTCTCTATAACCCTATCTCTCTCTAACTCTCTCTAACTCTCCCTCTCTCTCTAGCTCTCTCAATATCTCTTACTGTCTCTAACTCTCTTTCTCTCGAATTGGGCAACTCACTCTCTAACTCTGATTAACACACACACACTCTCTCTAACTCTCTCCTGTCATTTTGACAATCACTCTCTCTATAACTATCACCCTGTACCTTACTCTCTTTACCTTTCTCTACATCACTCATTTTATTACTCTTTAACACTCACTCCCCTTCTCTAGCTCTCTCTCTCTCACACACTTACTCCCCTTCTCTAACTCTCTCTTTATCTCTCTAATTCTCTCTCTTTTTAACTCTCTCTTACTCTCTAACTCCCTCCCTCCCTCTC
>NC_141076.1:28153494-28245994 GCF_041138505.1 Cibotium barometz | reverse complement strand
TCCTTATCTCCACAATGGAGTGTGTGGAGGGAGGCGGCCAGAATTAAAAGGAAGATTTTGAAGGGAAGAACTCTCTCTCTCTCTCTCTCTCTCTCCCCCCGTCACACACAACAATACGAATTGCAGGTAAGCATCTCGTTTTGTTTTTTTTTCTCTGCGTTGAAGCTTGTCTGCGAATCAAATTTCGTTTGGAAGAGAGAGAAGTCGCCTATCTCTCTACTGTGTGTGGGGGTGGGGGGGCGAAGACCAGCCCAGGACCCGTTGCTGAAACGCCATACTGACTCTGCGTGGGGGGCGAAGACCAGCCAGGCCAGCCGATTGCTGTGTGGCAATGCAACGTTGTGTAAAAGGGGGAGGGCGAAGAGTCTAAGGCGGCCAGCCCAGGCGAGCGCAGCCAGCCCAGGCGGCCTAGGCGGCCAGCCCAGCGGGCAGCCAGGCCAGCCAGGCGGCGGCCACCAGAGCAGCCGGCGGCCAGCCACAGGCAGCCAACCAGCGCAGCAAGCGGCCACCAGAGGAGAAGAAGAAGAAGAAGAAGAAAAAATCATTTATTTTTTTAAATACATTTTAATTATTCATTTTTAATAAAATTAAAAATGAAACTAAATTCAAACGGATCCTCTCTCTCGGCTAGGGAGGAGGGATAATCCCGGCAAGGCACAGTCTCTCGATCATTTTTTATTTTTGTTATGAGTTGCAAGCATTTTTTTTCTCTCGGATCGGAGCATCCCGGAGAAGCGGTGCTGACTGGAGGCTCGCAGCGCAACACAAATCGACAGGCGACCGTAAAGGGGGGTGACTATTCTCTCTCCACCACTGCTCATTTTATTAGCGTTTTTTTTAGTAATTTCCGAGTTCTCGCATTGTTTTTTGCAAGAATTAAAGATGTCTGCTAGGCGTAGTGTGTCCCCACCGCCTTGTACTTCTCTAGGTTTTTTAGGTCTCTTGTCCTCGATCGCGGGTTTGACCCCGACCGAATTGTCAGGCTGTACACGCTTGTTCGGTCCGGAGTGCGCTCGTCGATCACGCGTGATCCGCTAGCGCCCTCCTCATCTATTGACCCCGCCTTAGGACCCAGCGAGCCCGCAGCGGTCGCATTAGCAGATGACCCCTTTCTGGCCGATGAGCCAGAGGACATGAACACCGACGTCACCGAGGGGACCGACGAGGACCTCTTGGAGTACGACGATGATGATTATGACCTATTGGACCCTGTCGACGTCCTGACAGAGACGGAGCTCTCTAGTGGACTGTTTAAATATCTTAATGCCAAATTGAACAATATGGGTAAAGTCCAGGCTGATCTAGTCACGATGCTACAGAGCATCTCCACACAGTTAGATGCACTGATAGCCGCCTCGGCTAGTACTCCGACTCCTCGTGGTAGCCGAGCTCCTGCTGAGCGTAGCCTCGCCAGTGGTTGCAGGAGTACAGGCCGATGCGCCTACGGGGCCGTCCATAGAAGCGACAGCTTCGTCGTTATTAAAAGACTTAAAGCCGCCTAGTTTTGGTGGCGAGTAGAAGGAGAGAAACAAGGACTCGGTCAATATGTTTCTAGCGAAGTGGTCAGATTTGCACGCGCTGCGATAGCAGCCTAGCCGGATACAGCCCGTAGAGGCTAGCCTCTCATTAACCGGCAAAGCGTACAAGTGGTGGATGAGTTTGACAACTCGCCCTACCACTTGGACGAAATTTGAAACGATGTTTCGAAAAGAATTTTTGCCTGTTAATGAGGTAGAGAGAAGCTGGGAGTTATGGGACAAGTGCTCGATGGAGAACAAATCCCTAACTCAGTACATCTCAGACTATAGGGAGATAGTACTCAAGCTAAAGGGAATCGATGCATTCCAGACATTGTGAGGCTTTAAGAGAGGCCTCAAAGATGATTACCTTGAGTACGTAGAGCCCTTATAGCCTAAAGACTTAGCAGAGGCAATTAAATATGCGCAGATATTTGATGACATCAAGCGCCGTAGTGTGCGTGGTGGTTGTAGCAGGGCCGAGGGTACTAAAAAGAGGAGGTCAGGCCTCAAAAGAAAAGGGTTCCGCCGTGATAAACAAGGGGATAGGACGGACCAGGAGAGGGACAGGGTGGTCATTGGTCTAAAAAACCGCGACCATCCAAGAAAAAAAGAGACAGCGAAATCCAAAAGAAAGAGCAGTATATTAAAGCGCGAAAGGAAAATCGCTGCTTTAATTGCAATGAAGTAGGGCACACGAAGGCTGAGTGTCCAAAGCCTAAAGCCAGCACGAGTGGCAACAAGCCCAAAAAAGATGGTAAATCTTCTAGGCAGTTGGATACAGTGCAGAGACTCCCTCTCAGTTCCGCAGAGTTCAGAGAGGTGACAGTGTATCATTGTGATGAGCATCACGCTTGTTCAGTGACACCAGCAATGTGGCAGCCTACTGTAGATCTGTATGACATGGTGTGCATGTATGGCACCATAGGTGGCCGTAGAGTCACAGTTTTTATTGATGATGGAGCTAGCCACAACTTCTTGAACTACTCGTTAGTCAAGAAGTTGGGTTGATTGAGACCCGGAGTGATCATGAGTATACTGTTGGCCTAGCCAACGGATATGACAAAACAGTATGGAATACCGTAGTATTGGGGGTCCCATTATCTATGCAGGACTACGAGGCTCCGCTTGACTTTCAGGTCATGCACTTAGCCAGAGCAGACGTATATCTAGGCAGGGAGTGGCTGTATGGCTTGGGCCCTAGTCTAGCTCGGAATTACTTACATAATACGCTATGTTTTGAGCACAGAGGTAGAGTCATTACCCTGCAGGGCGATCGTGCTGTCCCTGCCACACCACTTATTTCCTCCATGGAGCTGTGTACAGCGGTCCGCAGAGACCAGATAGCAGAGGTATATGCTTGTTACTCTCTTTTGAATTCTGTTTCCGTAGATGAAACGATCAATGATGTTTGCGTAGACAAACAAGGAAAACAAAATAACCTTGGACGAGACCCACTGTTTGAAAACCCTGTTTGGCATGTATGTGATTCAAACAAGAAAAAATCCAAGGTGAATGAGACATTAAAGAAAAAGTACGTTGATACTTTAATGAATTTCTTAGAGGAATTTCAGGATGTTTTTCCTGATGATTTACCAGATGGTTTACCAACCACCATCTAGAGAAGTAGACCATGGCATCGAAGTTATGCTAGGATCAAAACCTATAAGCAAACCTACTTATAGATTAAGCCACTCCGAGGCACAGGAGGTGGAAAAACAATTGACGGGATATTTGAACAAAGGCTTTATTCGGCCTAGTTCAAGTCCGTGGGCATTGCCTATTCTTCTGGTAAAGAAGAAAGACGGATCTATGCGGATGTGCATAGACTATAGGGCTCTTAATCAGATAACGATTAAGAACAAATATCCAATGCCACGCATGGATGAGTTGTTTGATCAACTCTATGGATCTAGATACTTCACAAAAATAGACCTGAGATCAGGATATCATCAGGTTAGAATTAAACAAGAAGATGTTGCGAAGACAGCATTTAGGACCTGTTTCGGGCATTTTGAGTTTTTGGTTATGCCATTTGGGCTAACCAATGCTCTAGCGACGTTTATGACGCTGATGGACAGTATTTTACGTCCATATCTGGGAAAATTCGTAGTAGTAGTTTTCCTAGATGATATTCTTGTGTACAGTAAGACACAGAAAGAACACATAGAGCATTTGCGTCTAGTGTTCGAGTTGTTGCGAAAGCACAAACTATTTGCAAAGAAGAGCAAACGTGAATTTTTTGAAACAGAAATTCACTACCTTGGCCATATTATATCCGCCGATGGTACGTGGATGGAGCTAGAAAAAGTAGAGGCTATTCTTAAATGGCTAGCGCCGAAGAATCTCGAGGAATTGCAGATTTTTCTTGGCATGTCGGGGTTCTATCGACAGTATGTGAAGGACTACGCGAAGATCACAGTCCCGTTGACTGACCAGTTACGGTCAAAAACAAAAAACATTAGTTGGCCAACAGAAGAGATTTGATAAGCTCAAGGTGACCGTAGCAGCTGCACCTGTTTTGACTATTGTCGATCCAAATGAGCCGTTTGTTTTGGAAACAAATGCTAGTAATGAGGCCATTGGGGCCGTACTTATGCAAAGGGGACGCCCAATTGCATTTGAGAGTAAAAAGTTAGATCATGCACAGCGTAACTACTCGGCTTACGAGCGAGAGTTACTAGCGATAGTTCATGCACTGAAAAAGTGGAGACACTATTTATATGGTACTACCTTTGAGGTCCGGACGGCGGACCATGAAAGTCTAGAATGGCTTTCAAGTCAAAATGAACTGAAGGGTAGAAAAGCTCGGTGGGCGGAGATTCTACAGGAGTTTGACCTTCAGATACGTTACCAGAAAGGTAAGTATAACGTGGTGGCAGATGCACTTAGTCGCATGCCACAGATTAATGAACTTAGTTTCACAGTCTTCAAGAACGATTTCTTGGAGTCACTACATAATTTATGTGAGCATGATCCATCTTTTATAGAGGTCTGGCGCGCTGTACGCGTACGCACTTCTTCACAGACGCGACCACCTCCCTCGTTGGCACATGTTGCTAGTTCGGAGAGCCTGGCCGAAGGTGCAACGGGAAGGGAAGCGAGAGTTAGTCCGGAGAGACTAGCCATGTCTTCTGGGTATAATTTGGAGCTGGAGAGCTCTGACGTAGGCCCTTCATCACCTTTGACTGCCACCACGGCTTCAAAGGGGAGTGATAAACTTCATCGGGGGGAGAAATATGCTAATTACTCCATTGACGACGGGTACTTACTCTACAAGGGTAGAGTATGTGTACCAACTATTGGTGACTTTCGGGCCCAAATTCTTAAAGAAAGTCATGATAGTCCAAGTGCGGGTCATCCTGGGATTCAGAAGACCTATGCACTAGTAAAAAGACAGTTTTATTGGCCTAGTTTGTTTAAGGACATCCAGACTTATGTGCTGAAATGCAGTAAGTGCCAGGTCAATAAACATGAATGTCTTAAAATATACGAGAGACAAGGAGAGTGCATTTGCTTGTCTAACTAATGTTCTTTGCATGCTAGAAGCGGGCACCCACCGAGTTTTGCCACCCAAAGTTAGAGACAGAGCCATTGAAAGAATTTTGTAGGACTTCAGAGGATTTTTCTAGAGTGCATGGTCTCAATCTTGAGGGGGAGGATGCAAGGCGTCTAACTCCCAATGAGGTGCCACCAAAGCATTGGCTAAGAGCTCCCCGAGAAAGACAAGAAGGTGATGTTGTGAAAGGGAAAGCATGAGCACTACCTACCCTTGTATATATTATATAAATAGGTTTACCAAACTACACCGTCAAACTATTCTGTGGGCCTTCAATTTGCTCGAGGCTATGTGTTATATGTACAATATGTGTGCTATGTTATATACACATTATGTGTGCATATACTAGGAGACTAACCCACATTAGGCTTGTGAGCATGGGAGCATGGGAGCAAGCTCTAGTGGAGCATGGGTTAGGACTAACCTTAAGGGTTAAGGTTAGGGTTAGGCATCCAAGGGTCACACATGAGAAATGAAAAGTCAAGAGTCACTTGAGGGCCCTCCTATATATAATAGGGGCATGGGGCACACTCAAGGGAGCTTGGGAGCTTGGAAGCTTGAGGGCTTGGAGGCTTATGCTATGGTCTCTTGTGTAGAGATCCATATCTACTCATCTACCATTTCACACTTTAGCTACATGCTATTGGATTGGAGTTATACCTCTTGATGGTATGGGACATCAAGGTAGAGGTATGATGTATTTCATTTATTATTCATGTGTGCATCCCTTGGGCTCGGGGTGGTGGGTGGTTGAGTTTATGCCTGATTTATGCATGTTTATGCATAACAATTATCTAGAGAGATCTTAGGGTTTTAACAGTGGTATCATAGCAATCTCTATTTAATTGTTGTTGATTTTTTTAGTAAATTTTAATATTTACTAATAAAATATTATTTTTTATCGATTTGTGTTGATAAATTGCACGTGGATCATCGATATGGTGATTGGAACGTGTGTAACTACAATTCAATGGACGAATCGACATTGCGGGAGAATACCGTGAGTTAATGCTATTTTTCTCTATTTTTTATGGTTAAAATCAAGCATTAATGGAATTTTTTACAAAAATACCATAAAGTTTATGGTGGATATTTTTGTAGAATGGATTCCCTGAATTTCTAGAATTTTTAGAATTTTTTTTCTATTTTTTTAGAAAATTTTTGAGCATTTTTTTAATTTAAAATATATTTTATACATTTTTTACGGGTTTTTTCCGCGGGAATGCAATTAAATTTCTGTCAATTTCTACTGAAATTCAGTAGGGGACAACGTGTTGATGCATGAATTGCTCTCCCATGTGCGTGGGGTTCTCTCCGTCTCTCAAATCTGATTTTTCTTTCTCTTTTCCGGGAGAAAATCTCTTTAATGATTTTTTTAACATTAATCATAATTAATAATAATTATGATTAAGATATGTTAATTAAAAAAGTTTAATTAAAAAGCTTAATTAAAGATTAAGCTAATCTCTCTATGATTAACAGAGAGAGAGAGGAGATTGGAGGAGAGATGGAAATGGAGAGGAAAGGGAGGAGAAAGGGGAGAAGAGAGAGTCCCTCTCTCTCTCACAGTTCCACGCGCAGGCGACCCGGGGGGGGGGGGGGGGGGGGGGGAGCCGGGCAAAAAAATCACCCCCCCCCCCTAAAAAAATCAAATTGGCTATAAGCCAATAAAGCTTATTTTTTTATTTTTTTTCCATTTTTTAAAAATGAGTTTTTAATTTCAAAAAAAGCTTTTGAATTTATTTTTTTAAAAAGCTTGAAAAAAGCCTGGAAATTACTGAAAATTACGGGATTTGAGGAAAAAAATCTCTGAAAATTTCTTATTGGAAATTTTTGGCTTTTCATCTTCCGGAAAACCTTTGGCTTTCAGTTTTCCCGAAACCTTTTGGCTTTCCGAATTCCGGAAAAACTTTTGACCTTCCGTATTCCGGAAACCTTTGACCTTTCACATTCCGATTTTTTTTTTGTCTTTTCATTTTCCCAAAACTTTTGGCTTTCCGTATTCCGGAAAAACCGTTGGAATTCCGAAATTTTTTGACCGTTCGTATTCTAAATGCGTTCGGGGTTGATTAAAAATTTCAAAAAATTCTTGAAACTTAGTGGACAATTAGACAAAGGTTATTTTAAATTTTGAAAAAATGTGGGGTTGGTGTTTGGCACATGGTGTGTCCATTCGAGCGCCCGTGACCATTCAAATTCCTTTTAAATTATATTTTTTGATCCAGAAAATTAGAGAAATCCATTAAAATTAAAAATTTTCATTGGATTTGAGAATTGTCGGGCGGAATTGGAAATTTCGTGAACGATGGGATTCTCAGAAAAAATTAGGAATATTCTGAAATTATTTTTAGAAATCCTAAAAATTGGTATTTTTTAAATATCAATGGTATTTTGGCAAATTTAATTGCTAAAAATTTTCTGGAAAAATATAGGTTTGGAATGCCATAGGATAGGTTTGGTGGAATTCAAAATTATTATATTTTGAGACCCTGTAAAATTTGGAAAAATTAGAAAAAAATCATGATAATTCTTTTTCTCGAGAATTTTATATTTTCGAGGGTTATTTAATGTTGAAGTACGTTTCCTCGTGCTGACATTAGATAGATGCAGGTTATTCGCATATTATTAATATGATTATATCTCGTATTAATGGATATTTATGTTTGGATTAATTCTAAACGATGTATTCATGATTTTTTACCATTGTTTAGCCATTCTTTTTGGACACGTTCCTTAATTTCTTTTGATGGCTATAATTTTCGTTCAAAGTGTGTTTCACCTTTGACACTTTTTCATGATAATTTATTTTGGCACTTATTAAAGTGTGGATTGTGCTTAATTTCTTAAGCCTAAGACAAATTATATCATGGGTTAGTTGATCAGTTTGTTTTGGTGGATTTTTATTGGAGGTTTTCCATGTTTTATATGGACTCATCAGGTTTTGCCTAGATCACTTATGTCTAGGGTTTTCTTATTGAGTGCTACACACATGTGTTTCACTTTCTTACTTTGGAGTTTTATTTGAACAACACAACGTTTATATACTCCGGATTGATGAGTTGGCCACCAATTTTAATGCTTCTTTTGGCATGATTAATGTCCATTAGATGGTATGCATTGATTTTTATGGTCAACTATGGTCTTTATGGATTGGAGGAGCTTCTATGCTTTTATCCATGGTTTTATAAGGATCTTTTGATCTTTTGGATAATTTCATGTGCCTTGAAGGTAGCATTTGCTTTCGTATTTTGCACATAATTTTGGAGTACATTTCTTATACTCTTGTATATATTCCAACTCGGATACCTAGTTGCTTATATATCTAGGTGAGTTATTTTTTCTACCCTAACTTTATTGTGTTTTGGGTAGTTATCATTAGAAAGGCGCCAATAATTCAATTTCTTTTCTAATGATGTACTCAGAAGGAGTTATTCCTTGATGTAGTCTCAAGTATATAGAGATAGGTTTAGTATGTGAAAGTCTGGATAAGGCCATCTTATTCCTTTTATACAGGATTTTATTCATATGTCCTAGACAGCATACTAGGGAGTTTCAAATTGTTAAGGTATGTATGGGTGGTATCATGGTGGAATGGGATGCTAGAGATCCCTCACACATATTATCTTATGGGATAATTTGGGCTCAAGATTGTTGCTTTGCTTACATCACTTAGCATGTTGACCTCAACATTCAAAGACAATCTTATTTTCTAAATTCACTAGAAGTTATATTGTGGGCATTCTCTAGATAAATTTCTTTTATCTATAGCCTGCATGTTTTGATGAGGGTAATCTCGTCGGTATTTTCACTTATTGAAATCTCTTTCTTTAGAGTTCAAATAAGTTTATCTTGTTGTGTTCGGATAAGGAAATTTGGATTCTTCCTTTGTTGGCATTTCTTTCTCTAGTTCCGTACTTTAGGTGGTTTACACAATCAACCTGATAGGTTTACGGATGTACATATGTGACTCATCGAGACGTTGATGACTCTCTATGTTGATATGGGTAACTCGAGACGTCGATTATTCCATATGATGCAGATATTCTGTTGTTATAATGCCATGTTTTCCTACTTTATTCCAAATGGTTTACAACGAGGAAGTTACTTTGAATGTGAATTGCTCTGATCATCCGCAGTCTGATGGGCAAACAGAGTGTATGAATCAAATTGTAGAGGATATGCTTCATGTATATGTCTCTAGAAAATCATCATATTGGGAAAAATATCTTCCAATGATGGAATTTGCCTATAGCAGTTCTAAATTTACGGCTATTATTTTTTAGTCCGTGCATACTTATGTATGGGTATCAACCCAGGACACCTATTGATGTCGGTCTTAAGGACATCGAGCTTGATGCATCGAGGGATTTCTTGCGAGATATGCAGGAAATGCTGACCGAAGCTCGGGATTCTATCAGGAGTGCGCATGATAGGGCACGGTTTTATGCTGATAGGGGACGCTCATCTCGGTCTTTTGAACCAGGAGCGTTGGTTTATTTTAATGTTCCTAAAGATTTTCAGACTTTGTTAATGGAAAAATGCTCGAAGTTATCTCCTAGATATTGTGGTCCATTTCGAGTTATGCATCGGATTGGCATGGCGTAAGAACTAAAACTACCTCCAATTGTTAGAGTTCATCCAGTCTTTCATATCAATAGATTGAAAGGAAAACTGGGAGGTGAGGATAACATAGTTACTTCTCAAGAACTCGTTGAAGTCGAAGATTTATCCTATGTTCCACATGAACCTGATATGGTACATGAATTCAGGGAAAGGAAACTTTGTAGTTGACTTATCCTTGAGGTTAAAATTAGGTGGAAAGATAGGGAAATTGAGGATTCGACTTGGGAGTCGGTTGAGATTGTTCAGCGCAGTTCTCATTCTTTTCATTGCAAGAGTGCAATGCTTTGAGAGAGGGGAAGTATGTTATATGTACAATATGTGTGCTATGTTATATACACATTATGTGTGCATATACTAGGAGGCTAACCCACATTAGGCTTGTGAGCATGGGAGCATGGGAGCGAGCTCTAGTGGAGCATGGGTTAGGACTAACCTTAAGGGTTAAGGTTAGGGTCAGGCATCCAAGGGTCACACATGAGAAATGAAAAGTCAAGAGTCACTTGAGGTCCCTCCTATATATAATAGGGGCATGGGGCACACTTAAGGGAGCTTGGGAGCTTGGGAGCTTGAGGGCTTGGAGGCTTATGCTATGGTCTCTTGTGTAGAGGTCCATATCTACTCATCTACCATTTCACACTTTAGCTACATGCTATTGGATTGGAGTTATACCTCTTGATGGTATGGGACATCAAGGTAGAGGTATGATGTATTTCATTTATTATTCATGTGTGCATCCCTTGGGCTCGGGGGTGGTTGGGTGGTTGAGTTTATGCCTGATTTATGCATGTTTATGCATAACAATTATCTAGAGAGATCTTAGGGTTTTAACACTATGTCTACTAGGTCTGCACCGAGCCTGTGAAGTGGGCCGTATTTGCTGTGAACAGGTTCTTAATAAGACAAGTGTCGGTGGTAATTGGACAAAAGAAAAGAACTCAGTGGATGTGCGAGGCAGGTGTACAGTAAATGCCATCTATGAGCTGTGGTGGTGTGACACTATCTCAGGACGCACGCACTCCGTTGGCATAAGGTAGCCTATATGAGGCAGAGGTGGAGGTATTAGGTTATGTGCAAACATCGCTGGATGACATTCTACTGAATCCGAGTACATCAAAGAAGCTACATTACTGGCTCTTCGTACATCGTAGCGAATGTAGAGGAGGCAAAGTGCATCTTACATCGCATTGCAATTAAATACCACACCATGATGTGTCCATCAAATAACATGTCCCTGATGCACAAGAACAAGCAGAGCGGCAGCTTCAAGATAAACTTTGCGTCACTAGAGAGGCTCTTGAAAAAGCAAAGGTATGTATATGTGTTTTCTATATATGAAGAAACTCCATACCATGTTCATTGCCTCTTTGTATGTGTTTGTAGGCCGCTTGAGACCACACTAATGAGGTTGTGGAGAAAGCATGTGCTAGTAGAGATTTCATGATGGGTGTGAAGTTAGAGAACTCTAGCACAATGATCATTCCACAACCACTAAAGATTTTTCTACATGAGGATAGTATGTTGATTGTGAACAGAAAGTTGTCCAGGGTGTGGCCTTGGATTGAAGCGGACCAATCTTTTATATTACCTTGCAAGCATGCATACCATGTGTTTTGCTACTCTTATGTATGTGTCAACTGAAAGTGCATTGCAGTTGGTTTGTAGCCAGACCATACCCGAAATGCAAAAAAAGTGGTGCTAAAAGGAAACCACTTGGTCATGCGATGCTTGAGAACAAAGGTGGCAACCTATACTCTTTAACTAGTTTTATTTGAGTAGCACTCCTTTACATTTGTTAATACCACCTTTAAGCACTTGCTATATGCTAGCCCATTGGAAACCGGTTGAAACCGATTTGCGATGCTTGAGAACAAAGGTGGCAACCTATACTCTTTAACTAGTTTTATTTGAGTAGCACTGCTTTACATTTGTTAAGCACTTGCTATATGCCAGCCCATTGGAAACCGGTTGAAACCGATTTGTAGTGCTCCCAAGATATTATAGTGGGTGTCAATCTAGTGATTGAAAACCATTTGCTATGCTCTAAACATATAAACTGGTTGTCAACGGACTAAAAACGCTTTCAAGTGTCCCTTCTCTTATAAACTTGTTGTCAACCAGTTGCCATTTGTCATACTCTCAATCTATAAACTGGTTGTCAACAAGTTGGAAGCTAGTTTCCATTTGTCATGCTCACAATTTCTAAACTAGTTGTCAACCAGTGGTTATAAACGCTTCTAGCTCATAAACTAGTTTCAAAGGGGTTAGAAAACAAGGGTTAAAGCTCATTAAAGTGGCCCAATTTATAAACTGGGTTTAAACCAATTTATAAGTTAACAATCGGTGTTTATATAACTGGTTGTCAACTTATAAACAGTTTTTAACCAAAATAGAGTTAGAGAGAGAGTGACGTAGAGAGAGAGTTATGGTAGAGAGTTAGAAAGTTAGAGAGAGATATTTAGAGAGAGTTAGATACTATATTATACTACTAGTCTTCCATACTATATACAGTTATACTACAATATACATATATATGTGTGTGTGTATGTTATTATTTCAGAGTTAAAGGGTTAGGCAGAGAGACAGAGAGAGAGAGAGAGAGAGAGAGAGAGAGAGAGAGAGAGAGAGAGAGAGAGAGAGAGAGAGAGAGTTAGAAAGAGCTAGAGAGTGAGTGAGAGAAAGGTAAAGAGATAGAGTTAGAGACTGAGACAGAGAAAGAGTGAGAGAGTTAGAGAGAGAGTGTTAAAAGAGTAAAAGAGAGAGTGGGGCAGTTCGAGAGAAATAGAGAGTTAGAGAGAGTGAGTGAGACAAAGAGAGAGAGAGAGAGAGAGAGAGAGAGACAGAGAGAGAGAGAGAGACTTAGTGAGTTCAACATAAGCAGAGAGTTAGAGAAAGTAAGAGAGATTGAAAGAGTCATAAAGCTTTAGAATAGGATCCCACTTTGGATCCAAGGAGACCATTTTTTCCCTCACATTAAGTTGGTCACTGGTACCCTTATTTCTTGTCTTTGAAATCTAATTTTTCTTTCTATCCTTTGACTTTTTTCTAGATTCCATGTAATTCTACATTGGATCCACATGACACACCAAACATGCACTTTAGAATTTTTAAATCTCCTGTAAGATGCCACTGATGCCATTATACATTGTATTCATCACATTCATCTACTTTTAGGACTTTACTTGTTTGGTGTTTAACCACTACATTCATATATTTGTTAAGTTAAAGAAAACCTTTAATATTTCATGATCTTCTTTTGGGACTTTGAAAGTAAAAAATCACCATATCTAATTTTTTGATTGAACATATCTTTTTTTTTGAACATTCAAATAATTAAAATTCTCTTTTGTGATGTTCAAACTCAAGGTTGTATTTATTAAGGTCAAGATTACCCTCTCTTACTTTTATCCTTTGATAATATCACATTCATCAAGTTTTAATATAAACCTTAGTGTACCGCCACATTCTTGAACATTCTTGAATTATCATGTTATAGAACTTCAACATTGCCATTTATGATGGCATAGATACATAGGCTCACCAATGAGCTCCAAAACTTTACTTGTGTGGCATAGATGCATAGGCTCACCAATGAGCTCTAAAAGTTTACCTATGGCATAGATGCGTATGGTCACCAATGAGCTCTAAAACTTTAGCATTCAACAATGATCGTGCTTGTCCTACATGATATAGTTTTTGGAGAGGATATTTTTTTTCATAACCCTCTAATATTACATATCATTAAACAAAATATTTTGTTAAATCCTGTAATAAAACACAACATTTGTGTAACAAAGTATTCTTAGGATGCACATGCACATGGGATGGGCCTAGGCACATGGGCTTAGGATCATTTACATGTGGGATTAGGGCACATGGGCCTTGGGACTATAAAAGGCACGTGCTCTAGGACTATTGGACCTTTTTGACATCTTGTGATACTCATTACACTTACTTTCCATATTGCTTAGTACTAATATTCTTAGCTTTCCTTAATTCAAAGCTAATTAGGATAATCCAAGGCTAATCTAGATGCACCTTTCTTTCATTGGTATCAGAGCTCTTGGCTTAGATCCTTTCTTAGGGAGTGATTAGTGATAATCATTTTTGGATTACTATTAATCTAGTTTTTTAGAATGCATTATCTTAATCTTGATTAGTGTTAATCATTTTTAGAATTGATTTTTTTACAGTTTTCAGATTTGCTAATTTTTTATTTTGACAAGATTAGCAATGAAATTTATGTTAATCATTTTTGAATTTGTATTATCACAATTTTCAGAACCCTGATTTACTTTACTGTTTGATTTCTTGATTTTTGAAATTAGGGATTGCAGAGATTTTAGTAATCAATATTGAGTGATCTTCTTCCATTACCTTGCTTAGAGAGCCTACAGTTTCAAATATTAATGCTTTAAGCGCTTATTTCTTCAAGATCAAACCCTAGATTATCAAATCTGAGTTCTTAGAAGAAGCATTGTAAGAAGCAGGTTGCTGTGCAGAAAATCAAGGTTGCTATGTAGAGTTTTCACATTGATGTGTAGAGTTCAGAATTGTTGTGCAGAGTTTTCAGATTGCTCTGCAGAGTTCAGATTACTGTGCAGAGTTTTCAGATTACTGTGTAGAATATTTAGATAACTGTGTAGAGTTCTCAGATTTCTGTTACAAAGTTGTTGAGTGCTGCTGAGTGCAGATTTATAGTAAGTTTGAACAGATTTCAATGTAGATTTTCAAGCAAAGTGTAGAAAATTCAATTTTCTTCAAATTTAGTATAAGAAGTGGTGCCAGTGCATTACTCTCAACCCTAATCTTGCCCTAAAGCTAATTTTCTTGGAATTTGTACAAGAACATTATGTTCAAGAAAAGTTTAATATTAAGTTTTTTTAGTCATAAATACACAAGAAATGGAGACAGAAGTGAATCTTGGTGTGTTGGAGTGCAAGAAACTGCACATCTTTTGCAAGATCGCAAGATTCTTGATAGATTAGACAATTTGATGCAAATCTTGATGTATACAAGTGAAATTGATGCAAACAAGGCATCCATGGCTTGAGGTTGACAAATTTGCAGAAAGATGATGTATGCATATCAGAGATGATGTATGCAAGGCATGAAATAAAGTATACATGCACTATTGAGTGGAAATTTGCTACTCAATTGTTTGTTGATACTCATAAAGCCCCACTGGGAAATGAACCCAGTCCTCTGGCCATAGCCAGTGTGCTCCGTACACCAAAGGACATTGTGGTTGTGTTGGCTATTGGAAAAATACTACCAACCATTAATTGGTTGGGAGCCATCAGGAATTGCAACAAGCTAGGCAGCACAAAGAGTGGTCTTCTAACCTAGCTGGCCAAAGTGGCAAACACCTAAATCCTATCTACACAAACAACAACAACTAAGGTGTCACTTGCAGCCAAACCAAGAACTCAACTCAGAGGGGAACCACATTTCACATAGATTTGAAGGCAACATATTTGTGAAAGGGTGAACAGAGTAGTCGGTGTCTGCAGAGGGAGAGGTATCTATAGAAGGGAGGAGAGCCACAATTGTCTATAGAAGGGGCAATGTAGCAATGACAAGCATTATGTTTTACCAAAGCTTCAGAAGACAATAATAGGGCACTACAATTGTTCAAACAAGAGGCTATGAATGCCCATAACCCTGTAACAAAAGAGGAAAGGGAAAGAGGCTATGTAATGCCCAAAAGCACAAGAAGGTAGCACAAGCTCTCAAGGAGAAGCTCTCAGCGCAGCCAACAACAGCATCATCGAGCTCTCTGGGAGGAGCTCTTAGCACAGCCGCTCATTCCTTCTTTATGCACTTCGAGAGGTCCAGAGCAATAGTACGCCTCAACAGCCCAAGTAAGAGTTCCTAACAGTGAAGAGAGCCGCCTGCTGTCACCAGCACCAGAGCGACTCTTGTGGTTATGGCGGCCAACTCCTTCTTCTTCGCAGGGAATGCGAAGTGCATCATCGGCAGGCCGTGTGTAGGAAGGAGCATATCAGAACTGGCTCAGAAGGCGCTTACAAAATCTGCAGTGAATGCTTCAGCAACCAACATCTGCATCATCAGCAAAGCACTTCAGAATGCAACAGGCGAGTGAAGGAAGCTGCAGTCGTATTCGCTCGTTCACACCATAGCGTCATCATCGGCATCGCAGTCAGCTGAGCACCGCTGTTGTTGAGTGGCTTTCAGTGGCGCTGTGTTATTGCCATAGCGTCAGAGTAGAACGCATCATCAGGCCTATTACAACACGCATCTTCAGATCTATTACGCCACGTATTGTGTGGTTGCTTTTTCTACAACACGCAACCCAGAGCACCACGCATCATCAGATCTATTATAGCACGTATCGTGCAACCATTTTTTTCTACAACACGCAACCCAGATCAGAACCAGCGTGGAGAGTGGAGCCTTGCAGAACTTATGGTGCAACTCACGACAGCACTGATCACAAGCGTAGCACTGTAACTCTCATTCGGAGATCGTAGCTCACAGGCGCAACTTGCTCACAGGTAGGTCACAACACTCACAGGGTGTCTCACCTCCGTGAGATCAGCCATTTGCTAGCTCCTCACCGCAAGTGTACGTGTAGCGTTCATGGGACCAGCCGGCTGCAAGCTATTCAATGCGACACAGAAGAAAAAACAAGAAAAAAGAAAGAAAAAGCTAAACCATGAACATTCGAGCCACATTCGTTTTTTTAATCTTGCCTCAGCCAGCAATCCTGCAGCGCGTATCATAGCGTGCATCATTGAGCTAATCACGCTCTCAGCAGAAGCTAACGGTGCAGGGAGAAGGAAATGTTTAGGTTTTTTTTTCCATTTTACACTTGAAGGGTCTCTTGTTCTAAAAAGGGAGAAGGAAACGTTTACGTTTTTTTCCATTTTACACTTGAAGGGGCTCTTCACACCCATTTGGTCCAAATTACATTACTCTTTTCTTCACAATACATTTACTTGGCCTTGGGGGCATTTGTAGCATTATATGGTAGTGATGTGTGTGAACACACTTAGGACAGTAGGGGTACTTTTTCCCTCACTAGGAGGTCTTTTCCCCGTGTGTATGTACACCATTTTATCTACTCAATTTGGGGTGTATACTTATCTTTTGTATCTGGCGGCATACATTTATTCATTCTAATCTAGTGAGTTTGTATGCTCTCAAGCTTCTCAATCTTGTGTGTGTGCAGTGTTGCAACCCTAACCCTAATTCCAACAATGGGTGTCAGAGCTTGCTTCCTTGACAATTGATCTAGTAATCTGCCTCCCTCCTCACTCACGACCTTGTTTTTCTGTCTCCGATTGAGATACCCTCTTAGGAGAAGAAGGTATATATTGTACGTCCGCGATGCGATTCGGTCGTATTTCGGGGGCGTTTTGGGCACCGTAAGGTTTCTGCAGACTTTCTGAAGAGGTGTCATTTTGGATTGGTTCTGCTCGATTTTGGGTGTTTGGGCCCTGCAGTGGCAAAGATTTGGTGTGCAGCAGCATGTACAGTGTCTTCAACAACATCGACCATCATACTTTTGCCCCAATAACACTCTATTCTTTACTTTGTACTATTTTTCATACACTTTGGAGGTGATTCAGTCAATTGGTACCAATCTAGGGTTGCATTCAATGAATACTGAGTACTTGCAGTGTGTTGAAACATTTTGCATTTGGTAGACAGTCATAGCTGGGAGTAGTGATGTATTCAACATGTTGTCTGTGCTGAGGACAAACTTGATGGGACTAACTACCCATTGTGGTCCTATATGATGAGGCATGCACCGGTTGCCTGTGAGTCATAGCTGGGAGTAGTGATGTATTTAACATGTTGTCTGTGCTGAGGACAAACTTGATGGGACTAACTATTTATTGTGGTCCTATATGATGAGGCATGCACCGATTGCTAAAGGCCTTTGGAATGTGGTTAGTGGTAGTTAAACTCATCCTGTTTCACAACTACTATTGCAACCAGGTGCTGCAGGTACATTTGAAGTAGAATCTCATATAGATGTGGCTCCTCCACATGCACCACTAGTACCTCCCATCACTATTGCTTAATGAGATGGGATGGAAGAGATGCACATGCACATGCATTGCTTGCACTTTCTGTGAAGCGAAGAACTATTCCTCATATTTGATCATGTAAGACTTCAAAATAGGCATGGGATGCACTTGCTACATTGTACCAGGTGCACAATGAAGCACGTGTTGCATATCTGCACAAACAGTTGGAGTTTGAGCATATAAATGAGGGAGATTCAATGGACAACTTCTTGACCAAGATTAAAGATTTTAAGGAGCAACTCGCTAGTGTGGATGAGAATATCCTGATAGTACATTGGTGCCCACAATTCTCAATGCATTGTCAGATTCTTATTAGAGTTTTACCTCTACGCTTAGACTCATGATGAAGGAAAATCCAAATGCCCTTACATTTGATGAGATGGTTTCAATACTCTTGCAAGAAGAGCAGTCTAGGCAAAACAGATTTATTATACGAGTTGGTGACCAAGCTTTTGTTGCCACTCAGAAAGGCAAAGGCAAAGCTTCTTTGCATGGTGGCTATAAGCCAAAATCAGAACCTCACATAAGGATGCAGAGAAAGAAGGTGATAAGCCTAAAAATAAGGGCAAGTGTCACTATTGCAAGAAACCAGGGCACTACATAAATGAGTGCAAGAAAAGGCTAGAGAAGGAGAAAAAGAGAATCGGGCATGGTTGTGGGGCTGATGCATCTACACCAAGTGCAGAGAAAAAGGAATCTATAACTTTTGCTCAAGATGATTGGGCATGGACTGTACATTGTAGTTATGACCCTTTTGTTCATGATATATGCATTTAAGTGGCATAATTGGATGCTTGGTACTTTAACAGTGGTGCTAGTAAGCACATTACTTCACAAAAAAAAATTGTTCCCATCTTTGGAATCTATCCCAAGTGCAGGAACCGTCACATGTGCAAATGCTTTCTCATATCCTGTCAAAAGAGTTGGTAGAGTTGTGCTCACTGCGCGGCAAATGGGGGTGCATTTACTCTTTCTAAAGTTTTATATGTGCCAGGCATTAAGAAGAACTTGCTCTGTTAGTTTCAGCCTTAGCCTTGTCAGGCTTGATGTTTGGTAAAATTTGTGGATGACAGATGTACAGTTCAGGATAGAAATGATGGTTATTCTATCATTACCTCAGGTACCTTGTTTCATGGCCTATACAAGATGGATGTATTTGAGAACTTGCAGCATGATGCTTGCTCAGTCTGTACGACTCGTGCTATGAGTGATGCAGAATTATGGCATGCACAATTTGGCCATCTGAATTATGGCACTTTGCTATGCCTTCAAAGGCATGATATGGTGTCTGAGTTGCCAACTCTTGAGACACCTGCTAGACATATATGTGGGGGGTGTATTCTTGGTAAAATGCATCAGGGTGAAAGCATGTATAGGTGGTACCACTTTTTTCACCTTTTGGTGGTACCACCAAAAGCCCCTAAAAGGAGGGAAGTTTAGTGTTTTTAAAATTAGTAATATGGAAAATAGTGGACCATCATAAAATTAATTGGGCCCCCCTCTTCAAAGCATGCAATGATTTGGCGCCCCCCTTCTCGTAATATGGAAAATAGTGGGCCACAATGAAAAGGATTGGGCCACCCTCTTTAAAGCATGCATTGATTTGGCCTGTCACGCAGCGCCCCCCTTCTCCCTCTACTCCTCTTCTCCCTCTGCTCCGTTCCTGCATTCCCTCTCACCAAGTGAGCTCCTTGCCCATTCATCTCTTTGCTGCCTCGCATCACTCACGGTTTCACCATTTCACAGCCGTGTGCACAGAGATGAGTGATCTGACCCCAAAGAAGAACACCCCCCCTAGGAGGTGCAAGAGACCCTTTGCGGATGCTGACTCAGTCATGCAGACCCCTTCACCGATGCTAGAGCAAGGTGAAGCTTCCCAGACAACATGCGGCCCCCCAACAGAAAAGTTCGCTCGGAAAGGTATTGTGCTCCTCTTCCATGTCTGCTGCATGCACATATCCTTCTTACACATCTTCTCCATTGGCTTTTGTTTGCACATTGTTTCCTTGTCACAATGCATGCTCCCCTTGAGAACTAACATTTGCTTGTTCTCTTATTGACAGCGTCATCTAAGTACCCCAAGCTCTCCCGTTTTTGCTACTCAGTAGCTGAGTTGCATGCTGAGTACGGCTTGAGCATGGAGGGCAAGCTGCCCAAAGACCTTACTGTCAAGGATTTGCCACCTGAGGAGTGGCTGACTGTCTTCAAAGTTCCCGAAAAGAAGAAGACAAAGGTCTTCCTGCATATGGTGCAAGATCATCTATACGAGGCTTGCCGTCTTTTGTATAAGAAAAAGTGTACCAGGCTGCCCCCTTTAATGGGGAACTAATGACAAAGTTTGCTAGGGGTTTGTCTTTGAGAATTGTGCAGCTGCTAAAGCCCAACCCGAAAGTCACAAGATTGGATGTGCTGTGGTGGGTGGTATGGTCTTGGAGAATGTGAAGGCTCAATGGGGAGGTTTGAATCGCAAAGTGAGCAAGTTCATGTCCGATTACGGTGTTTCTATCTTATATGGACAAACAGAGCATGCTGTTGACTCCTACGCCTTGACAGTGTCTAATCACCCTGCAAAACCGACTGAGGTTGCATCCCAGCCCCTATACATAGAATGGTTAGGTAGAATTGCTGAAGATCTTGATGGGCGGGCCCATATTGCTGAAGCGAAGGTTGGTTCTGCTAAATTGGTCTTAGCAAAGAAGAGGGATTTGTGGCTACGCAATGAAGGCACCTATTCGGCCTATGCCCCGATTATAGTAGAGATGGAGAGACTTAGAGCAGACATGGAGATATTAAAAGCATCTCCCCTAGAAAATGAAGCTCTCATTCTGAAGAAGGAAGCTGAGATAGGAGTGCTGGAGAGGGTGGTCTCAGTGGCTTATGGTGCTGTGACGTCTGCTGCTGCAGAGAGGAAGTGTCCACTATGCAGGTACTTTTGAAAACTCAAGAATTTTTCTATCCTTTAAGTAGTGGTCCAAGCACTTGTAAGTGATATATGCACTTGCAAGTGATTCAACCACTTGAAAGTGGTGTAGCATTTACACCACTTGCAAGTGCTTGTTTCACTTGCATCACTTGCAAGTGCTTAGAGGTCATCGAGTTCATAGACCACTCATAAGTATTCAGACCACTTTGCAAGTGCTGTGACCACTTGCAAGTGTTATACCACTGTAAGTGCTTACATCACTAGCAAGTGCATAGAAATCATGCAAGTTCTTAGAAGTTTAACAAGTGCTTAGACCACTTGAAGGTGCTAAGACCACTTGTGCAAGTGGTCATACCTTTTGCAAGTGGTCATACCACTTGCAAGTGCTAAGGCCACTTGTAAGTGTTCATGCCTTTTGCAAGTTCTAAGATCACTTGCAAGTGTTCATACCACTTGCAAGTGCCTAGGCCACTAGCGAAGTTCAAGACCACTTGTAAGTGTTTATACCGCTTTCAAGTACTCATACCACTTGCAAGTGTTCATACCACTTGCAAGTGCCTAGGCCACCAGCGAAGTTCAAGACCACTTGCAAGTGTTCATACCGCTTTCAAGTGCTCATACCACTTGCAAGTGCTTAAAACACTAGCAAAAGCACAAAGCACATACAATTTCTAAGACCTTTAACAGGTGCTTAGAACACTTGGAAGAGCCACTTGCAAGTGGTTGCATCATTTGCAAGTGCTTAGACCACTTTCAAGTGCTTAGACCACTCACTGGTGCTTAGACCTTAGGGCACTGCACAGACCACTGAGAGGTTCTCAAACCACTTACACATGCTTGAAAGTTCTAATGGCTGGTTGTTTTTCATTATGTGCAGGCTTTGGTTGAGGAAATGGAGCATGTGTTATGTGAGCTGAGGAGACAGGCCTCCTTCGTGAAGAAGGAGGCATGCACTTTCTTGAAGAGAGAGGGGAGAGCCCTTCTAGTGCCTACCCCGCCTGCCAAGTCTGTCCTAGGTGCTGACACTATCCTCATTGGTGGATCTTGTGTGGCATGTGGGGCCAGCTGCTGCTGTCAAGCAAACATGGGGCCGATGTTTATTATCTGCCATGTGCCCACAAGTACCACCCCTTTTGCTTTTCCATTGTCTGTGCGACTGAGCCCAAGTGTATTGTTCCAGACTGTTCGTGGGAGATACCACTTGTAGCAAGATGTTGGGCACTTGAGAATGCATATGAGGAGTCCATAGGTAAGGCATGCCTCTTTCATAGGACAGGATTCATGCTACTTTTGATATGTATAGTAATTGTCTGTTATGTCTCAGGTGAGCCAGAGGCTGGCGAGGTGGTGGACCCAGCCGCTTCCACCTCGTCCATGCATGATGTGGACACCCCCTTCGACCTAGATGCCTTGATGATGAAATACAAAAACTTTGAGGGTTGTAGTCTTTCTGCTGAAAAAATTGATGTGCTTGGTGATGGAGGAATCCTGAGGGGAGACACCTGGTTCTGAGATCACACAAGGTAATTTTGGTTGCTGTAACATGTTATCCTCAGACATGATTATCCATGATCATTGTGATCATATTAACTACTTGTGCTCCTAACTTGATTTCCTATTGCTATCCCAAGTACTGATGTCATTAAGACATTAAGTCATGTTTTAGTGCTCCAACTGGAGAGCCAAGCCGCGTCGACAAAGGTGTACATACTGAAGAGGAGTTGGACCCAGATATGGAAGAGACCCTCCAATTTGTTGCAGGAGAGCTGCGAAAGAAGAAGAAAAGGCAGGTGGAGGATGGGCCTCTTCGGAACCCCAAGAAAAGGCAGGTGGAGGATGGGCCTCTTCGGAACCCCAAGAAAAGTACTAACCCAATTTTTCCCAAAGCCCGAGCATGCAAGAAGCTTTAGCTTCTTGCAACTTTGTAGCTTTTTGCTCATGCAAGCCGCATTATTTTGCGGCAATATAATATATAAGTCCTTTGTCTCAGTGTCTGTGCGTGTCTTGACCATCTTAATTGTTGTGCATGTAGTTAAAATTCAAGTTGTTGGCTCGAAAACCCTACCACCCACCACTGATGAGGTAGAGCACATTGAGCACTGTCCTCCACGCTATCAGTTTCGATGCTTCAATGACTCTCGAGACCTGGCACTCGTTGTTGACTTCAACAAGGTTCTTTTGTGCATGCACGATAAGCGCAGGACACAGAGATTCCCCCAAATGTCTCAACGCTGTACTTTTCCAAAGTTCGTGAGGATGAGAACATCACCTATTATGTACGGCAGGATGCAGAGGTGTTCTTACTTGGTTGAGTCAGGTTGCAGAGGTATTTGTGTGGACCTCCCACAGAGGCAGGAAATTGGAGACAGCCATGGATAAGTACCTACCTCAAGCCAAGAAATGCATGAGTGGATGGCTGTCGCAAACCGCTTGCCATGTTTGCACTTGGCGCTTTGATAATCCTCCTAGGCCAATGTTCTTGAAAAACTTGGATACCTTCTGGCATCTTTTCTCGAAATTCAATAAGACAAATACACTTGTGCTAGATGACTCATTGTATAAAATGTACTCTAATGATCCTGCATGCTATGTGATCCTTCTTGAAGTGGAGAAGCAGACTGAGGGGTAGTGGGAAAATTTTCTGAAATAGGATGTGGCTGACTTTGTGTTGCAGTGGGCAGAAAGTGCTGACAAAGCAAAAACTGTCAGAGAGTGCCCTTTTGATGTCAAGGATGATGCCTTGCAACGGTCGAATTGGAGAATCGTGCGGAACAATGTTGAGGAAATGAAAGAAATTGAAGCCCCCACGTTGCCAAAAATTACCCCCAACGTGGATCCTAAAGAAAGAAAGTATAAGCATCCAAAGAGTAAAACAGCAAATTAGAAGTGCTTTTGCTGGCATTTTTCCCATTGTACAGAGGACTGCCTGTAGCCCCTTCACTGCCATGACACTATGCGCTTACTGTGTAGCTTAATGTACTCTGACACCGTGCCTTTATTGTGTGGCTAACTTCCAACATTCCTTGACATATATACAAACAAAAATGGTTTTGACCTTGGAACGATTTTGTGTCGATCTGGTGTCATTTTCTTTAGTTTATACTGTGGTTGCATTTTGTGGACTCTTAAGAAAGTGATGGTCTCTGAAAGTGCTTGTCTAGGTTCTGAAGTGCTTGTCAAGTGGTTTAAAAGTGCTGGTCTAGACACTAAAAGTGCTTGTCAAGTGGTTTGAAAATGCTTGTCTAGGTATTGAAGTGCTTGTTAAGTGGTTTGAAAGTGCTTGTCTAGATACTAAAAGTGCTTGTCTAGGTACTGAAGTGCTTGACAAGAATTTCTCAAGTGGTCTGAAAGTACTAAACATGTGCTTGTCTAGGTACTAGAAAGTGCTGGCTAACTGCTGCTGCTGGTCAGGTAATCTGAAAGTGCTTTCCAAGGTGTTTAAAGCGCTTGTCAAGTGGTCTGGAATGCTTGTCTAGGTACTAAAAGTACCTGACAGGTGCTTACCATGTGGCCTCCAAGTGCTTGTCAAGTGCTTGTGTAGGTACTTCAATTGTTTGGGAAGTGCTGGTCAAGTGGTCTGAAAGTGCTTGTCTAGTTACTTAAAGTGCTTGTCTAGGTACTTAAAGTGCTTTTCAAGTAATCTGAAAGTGCTTGTGTAGATCCTAGAAGTGCTTGTGTAGGTACTAGAAGTGCTTGTCAAGTGGTCTTAAAGTGCTTGTCTACTACTGAAAGTGCTGTCAAAGAGTTGAACATGCGAAATAGTGCTTCTTAGGAGGACGCATTGTGCTAGCTTGAAAGTTAGAACTTACAAGTTCTCCTCTGGGGGCATGCTATTATAGATTTGTTCAAATACATCATTTGACAATTCATATATATTAGGCTCACCTTCTACCGAGCACATCGAAAACCTGATGTATTGTACTAGGTGGGAGTAGATAAAAGCAGGGGGCTTGTCATCCAAAAGAACGTAGGTGTCATCTTGGCCATTTACCTTGTCATAGAAGAGTCCCTCAACGATAAATGAGTTCTTTTGAATACGGTTATGCCATTCATCCCTTTCAGATTTGATGGTCAAGCACTTGGTTTTAGTGCACTTCAAGATGTAGAAGTCTGCACCTGGCTCTTCTGCTGCTGCGAAGTTCTGGCCAACCGTCAAGGCATCACTTAGGTCGTCATGGTGGCCAGCATACATGGGGGCTCCTGGTAACTCATCATCGCTGGATGCTTCTCCATCAATTTGAACATTGACAGTCGGTTGTATTCGCAAGTACTGCCACCTCTCAACGTGGTCCTTGTTTACACATCTCCTCCATTAACCTTTCATGCATGCATGGCAAAAGCAGGACAATGGTCTGCACCGTAGCCCGTGCATACCTGATTGACTGTAGCCGTTGACATAGTGGAAGGATCGAGACCCTTTGATCCGCATGCAATCCCACTCTCTATCTCTATCTACATCACCGAGCTTGACCTCCCAGAATCTACGATCGACTTTCTTCCCTATCAATGGACATTCTTTCCTGAGGGTTGCGTTGAGGAATGCCACCACACTTGAAGCGTTATGTAACACCCATCCATCAGATTTCAGCTGCTCCTGTGTGAGAGCTCTTTTGAGCACCGCACCAGCCCCATCATGCTCACTCTTCCCATGGCCAGATGCGAAGAAACTGCGCATCATCTCAATACCTGTCATATTGAAGTATCGCGCTACAAAATAGAAAGGGCGCCTTGCTTTGAATTGTGAAGCAGCGCCATCAGACCACACCAAGTGTCGCTTGACACTGCATCCTTGAGCTTTCAGCCACTCATTGTGCAAAAGAAAGCAGTGCTGCACAAACAAAGTGTCGTGGATTTTGTCATCAGAGATGTAGAAGTGGGTTGTCTTCCGAATGGTACCAAGCACATCACGTAGGTATGAAATGTGGACCAAGATTGTCACCTGAGTTGAATGCCAATGCATTGACTGAATTTCATTCTGCACCTTGAAGGAGTAATTCTCTGCAAAATCCACTACGGACACCACTACATCATCTTGAAATTTATCCAAACACTCTTTGAATTGTTCAGATTGCCATCTGTACTTATAATTGTGTTTGATGAAGTTTCCCAATTTGCTTTGAAGCAAGGAAGTGAAAGTCCTTAGGCTGACTTGGCGAACAACAAGATCTTTATGAGTTTTTGCTTGACCGTTCTCATCCACTTTCTGTGTAGGAACGTCGTCAAAAAGCTTGACAGTCATCATAGAGATGTCATCGCTTTTTTCATGTGGACACAAGGAGATTTGTTTAATGCCACAATGTTGGCATGTACACCCAAAAGACATTGTCTACAGTGATAAGCACAGTCAATGGGTTTTGGGCACAATACAGACTCCCACAGGTCTATTAAGCTTGGAAATGTGGCATTGGAGGCCGCACACTACGCTGTTCCATCATGAGAACTGGCCATGTAGCCCATATCTTCTGATTAAGAGCTTCCTTGAAGTAGACAAGCTGCACATGGTATTCATAGCAACAAGTGTTGCGGTCCTTCAGCTTGCGTACGAAGTATGGCTTTAGACCCTCAAAACATCTGAGGGAGATCCTTATGTTAGGATGAGCCACTTGGAACTGCATATAGAAGTCCCTCTGTGATACACACCTCAGCAAAATGGTGTGGCTGAGAGGACGACATGTCTTTCATGGAGATGGCACGATGTATGGTGAAAGCCCAAGATTTACCTCATGGTTTTTGGTTAGAGGTAGCTATGTGCACAAACTATGTGTTGAATAAATGTCCTAGCAAGGCCTTGCAGTAGTCTAAAACTCCTTATGAAGCTTGGCATGGTAGGAAGCCTTCTATGGCTCATTTGCGTGTTTTTGGTTGTCTTTCTTATGCTCTTGTGCCTAAGCAACAACGCAGTAATCTTGATGATAAGGCAGTTAAATGCATATTTGTGGGATACAATTCATAAAGCAAGGGATATAGACTCTACCATCCAACCTAAAAGCGGATTTTGGTAAGTAGAGACGTTTTTGTCAAAAACTCAATTCAGCCCATGCTTCCATGCAAAAACAGCAAAATGTATGCTCACAGGACATGTTTGATTCGCTACTACCTTTGTTTAATGGAAGGCAACCATATGTAGAGCAATTGAATGCTCAACCAAGTGCTGAGATTTAACCTTTACAGGTGCAAAATCAGCATGCAAATCAACCTTTGCTTGATGATTGCCCCAAAGAATGGCAAGAAGATTTGATTGGGAATAAGTGCTATAGCTATGGAAACTTGCATAGAGGAGAGATTTTTTTAGAAAATGTTTTGATTAGAATCCCTAATCATGATTAGCAATTTTTTCCCAATTTTGGTCCCAAGATTTAAAAATTAGGGGCGAATCCCTCAAAATTTGGTCCTCTTCCATCCATGGCCCCAAAACTTAGGAAAAAGATAAATCAAATGATTAATTCCGCCCAAGCAAGATCAATTCTCCCTCAACAAGATCATCACATCCCCATTTCTTAATCAAGAAAATAAAAAATCCAAGAATTCCTCAAAATTTCTTGAAACTAAGATGGAAATGGATCAAAGACATAGCTCTGATACCAATGAAATAAAGTAGCATCTATATTATCATGGATTTAGCCTAATTAGCCTTGGATTAGACTAGATTAACAGGATTAGCCTAGGTTTAGAGAGAGAAGAGAGAGTAAAAGACTTGTGTATTCTTGATTATCAAAAGGTCCCAAAAATATGGTCTATGTGGCCTATATACATGACCCCCTTTCACACTATTATCATAACTGTTGTCCATGGGCATGGTCAATTGGCCTTGGGCCCATTATTCATATAAGACCATTCCACTTATGAGACCATTCCACTTTTTAACAAGATCTTATGAAAATGTATAGAGCGTTTCCTTACGAGTGAATAGAGCTCTCTACATTTGTATAACGGATCTACCTTATGCATAGAGCTCAAAGAAAGCTTGAACACAATAAAAAACGATGAACAAAGGATGCTAAAATAGTCTATACATAGTGCCCAAGGTTAGCATGGAATTAGGTTAGCCTACCCATAACTTGGTCCAAAATGCTCGGGGGGTGCACTACTAAGAAACCCTATGTATCACCTGCGGTCAAGGGGTATTAAAAAAACCCCTTACCTATGAATTTTTTAATAAATAAAATGACCCCTTTTTCTTTATGGACTTACAGGGTTTTTTTTTCTAAAATCCATTAAAAAACCCCTTCTGTAAATTTACATTAAAATTTTAAATTAAAAAACCCCTTCATTTGAACTCACATGGTATACTTACATATTTTTAGGTGAACCCCCTGAGCCAAAATGAGAACCGACATATTATCTAACTAGGACCATACAACAAAGTACCACAATGAGTCTATGGGAATTAGGTTGGCCTACTCGACTTTGTCCAAAATGACAAACCGACATATTATCTGACTAGGACCATACAACAAAGTCCCACCACAGGGAGTCTATGTAGCTTCCAGAACTATTTGAGACAGGACTCTCAATTTAAGGAATTAGAGAGCTTAGCTTTAGCAATATTAATAATTTTAAGGAGATTAAAGGTTTTTTTTTCTACAAATGATCTCTATTTTGTATTGCTCTCTCAGTTCCATATTTTCTCAGACTCACTTTACACATTTGATTAATACATCATTTTAAAGATTTACCTCATACAATCTCTTTACATTATGGTACATGTTGTCATTTCTTAATTCCTCATTTGTTAAATATTCCTAATTAAATTATCCTTTGTGTATGAGCTTAGAGAGCCTTAGCTTTAACATAATTTCTATTTATTTGCATGGTAACAAAGCTTTCCAAGCTCCACCTAGAAGATCTTGCACTCTTGTTAAAGTAATCCTCTCTAATTTTTACGTGATTTGGTTTAAGGATTTTCTTCATCAATTAGGTTTATGAGAAATTGATATAGATAAGGTAATTATATTAGAGTCAACCCCATCATATTTTGGGAATATATCATCTTGTTCATCGATCCCCATTAGCTTATCTACTAGAAACATTGTTTTCTACATGCTTTTTAGCCATTTTTGAGCTGCTAGATAATTATCAAAGATGTTTATATTTCACCAATAAATGGCTATTCTCCATACATAGTACTACTTTGACACTTGATATCTTAGAAATATCTATTTGGGAGCACATCCAAGATTTAAGGATCTGACATCAAGTTGTAGTTTAAAACAACATCAACTATCGCAACATATTACTTTCTATTTGTGAGTCTATCTTTGTTGGCTCCCCGTTTCACTTGATTCGGGCATTACCATATTATCTCATCATTATACATTAAATATGGCTAGTGAGAAGGGAGATAAGTACAGTTGGGGTAATTCCATATTATCTCATCATTATACATCATATTCTTTTATTAGTAAGAAGAGAGATAAGAACAACTGGAGTTGTTGGTCATTGATAATGTAACACTTTTATGTCCTCTTACCAAACTAGTTAAAAGACAATGACATGCGATATTTTTGGTGGTGTGGATGAGAGACCATAAGGTGGCTAAAGAGATTGAAGAGAATATGTTAATAAGGCTAGGAGAAATGTATAAACTACATTGTTATGAACCTTTCTACTTGACTCCTACTTGACAACTTAGGAGCTATAAGTTTGCAAGAGAATATGATAATAAGGCTAGGAGAAATGCATAAACTACATTGTTATGAACCTTGCTACTTGATAGCTTAGGAATAAGCTTGTATGGGAAAAATTTAAGGATCTATGTTTGAACCAAATACAAAGGCAAGGTTGATGCATTAGGGGAACCCTTTTGAAGAGCTTCAAGAATCGATGATACAATTTCTTCAAAGGTAAAAGTATGTTCTAGATCAACTTGTAGATTTTGGAGAGAAGCCAGGCGATGATGATCTTGTTCAATACACTTTAGGTGAACTTGGAGTTGAATGGAAGACTTTCAAAATGCCCATCAATGTTAGAGAGAAATTTTTAAAGTACCAAGAGTCAAAGAACCTTATCATTCAAGAGGAGTCCTTGCTAAACTCATTGTATTTTTCATCAAAGATATAGTTATGATTTGAAGAGGTAGAGGCTTCAATAGAGGTAGTTGTGGTCATGATATAAAGTAAGAAAAAGTTTCCAACCAGCCCATACACACAACATGGAACTCTTAGTCAAATACTTCAACAAATGATCAAGAAAATAAACCTTCTGCAACACATCAAAAATATCATACTCATGCCAAAAAGAGGTGTAAGAGGATAGTCTACTAGGGGGAGACAAGGTTATGGATGCTATAAAAGAAAACCTAGAAGCTATAATTTTTATGGTAAATCCCCTTATCAAGTGAAGGAATGTAGAGTAAAACAACAACAAAAGCATGGTCAAAGCTCCAACTAATGCAATCTTCATATGAAAGATAGGTTAACGAGAGCCAATAGATGCCATGGCTATGTTAGGCTAACTCATTCACGACAATGTAGCAATATGACTTGCCATGGTAAATGGTTCTCTAATATGGAGAAACTTCCAACAAATTCAAGAGTACAAACAAGTGATGACTCTTCACATTCACTTGTAGGGATTATGCAAGTTTCAATCAATCTATAAACAATAAGGTATGTAACAACACAGAGATGATGTTTTATATATTTATGGCATTATAAAGAATTTGATTTCGATTTGTCATATTGTTGAGAAAAATATGCACTTAGTGGTTTTTGATCTCCCCAAGGGTGATTCGTGAAAGACACAAATGGAAAACTTATTGCTAATGGAATCAAGATGGGTAGAGTGTTTACTTTGGTTACTCACTCTAACCAATTTACATATGTTATGGAAAGCTTCCATGTTAGTGGTTTTGATATGTGGCATTAAAGGCTTGGATCTCTGCATATGCAAGCATTGGTGAACATGAAAAAGCATTCTTAATTTGGCTACTCACTCTAACAAATTTTCATGTGTCATGGAAATCTTCCCTATTAGTGTTGTTGATATGTGGCATTAAAGGCATGGACATCTGCATATGCAAGCATTGGTAAACATGAAGATGCGTGGTATACAAGTTAATCTATTTAACCTATTTGAAGCATGCTATCTTGATAAACAAAAAAGCAAGCCATTTCCTAGAAGCTTTAGCAAAATAGCATACCCTTTATAGCTTCCCTTTGTAGCTTGTACATTTAGATGTGTAGGGACCTTTCCAAAACAGAACTTTGAGAGGAGCTAAATATTTCTTAACTCTCATTGATGATTATATAAATGGTTCTTTTTAGTGAAGCACAAGTAGTCTCTAAAGCCTTTCAATCTTTTAAGAAATTAAAATCTTTAGCTAAAAATCAAATTGGTTGCAAAATTAAGATACTCTCGAGACAAATAGAGGATGTGAGTTCTTATCAAGTGAATTGGATGAGTTTTTCTCTTATCATGGCATTGCAAGGAATTTTTTTTTTGGTTATAACAGCGGAATATATTAAAAAAAATGAGGTTACAAGAGCCCATGTGGAAGGTCCATGGGGAGACACTAAGACCAGATGAACCCTTCAGAAAGAAAGGGTAAAACTCTGAAACAAAACAGGAACTGAGCTAAATCATATCCTAAACAGTTCGGCCAGCAACAGTAAATGTAAAAAGGAGTACAACAGTTCAAAGACAAATCCTGATGACCAGCCCCTCTTCAATTCCGGGAGAGAGGATAGTTAAACATAGTGTGTAGGAGATTGAGGTCATGACTGCAGCATAACAACTCTGATGACCCAGTTTGACATACAAATCCTGAAGCAAAGACTGAGGAGTGGCCAACCAGCCCCAGTTGGAGCTAGCCTGACTTCTATTCCAGGCGAGAGGCTAGGAAAAAAATATGAGCAGAAGCTTGGGACCATGGGGGCTTAAGGAACCCCACAGAAGCTTCCTGAATCCTGGACATAGTACTCGGAATTCTGAAGCCTTCTTTGACATTCCAGATGAAGCTCTTGTATCATAGTTTCCTTTGTTTGGCCATGCGAGGAGACATGGAATCTCTTCCATTTCCTCCAAGGTAGGTCTTGCCACCGGTCCACCTCCATGGGAACACCACTCGGCTGAAGCTGAGATGGATTAGCTTGAGTACACTGTCAAGAAAAAGATAAAAGTGGTGATTAGTTTTACTTTCATATAGAGCTTCATTACGTTGTTTCCATACATGCCAAAGAAACAGAATTCTGACGGACTGCCACGTTAAAGGGTCCAGTGAGTGGCATTCTCCTAGGAGGACTTCTTTCCAGCTCAAAGGGATTTTCCTAATTTTCTTAAAAGCCTTGTTCAAAACATCCAGGAATTGTTTAGTGTCTGGGCAAGAGAAGAATAGATGGGGGACAGTTTCAAGCTTGGAATTACAGCGGGGACAAAGGCCGTTACCATGCCCAAACTTCAGGGCCTTTTCAAGGGTCCATGTCGCTTTGTGAATGACAAGCCAGGCCAAAATGGCGTGTTTTCTTTCATGAGCGAAGGCCCAAATGAGCTTAAATCGGAAGGCCCATTGATGTTTGTTCCAGGCCAAAGACCATCTCTTATTGAGCTTGAGAATCAGATTTCTAGCTTGAAAAGTGCTAGGTAACTTGCCCAGATTACTGGAGTCACCCCACCGGATGGCTTTAGAAAAGTTTATACAGTCACAAATCAGCCCCGTGGGAATGGAAACCTTAAGAGCATTACACCTCTGAATGACCAACTCAACTCCACCACGGGACAAGATGAATTTATTGCAGATTTGATCCCTGTTTAACATGCCAGTTGAGTCACATAAGTCACCCCAAACCTTAATACCAGCTTTGAAACATGAAAGACTGGTCTGGACCTGTTCCTTGGAGATCGGAGACACGAGATGTCCAAACCACACAGAGTCAGCTGCATATGCATATCTACCTCTCTTGGTAAAGGTTTGGAAACAGAAGAGCCTTTTGTATTTCATCCACGACTCCCACATCCTACAGCACAGTTTACTGCCTATAGGGGAGAGATCGGCCTTTGAGAACAAAACTTCATTGAGAGAGAAACCCTTCCAAGATCTTTTACCTTTGAGCCAAAATTTATCAATATCCCTTTTGAGTAAGTCAGCCCAGACATCGTTAGACAAGATGGCTCTATGAACCCATTTAGCAGCAAGCTTCTCAGCAAGCAAACCAATGTTGATGATGCCGAGACCACCTTGATCTTTTTCCAAGCAACATGTCTGAAAGGCTACTTTGCTGATCCTCTTACTCCCCAGAGATCCCCCCCACAGATAATTCCCCATGATCGAGTTAAGGGATTGGAGTTGGGTCTCAGAGGGTCTCCAACAGGCCAGGAAGTAAACAACCGAGGGGATAATGAAGTGATTGAGGACAAACGCTCTTGAAGCAACCCCTGTGTTGATGTGACTCCATTTCTTGACCTGATTCTTGAGTTTATCAAGCACATAGTCCCACCTTTGTTTGGAAGAGATGTTAAAGCCCATGGGGATTCCAAGAAGCCTGAACACAACACCATCTTGGATATTCTTACAACCAGCGGACAGGATCGAGGGGGGGGGGCACCCCTTCAAAGACTCTGAAGCTGGTCTTGGAGTGGTTGACCTATGAGCCACTGGCTAGGCAGAAGGTCTCAAGGCAGGACATAAAGTGGGCAGCAGTCTGCACATCGTTCCGGAGCAGCACATTCGTGTCATCAGCAAAAAAGCTGAAGACATAAAGGATCGGTCCTGTTGGGGATCTCAATACCCTTGATATTATTATCAGTAATATCCTTGTTAACAAGCCATCCCAGAGCATCCGCAACAATAGCAAAAAGAAGAGGGGACAGGGGACAGTCTTGTCTTATAGATTTCCTCAGAGGAAAAGCACCAGTGAGAGATCCATTGACGGCCACCTTGGAAGAAGCATTTCCAAGCAAGGTTTGGACATACTTTATGAATTTCCTATTGAGCCCAATATCTTGCAGGGATTGGAAGAGGAAAGACCAGTCTATTCTATCATAGGCTTTATCAAAGTCTATTTTGAGGAAGATGTAGTTCTGACCGGAGTTCTCAGCATGCTCCATACCCTCCCAAAGACTAATGATAGCATCAAGAATATACCTTCCCTTTATAAAGCCCTTTTGCTCCTTGAGGATCCACTCGTCCATATAGGGGCTGATTCTGCTAGTCAGAATATGAGCAAAGATTTTGTAAAGGGACGAGAGACATGTTATGGGTCTCCAATTACCAAGATCTTCTTTCTCATCCTTTTTGTGAATCAGCTTGATAACTCCCATATTTGTCCTTTCAATTAATCCTCCTTTTCTCATGGCTTCCCTCCAGATGTCAAGGATGTGAGGTGACAGATCATCTCTGAAAACAAGAAAGAATTCGTTGGGAATCCCATCTTCCCCCGGAGATTTGCCTTTTTTGAGATGAGAGATAGCCTCCTTGACCTCCTTTTCAGAGAAGGGGGAGTCAAGCTTAAGGGCCAAAGCGGGGTTAACAACCTTCTTTCTAATGCTGGCAATTTTGGCCCTAGCAGCAGAAACTTCGTGAGAGGGAGGGAGGGCTGTGGAGAACAAGTTAGAAAAGTGCTCCTTAATAACCTGCAAGTTTTCCACATCATCTGAAGCAAGGTGGCCATTGGGCTTCTTGACCATAGGGATGAGATCCCTAACTTTTTTCCTTTTAAGGAGCGCAAACATCTTAGGGTGAGGAGTATCAATTTTCCCCGCCCAAACCTCCCTGAACCACAATTTAGTGGCCTTAGCCGCTAACAACTCTTCGAGTCTGAGCTGGTTCTTTAGCTCAATCAAAGAGTGGTTGACCTCACCATTCTTAGACCGATAAATGTCTTGAATCTGGTTCCTGATTTGAACTCTACGATTCAGGCGGATCGTAGAAACCTGCATCTTATACTCCTTGCAGATAGAATGAACCTTATTCACCAAACTTTCCCATCCCTTGGATGGGGAAACAAACTGATTGAAAGCATCAGCAATGGAGGCTCTGATCATCTGTTGGATGCAAGGGAGACGGAAGAGGGAGGGGTCAAGGTGGGACCATCCAGCCCTTCCCTTGGCCTGGCCTAGGGACAGGTTGCAGATCAAAGGGATGTGATCTGAGATGGTTAGAGAGGGGTCCGTAGTGACTTTGGTTTTTAAAAACATGTCAATCAAACTCCCCGAGGCATACAGTCTGTCCAATCTAGCAGCTCTGTGACAGGAGCCTTTTTGATTGTTAGACCAAGAGAAACCAGTTTTAGAAGAAAGATCAGAGAGATCTTTCTCCCCCTTTAACCCATCCCATTTAATCTTTTCATAACCACTAATGGTACTGCCTAGAAGTCTGCTTCTGTCAACCTGGGCCTCAACCATGTTAAAGTCCCCAATGAGAAAGATGGGACCCACAATCTGAGTGATAGACTGCCAGGTAGTGGCTCTCAAGCTAGCCAAGCAGGGGGCATACACCGACACCAAAGTGAAATTGAAGGGGTTGCCCAACCTAACAGCGGTCCAAGAGTGGTTCACATCAGACCAAGCATCTAAAATGGCATGTTCCCACTTCATGTGGATGCCAATCGCCGTCCCACCTTTCCCAGAGTGGTGATTGGTAAAAAACCACCTAGAGTTCCTAGAGATTTTTTGAAGGTTCATATGAAGCTGCTGCCCCCCGATTTTGAGCTCTTGAAGACTGATAAGGTCATAATCAAAAGTAGAGTCCCTTAACCACATATTAATAGCTACAGCCCTCTCCGGATTGGTGAGGCCTTTACAATTGAACGAGAGGAGGTTCAGAGAGTTCATTTCTTACTTGTTTTTGAAGGTTTCCCCGCAGATACGGAGGTTCTTAGGACATCTTGGCTTTTTTCCTTTTTCCTCTTCATTTTCGACCCCATAAGAAGGGGAGAGAAGTCCTCCTCATCATGTTGTTTCATTGGTGAGAGGGACATCCTCCTCATCAAAGAAGCATCTTCTTCGTCCAGTTGGGTTTTGAAAACTTCATCAACGCGCTGGGTTTTGTCAATGAAATCCTCATCTGATTCCATCGGGGAATCAAGATCTTGGCTAACTAAAACGCGGTCCTTGTTAGGGACTCTTCCCGGGGATGGTTGGTCAGCCCCTATATGGGCTGAGCAGCCAGCCTCTTTGGCCTGAAATTGAACTTCTAGACCGTCTTGTACCTCAGCTAAGAGGGGGGCATATCTGTTGGCTGGGATATGCCAATTAGATTTGTTGTTTTTAGCCTTGGACACATGTTTCCTCTGAGGCAGGACAAAGGCCTCCTCTTTGGCTGGGGTCTTATCATTGGAAGCTGGATGAACGAGATCAGGGCAATCTCTAATGACATGCCCTTGTTTATTGCAATTAAAGCATGCGTTCGGGAGGTTCTTGTAGGTCAAAATTTGCTCATAGATAATCTGTCCTTCTCTGTTTTTTAGGGGAACTTTTTCTTTGAGTGGCTTAGAGGTGTCAACCTCAATGAGCATTTGATGAGCCCATTGAGGATTCACGACTTGAAAAGGTTTTTGGCCTAGGACCTTGCCTACGGCACCTCCTATCCTCTTAGCCCATATGGAAAATTTGGTGGGCATATCTGTAAATTCTACCCAGACCGGAATTTTAGTTGGTTTTGGTCCTTTGGGGTCAAACGAATCATACCATCTGAAAAAGGAAATGGGGGTATTTCTGATAATCCACTGTCCACTATTTATAACAGCAGAGGCGCTTACCTGATCTTCAAAAATGAACATATAATACGCGTTAGGCAGATGCTGTACAGAGGCAACTTTGATTCCCTTTTGTTCCCAATTAGATCTAATCCAGAATTTCAGGGTGTCTACAGGCGGTCTCGCACCATGACATAGCCCAATCAGAGCGTGGGAAGACAGATGGTCCTGCCACGCTGCCAATTCGTCATCATCGCACATTACAGCACCATCATTGTCAACAACAACATCACTGGTTTTTTCCTCAAAGGTAGGGTTCTGTGACAGATTAAACATTGGATTATCAACAACAACTTTAGGGGGATAAGGTGGAACGATGTGACCTGATAGAGGCAGTCGTACAGCCTCTGCGAAAGAAATCGGAGGAGACGGACGTGCCTGGCCAGCATGGCTCTGCGGGGGGCCGTCAAGAAGGGACCCCCGGGAACCTTCAGAAACGACCAGACCTTCCGGCCCTTTGTGATGACGAGAGACAGGAGCAGTCGTCTTGCGTGTAGCGATCGAGCCCTCCAAAGGCCTTGAAGGAACCTGATGCAGGACCAGAGACGGAGGAATAGCAGCTTCACGAGTGGAAGACGAGGAAGACGCAGACCCAGCAAGGACGACATCCTGCAGGGACATTTTGTACAGAGTTCCCCCCTCTCGGGGGGAGGAGGAGTAGCGCCCGGAGGCTCAGCAGAAAGAATGGCGAGGGAATCAGGGCAGAGGAGCAAGGGGGTTAGCATGCAGAGGGCTATGGCATGGGCGACACCTGGTGGTTCTCAACGGGTAGCCGTTGCATGCGAGCTCGATCCTCCTCTGCTTGCAAGGAATTATTGTATACACCTCTACAATATGGCATATCTTTCAAAAACCCTCATTTGGGTTGGTTGCTCATATAATAAAAGATCTACTTATGTTAATTACATCTTAGGTGGTGTAGTGCTTTTGTAGCTTGGTTAGGAAAAAGCAACCCATAATTACTTTAACCTCTATAGAGGTAGAATATAGAGCTACCACCACTAATGCACTATGTGTTGCATTACTTGGTTGAATCAAATTTTGTAAGGTATAGGGCATGAAGTCCCTTTAATAATCATTTGTTGTGATAATATATCCTCAATTTAACTAGCTAGGAATATAGTGTTATCATGCACAGACTAAGCACATTGAAGTGCACTATCACTTTATCAAGGAAAAAGTGATAGAGGGGGATATTAATTGGGAGATTAATCTTATGCATTATAGTACACATGATAATCTTATAGATATCTTAGTGCTTGGTGAAAGACGAAGTATACATGATATGCAGCCAAAAGCTATGTTCAATATTGATCTATGGTGTGATCAAAGAACCATGAAATTATCTTGTAAGAAATAAAATTTGGAAAGACATTGATGATTATCAAGTTAAATACTTAAAATATAGACTTTTGTAATGGAACCAATAAAAGAAGAAAAGAAGCTTCATAGCATGTGAAAAGGTTTATGAAGAAGATTTGGCAATGTATATCAAACCACATTATTATAGGAGACAATGACAATGGGCCTCAAGCAAGAGACTAAAGTGAGGCTTGTAATTACATCAAGTAGTTAGGTGAACTACTTTTATGCGCTACATTATGGATGAACCTATGGTCAAATGTTCTAGAGAAGAAAAACCAAAAGAGTATCTTTCGATATATGCCATTGACAAAAGAAGGCAATGTTAAGTGAAGCTCTAAGATAAAAGTTTTTAATTAGATCAATGGAGCATACAAGGTCAAGTTGAAGTAAATATGTTGAAGTGGATTCCAAATATTGTCAATGGAGCATACAAGGTCAAGTTTTTAATTAGATCAATGGAGCATACAAGGTCAAGTTAAAGTAAATATGTTGAAGTGGATTCCAAATATTGTCAACTTTCAAGTGAAAAGCTGGCATGGACCCATTGAATCTTAATTTTCAAGGGGGGGACTAAATGGGCCATAAGTCATGGAGGGGACAAAGAATGATGGTTTGATGGTGGAAGGTGGGGAACAATAAATGGTTGATGATGAAACCACTTGAAAGGGAGAGGAAGGAGAAGTGAAATATGGGGATGTGCATGATGGGAGCACTAGTGGTTCATGCTCTCTTCCCACCCCTTTTTTGTCCTTACAATCAAGGTGGCCTAATCACATCCCCTCCACACATTGGTACACATAATATTATTATTTTTTGTGAAGAATTGAGCTAAATGCATGCTCATACCCACACTTGTACATGGAGAGACATTTTTCAAATCCTTTTTCTTATTGGAAAAGTTTTGGGTTTTGGACACACCACTAGAAGCTTTTCTTTATTAAAAGGATTTGGAGAAATGCAAAAGGCATTTTGCAAATTAAAAAAAAATGGATTGGGGTGTTGTGCAAAAGCACCATCCCAACGTGGGTAGTTCTTGTCCCATTCTCTTTTGATAGTGGGGCATAGTGGTGGGAGTGGGCTTGGTGCTTTGAACTTGGTAGAAAGTCTTGTCTCGTGAGCACAACTGATTTGTAGCTCGCTTTGACATGTGAAGGGGAGCCCAAACTTCATTAGAGAGATAGAGAGAGAGAGAGACAGTTTGTGTTGTATTCCCACAGTACACAGAAGGCACGAGACTTCCTGTTAAAAGGTACCATATCATTTGTTTTTTGTGAAACACAAATCACTGCTGACACCGTCTTGGTCTCACAGGTGGTACGTGCTTGTAGATCCACTAGAGTACACCCCCTCCATTCTTTCTGTTGATCCTCGTGCTGCTCAGCCTCTGCAAAACCACCGTTGCTTGATCTATAACTAACCCAGATTTAATCTGTATTGAGCTTGGATATTAATGCTGCACAAGCTAGGTTGGGGAATCCGGCCATGGTTGATAGCCTAAGAGATCAACGAGCAACTAGGTATATATTGTGCTTAATATCATAGTGTAGATGGATTAATGCTGCTGGCTTGAAGGTTTGCAAGGCGGAAAGTGAGGTGCAAAAAGGGCTTGATACGGATCAAGGTGGTTGATTATTTGCTGCAGACGGAGCATCATCAGGATTCTCAGCTTAAAGCTCTTCATTTTCTCCATAATTAATCGCAGCAAAGAGGAGAGGATCTACGAAGTTCTTGCTTAATTATCAAAGGACACAGGCAATTGGATTATGCAGAGAATGTAAGCCAGCTGCAGTACTGGGTCGCAGAGGCCCCCACCCCCCATATAAGAATTTTGAGATGAGAATCTTGATGATGCTGCAGCTGCTACGCCAATCATGTACAATATGGAGGTACGTCGCTTCAATCGCTTCAAGTAATCCCAAGGTCGTAGCTCTGTGTCATGTGGGTCTCCAGAAAAAAACTGGTTAAATTTTATTAATGACGTTAGGGTACCGTGTTTACAGTTTGTACTTAAAAAGTTAACAAGATCTCGAATTAACAAGGGTCTCAAGTAAGCAAGCTTCGAGTTTCAAGTGCAAGACTAATGCCTTTCCACATGCACGCTTCTTGCTCCTAAAACTTATTACATATGATGGTGCCCATCTGGTGTGATTTCATGCTACTTCTCATTCACATAGATCCAATGTAGATTTTAATCCAGGACCTCCATGGAGCTGCAAGAAAAGAGGCCCATGGCCATGGTTCCTCACTTCTCTTAATGTGCAATAGTAGCTACCCTAATTACATGTGATCTTTCCAATCAGCATGGCTTGCCTTAACTATTAGCTACCCTAGTCACACCATGATTTACATGGGATCTAGCAAAGCAAGTGGTATTAGCTACCCTAACTTACACACGATCTAACGATGGCTGAAGAGAGCTACCCTAATCACCATGGCTTACATGGGATCTTTCAAAAAATGTTTAAGATAATGTAGTCTTGGTGACCTTGTAAAGAATTTAACTATCATAGAAAAAGTGATTGCCATTACCTACACATTATTGGTGTATGCATTGAGCTCCTAATTGAGAGAGAGAGAGAGAGAGAGAGAGAGAGAGAGAGAGAGAGAGAGGTTCATTTAATAGACATATAAATATGCCTCAATGGAGATTTTAATCCCTATAACGATGTGTAGATTGTTGAATGAGATATAAGCATTTATTATTGGTGGTTTGATAACAACATAGTACAATGATATCGTAGGAGATTATTGTGTACATTGTTGAACAAGATATATGCATTTAGTATTGCTAGTTTGATGGACAAAATAGTATAATAACATGAAGTAGTCTATAAAGTAGTCTATAGAATAACATGAAGTAGTTTATAAAATATTTTATAAAATAACATGAAGTAGTTTATAAATAGCATTGACCTTACAACAACAAGATCAAATCTTGATAAAGATATGGATGAATGACTCACAAATAGATATTTGTGTGTATAAGGACACCCTTTTATCTTTGGCTAGTAGTAGGTAATAGAAGTTGGTTGGTATGCAATTGAATGTCCTTGTCTTTAAGTTACACCAAATCAAAGAGCACACAAAAAGTCTCATGAGGATATTATTAGTTGACCCATTTTCTTGCAGGATATGTTGATTTGTTAAATCTTTTCTTTGGGCATTAGGAATTTTTTGGACCCAAAGAGGGCCTCTTGAATTAACTTTTGATTAGAAATGGACCAATAGGATGAGGGCTGGGTGCACATTTTTGACTTCTTTGACCCTAGGGGATCTAGGCTTTGGTTTGCTAATGGGGCCTAATTACTACTCTTGTCCCCCTACCTCTTGGGCCCAAACTTAGAGGTCCCCCCACCTAGAATTGCGCAGATGAAAAATTGAAATTTTTTAATTTTTCCCAAAAGTGTGTTTTCCCTCTCAAACTTCCCCCCAACATACTCTAGGTTTGGAAAGCTCATTTTGAACCTCTTTCTTCCTCTTCTAAGCTCTCCATTGTTGCAAAAACTCCATACCTCTCAAGCTCTCCCTCCTTGTCAAGCTCCCTCAGTCTCAAGCTCCCTCTCCTTGTCAAGCTCCCTCAGTCTCAAGCTCCCTCTCCCTCTTTCTTCCTTTTCTAAGCTCTCCATTGCTACAGAAACTCCATCCCTCTCAAGCTCTCCCTCCTTCTCAAGCTCCCTCCCTCTCAATCTCCCTCTCTCTCTCTCTCTCTCTCTCTCTCTCAAGCTCCCTCCCTCTCCATTGCTGCAGAAACTCTATCCCTCTTTAGTCTACCCTAGGTTCAGGAAGCCTATTCTTAAACTCTAACCCTCTTTTAAGCTTTCCATTGCTGCACTAAAAACCTTGAACTTTCTCTCCTCTCCACTCAAGATTCTGTTATAAAATAAGCTTTTCTTTTCCCTTCTTCTATTTTCTTACCACCATGGCCTCTTCAAGTAATGTGAGAAGACCTAGGGAGAAGGTGGAAGAGCTTGTGCTGCATAACACAAGAGATGAGAATGGAGTTTGGGCTCCAACAAGATTCAGGGTTGGGGCTTGGGTCTACATGCAGCCAAGCTCTAAGGGACCACATCGAGTACGTCAACTGGGGAATATGCTACATCATTGGAAGGGGCAACTACAAGGCTTCAAGCATACTAAGAAGGAAGGACTGGTTGCCATAGTGCAATATGTGTATACCCTTGGAGACCTATACATTCAAGGCCAACGACCGAGGTTTCCTTCAAATTGTCAGTGTAACATAAACACAGCTTTAACAACATGCTAGTATTGGATTTTTTGTTTCAAATTTTCTTATGATTCTCCATTTTCTTATGTCTCTCTGTAGATATTTTCCCCTCTAATTATGTTGAGGAACAACCACTACAAAGCCTCACTGGAGTTTTCTATGCTATGCATGCATCCATTGGAGAGGCAATGTTTGTATCTCAAAGCCCAAGTGATCTTGTACAGAACAATATCTTTTTCTTTTCTCACTCATATTTTGTAGATAAAAAACCAAGTTTATTTGGCAAGCTAGAAGAGATCCCCAACCCCCCTCTTAACAATCCCGAATGGCCCAAACCTGATGCTTGGACCATCTTATGCTTAAAGTTTAAGATGGTAAGTGATATCAAGACATCACTCAAGTTTTCAAAGGCATCTAGGTCAGTAGGGCTAAATTGGTTTTGTCCTTTACATGTTTTTGTGCACATGTTCAATTCCATGCCAATGCACCAAACAAAAATAATGTATATTTGTAAGGAGGTACGGTCTGACCTCATTCAAGGATTACTAGGAGAGGATTGGGAGGTTAATGATGAGGGGTCACATCAAGGTGATGTGTACAAGTGCAAAGTAGTAGATTCTACAGTGTCTTTCTACAATGTCTTTTAGGTTCTTGAAGGACGCTCTATTTTGTACATGCGTCTGCACTACCAAAGATGGATGCAAAAGCACGGGACATGGATCCCACTTCAAGCCTCAGAAGAAGAAATTATGACTATTTAGGTAGCTGTGATGATGCAAAATGGATGGATTGAGCGAGTGGCAGCAAGCAAGCATTGGAGCCTAGCAGACCTGCGTCAACACTTTAGCATCATGGGCTTTGACAATGTGGAAAAGTCAAGTTTCAAGTTGATGAGAAGAAAGGTATATCTGATTCCACTACATGTCTAGAGTTAACCCTTACACTTTCTGGTTATTGTGCCACTTTCTATATTTTTACAGATTGGGAAGCGTAAGGAGGGGACAACCATGGTCTCAGAATCATGGCAAATGGGGGACCTTTAATTTTCAGCAGCAAAAGGTGCATATATAGCCCTACCAACACATAGTAGGCATGTGGAAGAGCTTGAAGATGAACTGAGTATATGGAAAAATAGCCTCTATTCTGATGCACATGAGGGGCAAGAGTTTTAGGATCGAGGTGAAGGCAATGACAAGCTTTCAAGTCAACAAGGAGATGAAGATCAACATGAAGTAAATGTCACAAGAGGGGCAAAAAATGAAGACATTATAACAATTTTAGATTAGATGACATGCTTGTAGCAGGCTCTTTTTTAACCAATCTTTATTTAATTAAAATCTTAATATTTTTGCAAACTATAATTTTTTTGTCTAGCGGTCTAGTGTGAAAAGGCCAAACTTTAAATTTTAACTATAAATAGCCAAAGGTGCCTACTTTCTCATTTTCACGTGATAGAAACCAAGCACGAGCTCACACTATCTCTTTGCATTCACATGGCTACCCACTTTGACGACTTCTATGAGTTCCTCTCCACCACCCCGTGGGCGGGCAAGAGCGAGCTCTTTGTCATGTTTTCTCGTGAAAAGTCAACTTTGAAAAGTCGCTCGCTCTTGCGTCCCAACATTATGAGACATAGATTGCATACATGGAGCAATACTTGGCTCCCCACTCCATCTCCTTTACCCATTTCCCCAATGATCTCGCTGTTGAGCTACTTAAGTACATTTAATAATATGCCTGCCCCGACATCTAGCGCCTTGAACGCTTCATCGACATCTGCATCCTCACAGGAGCTTACTGTACCTTCAATAAGCAGGAGGTGAAGAGGTTGGGGAAGGGCAATTTAGGAACTAGGTTCCTCTCGTGGCTTGCCACTTTTGGGTTCCTCATCATCAGCGATGAGGATTCGGATGAGGAGGTAGAGATGCCTGCATTGTAGTTGGTAGGGTATTTGAGGGATGACAAGGAAGTGAAGGCAGTAGAAACGAGTGCTAGTGTAGAAGAGCAGCTTGCATCAGAGCACTTTCCAGAGGGTGCATAATCTGAGCTGAACAGCCCACTGTAGTAGAAGATGCGGGGCCATCTTCCCCACACCAGGAGAGCAAGGTGCTGCCAGAGCTTGAGATTAATCTCTTGAGCACCATTGTGGTGGAAGGTGAAGAATACTTATTTCTTCATGACCTTAAAAAGACAGCTGGCTTGAGAATGGATGAATGCCTGGGCATTATATGCAGGCGATGTGAGGTGGACCTTGATACATCTCTAACCTCGGTCCTCACCTAGATAGTGCTATATTACCCCTTGGAGAATCTATTGTAGAGACAGTTGCTTTGGTCAAGGAAACTATGGTTGAGACCGCGGAGCACGCCCTAGTTCCAGAGGAGGAGTTCACAACCTTACAAGACAAGCTAGAGGCTGAAAAGGGTACCCTTGCTGCTGCTGAAGCAATGGAGGAGACCAAAGCACCAAAAAAGGATAAGGCTAAGTCCTCGATTGACCTCTCCGTCCCCACCAGCACTTTGGCAAAAGAAGACATTGAGCAAGAGGTAATAATCGGCCTTTTACAACAACCTAGACAACCTAGAAACATTTGTAATTATGTATAGGAAAATATTTTAATTTTTCCTTTGATTGCAGAGGGTGGTTGAAATTGACGCATTTGCTGGGAGAGGCGGTGACAGCAGAGACCAAGCCAAGGTCCATGGACACGATGCTACGTTGGTGCATTATCTTGGTCGAATTCCTGTGGATGGCATCGCCATTATCCATAGGGACAACACCCCTCAATCTACCTTCACTCTCTTCTTTTTGAAAGCCCTCTCTAAGGTGCTCTGTGTAGCCTCTATGGCACAGAGCACCAGATGTATAGTTCTAATTAAAAAATCCCTTACCTTCGATGTTTTTGGTTCTAGATTTAGGGGTAAGCTTCTTGCTCGTATAGGTATAGCCAAAAGCATAGGCATAGAGGATCCTCAAGAAATAGCCCAATCACTCCTTGAGCACACTCTGCCCAATAACAAGAGAAAGAAGCTCAATATTGTAAGAAAGCTTTTGTAAAGATGATGTATCACTTCTTATTATGAATACAATACAATTTTTGCAAACTTATTTTCATCAAGTATATCATTATTTTTTTAAGTTTGTACCATCAATGTTTTTATGAATGCACCAGAAATGACCCTGCTGCTGCGAGCTTGGGAGAGTAGTGCCAGATCAGCTTTCCCAGCCCTTCAGGAGCAATTCTGATGCATTGGATGATAAATAATGTATTTTCACACATGATTAAAGGTATTTTTATCTTGTAAATTACTGTTTCTCATAATCAATGTATTCAACTTGATTATAAATGCATAAAAAATGATTCTAAGTGGCTGGGGGAGCAGTGCCAGAACATTGTGAATGCCCTCCAAGAGTATTTCTGATGCCTTGGGTGACAAACTGGCACATGATAGACACTCCATGCTAAACAAACATGATGACATCGAGACATTGTAAGAGAAACTTAAAATTGTTACAAATGAAAGCCAGATAGGGTTGTTACAAAGGGGGGTTTAAAACAAAAGAGTTGCTTCAAAAAAAAGGTTAACATCTAAGATCTCTAGATCGTGTCTCGCTCGCCTCGAATGCACCGAGCTAGTTGCATGTCCTTGGTAGATATGGTAATCCTCTTTGCATGTATTGAAAGGAGGTTGGTGTCTTCAAAAAGCCCAACAAGGTAAGCCTCGGCGGAGGCTTCTTGCAATGCTTCAAGGGCAATCCCCTGCACACGGAACTATGTTCTATATCATTGGAGAATCTCCTTCACTGTGCAAGCAAAAGGGGCTCTTCTTATGAGCAACTTAGTGTTCCTCTGATAAAACTCGATTTCTTGTAGAGCCCTATGCCCTTGGCGCATCCTTCTCCTTGTAAGCAAAAGGGGCTCTTCTTATGAGCAACTTAGTGTTCCTTTGAAAAAACTCGATTTCTTGTAGAGCCCTATGCCCTTGGCGCATCCTTCTCCTTGGAGCTCTCTGTGTTGTGTTAGTGTGTTGGCGACTTCCTTGGCTTGAAGAGCTTGACCTTTCTACGCTTGCGCGCACTTGCAGGAACCTCCTCTTGGTCTCTCTCATAGTCTGAATCCTCCTCCTCCTGCTGTGGTACCTGTGTATCAAGTTCCTCCCCCGAGTAGGTAGGGGACCCTGTCCTGGTAGTAGGGTCTTGCCACCTATGGTGCTGCGCAATGTAGGAATGTTTTCACCAACCGAGTCGAACTGCTCATCATTGGCCTCTCTGTCTTGATCTCTGGGTGGCTGCATTGTGGGGTCTTCTTCACACGCTTTCTCCCACTAGAAGGGCCTACATGTGTGTGCGCTCGTGTTGCTGTGGGAGGAGGGTTGGACTCTGGTGATCCCATTGGACATGTCCTAGAATCCAAGGGGTCACTCTCTTCTGTGGTGTCGCCACCCAGTATCTGGTTGTTGGGTGCCTTGCACTGTGTTTTGTGAAGGCATGGTAACACGTGCGGTGTTCTTGGTGCATGCCATATCCATGTACGACTATGCTAACGTGGTGATATGCTAGTGTCCTTACGTGGGTGTCTATGTAGATCTTGAGCTCAAGCTCTCTAAAAAAAGTGAAATGAAAATGAAGTGAGAGAAGGAACTATTAATAGTTTTTTAAAGGGAAAACAAAAAAACCTAACTAAACTTATTTTCTTAGCCTTATTACATCTAGATTTATGCTGGTGCGTACACAACCCAACGCCTCCCTTGTCTTCTCATTCATGCATGCCAAGCACCATGCCTATGGGGAGCATTGGTTTGCAACCATTCAAGCCGAGCATGACTTTTTGCAGCCTTGCGTGCCTCTTGCGCAAGCTTAGATTGTTGGGCCTGCTCCGTAACCAATACCCTTCCAAAGGTTGTGTGATAAAACCAATTGAACATCTCTTGTAGATAGTTTGTACGTGTTCCTCCTACAGAAGCTCCACCTCCATGTCTTGTATTTTTGAAATAAATCCCTCTTGCTTTATAATGTGATTTCTCCATCCCTTGGGTACTGCACATGTCGAGCGATCCATACTTGTTCATGAAATATGCACCATGCGCATAAACTATGTGTTGTACACATGACAATAGAATTTAATTAGAAAAAGTCAAGGTTAAAATACCAGTTTATTTTTTTACTATACAACTTACCATATAGTGTGTTACTTTACTCTCTCCCCAAGCACCTAGCACACTTTTGGTGAATTCTATGATATGTTGTTGGAATGATGCTCGTTCTTGGGCAGTTGTGCTACTTTGATTCATAATGCGCACCATGTTATTGAAATTTATCCAAAGCTGTTTGCGCATATTTACAAGAGCTGGCATTGGACAATCTACATATGTGGTGATTGCACACAGGTCTCTCCAGAGTCCCCAAGTCTTCTTTGAATTCTCTATGTTTGCTGGCTTCTCCAAAAATCTCCTTGCCTTTGATCTAGTCATGGTTGGAGACCTTTTACCAGAGGCCTGCTTATTCACTCCAAGGCATCCTTTTCTCGATAGAACCAACCTTCTGTATACCTTTTCCATTTGTTTTTTTCTGCCTAGGAATATCAATCTGAGCATTGCGGTATGGACAAGGCCATCTTGATGTCGCGCCTTCTTGAGCACAACCCATCATGCATTTAATTGTCTTCAAATCTCCCCTAAGATGCCAATCCACCTTGAACTTTCTTATGTTTTCTACATCTAAAAGTTGACCATCAATTTGCTTTTTGATTACATCTGTTATCTAGGGAGTCCTTTCAAACATCCATGTCAATACCTCATGTGTCTCCTTCGGTACCTCGAATGCACCAAGCCACCAGACCTCTTTCTCATGTGTCTCCTTCGGTACCCCGGATGTTTTAAGTCCTTCTTGACATTGTAAAAGGCTGAATTGTGATGCTTGTTGAAGGATAGTTAGGTCAATCAAGTAAGAGTTTATAATGTTAGAGATGGACAATGGTGTCTTGTTGAGAGTACCATAGATAATTGCTGGGTCACAACAGTCGATGGTAAATTACACTAAAATAGAGATGATTTAAACTAAGAAAAAAACACAAAACTACTACGTATACGTTAAACTACTAAACAAGATGAACAAGCTTCTATTTGTTACTAAACTAGGAGATGTGCTAAATTAGGAAAATTTCTAGCATTAAGCATGAAGATTGGCTCTATGATGCTTGGTTGCTAAATCAAATTCCATAAGGTTGAATCTTAACACCCTTAATAAGCATTATGGTTATGCCAAACACACACAAAGAGAGAGAGAGAGAGAGAGAGAGAGAGAGAGAGAGAGAGAGAGAGAGAGAGAGAGAGGTACACCTAATGAAAAATTATGAGTTTGCTAGATGGACTAGTAAGGTTGCACAAAACTTGTGTTTTGCTAGAATCTTGGGAGCAAGGAAGATGAGAAGATAAAACCTTTAAATTACACCCATGGGAGGATCCCAAGGCTTATGGATAAGCTTATTAAAGCTCAAAATTGCTACAAATGATACACTATGGTATTTGGACATCATGTGCTGTGGGAATACCCATTTTCTGAAATATTGTTGGTTGCGAACATGAAAAATGCAAGTAAGTCCAATGTTTTTTCACATATCCTTTTATTGGGATGCTATAACTTTTTGCAAGTTTAAGTCTATTATCCTTAAAAAGTCATGCTATTTAAGAAAAAACAACCCATTCTTTGTATTGATTCAAAGGGTACTTTTATCAAAACACTATGGTATTTCAAGCTATAATATTGTTTCAACCTATAAATTAAATCATCAAAACTACTCGTTTATGATATAGCAAAGAGAAAAATCATAAGTAGAGACAAATCAAATATTCACACTAGACAATTAGATACATTTGACATAATAAAGAACCATTTTCTTTAAGACATGTATTACCATTAAACTTGCAGCCTTTGTAGAAAGGTGCGTGAAGGCCATTAGGATTTTTTTGGACCCAAAAGGGCCTCCTAAGGATTCCTAATTTTAAGGGATTAGAGCTTAAAAAGCTGGGCTTAAGGGAGACAAAGGCTATGATGACCCCTATTTTTTGCCTTGCCATATCAGCCATACCCCCTAGTTTCACTTTTTAAAGGGAATATTCTCATACTCTCTCTCTTACTTTTTGACTTTTCTCATACTTTCTCTCTTACTTTTTGAATTTTTTATCTTCACTCTCTATAAATTGAATCTTTCTTGTCAGTTTGAAATCTCCTTTCTCATTAACTCCCACCATATCTCCCTTCCACATCAGCAAAACATTCTCGTACTTAGGTGGGCCCCAAAAAGTGAAATTTTTTCATTTTTTATTTTATTTTTTACATTTTGAGGTGGAAAAAACACCACCCAACCAATATGTATGATGAAATAATTTTTTTCCTCCAGAAAGCTTGTAATTCAAGGGTCACGTCAGAAGCCTGTCTCAGGAGCTAGTACATCCATAAAAACTAACTGTCAGGTCCCCACAACCCCATAAACATAACTAATTGTCAGATCCCGAAATTGTGGGGATCCCAAATTTTTTTTTTCATTTTTCTCATAAATGTAATTTATTGATGAAAAACTCCATGTTAGTATATTTGTATATCAAAAATATCACACACACATATTTTTAAAATCTCCCCCGTTGTGGCTCTCCGAATCGACTTCCTTCTGATTTTTTTTCCACATCTTTTCAAAGATATTTTACCATCTATTCAAACCAAATTATTCACTTAATAAGAAAAATAAAAAACTCGCTATTTACATACATTTGCACTCCAAAATTTTACATTTTTTGTATGTAGTGACCCGAGGTGGTGGGCCCAAGGCTTTACATTTTATTTGGGCATGGTTATTTAGGCAAAGTTATATTAGGGTATGGCTCATTTGTAAAGGAGGGTTATCAACGCTCGTGATTTGGGGTCACTTGTTTGGGCATAATTTGGACTACTCGTGTGTGGTGTATAAAGATTAGTGGTGCTATTAGTGGTTGTACTTATAGTCATTTTTTAATTGAAAGCTTGATTAATTGGATGATATAGTCATGATTTTTTTCCTTAATTTCTTGTGTCCATTTTATCCTTGAAATTTGAATAGTATTTTTAATCATGGAATTTATTGTTTTGTTTGACACTCCTTCTTGTTCTTACAAGTCACTTAATCTGGAATTCAAGGTACAAAAATATTCAATCTCGGCTTTCAATTCCAGTATCAGATGGCTTAAGGTGTGTACAATTTTTTGGATTATGATGGCGTTATAATTGATCACACATACCCATAATGCATAGTCGTAAACAACTCTAATAGACGACCACCGACCGCTTTGTTCTGTAGAAACTTTGATCCTTAATGTGTTTCGGTACTCAACACCATAGCGTGTAATCTTCATGAGGGCATAGTGAATCATCAATACCTTAGCTAATTCTTTTACCATTATGTCTAATAGTGCGGCATTCTAAAGAAGATGTAATTGCGTGCAAAACATATGCCAAATTGGTCTAATGCCTTAATCACTTTCCTACAAATCCAATCCAAGAAGTAACTTGTAAGCAGTATCATCAGTCCACTTCTCAATCATTACCTTAGTTAAAAAAATTCATCACTCATTAATTGGCACCCTATAAAAGTCTCAATTTTTCAAATGGTATTATAAGTCCCCTTTTTTGGAACATAAAATATTTATATTTAAAACTTAAGAACAACTATATACAAGAGTTGTTTGTCCTGCTTCCTTTTCCCATGAGTCTCATACCACCTTTTCACTATTCAACAAGCTGCATATTTGATCTCCTCTCTCATCCTTCCAAACAAAAGAAGAATGCTCCCAAGAGACATGATAGCCCAACTGCATACACGTTGTAAGCATAGACTCCGTAGTACAACCTTGTAGAGTTTGTTCCTCGCTACAATCTCCTTTAGTCCATACCTTCACCATAGGTCTAGTCCTGCCCAAGGGATTCTCAATGAAGGCTACAAAGGTGTATACTGGTTGCTTTTCCTTTTCAAATATCATCTCTTGGTTTTTGACCCAAACTTGGGAGGTCTTGCCTTCAAATCCTTAGTAAGAAAAAAATCATCACAAGTAATTGGCACCCTATACTAATAAGTGTGCACTAAGTCCTTTGACTTAGGTGACACACTTTGCCATGGAATGTCTTCTTTTCTTATTGGTTGATGTACACTTACAAGTATGGCTCCAAATAATCCCTTCCTCCAACCAATTTTACAATGTTTAAGGATGGATTCCAATAGTATAGGGTTTTGTCTCCACAATCAAGCTCTCTCGTCGTGCAGTACCTTTCTTTGCAACATATACGGCAACATCGCCGCTCACACCTTAAATATCTAGCTGCCATCATTCAACACCTAGCTCTCGCCATCAAATAAAGCACAATATCATGAATATTTGAGTCACCCTGCTTGTAGGACCTGCTCTTCTGGTTGGTCATGGACCCTTGCACATTAACCTAGCGGTTTATACCACTCGTGGTATGAACCTACAGAGCTTAGTAGCCCCAAACCCACCTCAGGGATAGTCTAGATCGAGACCCACACAAGGTTAGCTCAACACTGAATTATGATCCCACCCCTTGTTTATTTAGGACTTTGGTGCTATTTTTATCCAAACAATTATCTAGCTCTCTCAATACCCAATTGCTTATATGTGTGACATTCCCTTGCCTAGCATAAAGCATTAGCCCATACCCATGCCAGGAATGTAACACATTGTACCAAATCTAATAAGGTTAGAGTCCTAAAGTAGTCAAATATCTTAAAGACACAAAGGTATGTACTATAGAGGTATTGACCCCAATGTAACTCAAGCTTAAGAATTCAAATCTAAACAAGATTTAAGCATCACACAAAGCATGCAAAGAAGGCAAATGAGTAGTATATCATAAGGGTAGAGCCTTCATTGAGAATTTTATCATAAGGCAAATGAGTAGTATTTCATAAGGGTAGAGCCTTCATTGAGAATTTTATGAAAATCAAACCAAAAAACAGCCAAATACCCCAAAAAACAAAATAGATTCCTTATAGTTTAGATGAATCTATTTAATGGATGACATTGTAATTGATGTACTAGCTAATTAATAGCTTTCCCCCCCTTTATTTAAATGTATTGTATTTAAACTAGACCATAAATTCGACTCAAGACCTTCATGGTCTTCATGTTGTATATTTGGGTCTCATAGATCATTTTGTATTTTTTCTTTCTTTATTTTGTTCTCTCTCTCTCTCTCTCTCTCTCTCTCTCTCTCTCTCTCTCTTACATACATACATGTATGTGTGTGTGTGCACGTGTGCACATGCATGCATGTGTCTATGTGCATGTGTGAGTGCATGCATCCATGTATGTCTGTGATAGTGTTTATGCACGTGTGAGCTTTTTTAGCTTTTGACTAAATAGATATTGGTTAGATGCTAGTTTAGATTTGTTGAAAATTTTTGAAATTACAAAAGAGAGATATTATCTTGATGAAAAGTATGTCAACATCTACAAGTACTTTTATCTTCATGATAACTCCTTGTTGCCAGACAACTATAAGGAGATACCGAGGAGCAAGTGATAAGATAATATATGCAACAAATGTTATGATTGACCATTGATCAAGGTTTCATTCATCCTTGCACCCATGACTCATTTTTTATGAAAGATTGTAAATGATTATCTTATAGGATACAGTTTAAAAATTTATATGCTCACAACATGGACATGCTACAAAATCAAGTATAAAACCTCCTTTTCATAGGAAGTTGAGTTTGAAACTTTCTTTTTTTACGCCTTCACCTATTAAACTTAGTGATTTTGTGTAAAATTACCTTTCATTCATAGTGAAAAATCAAACAAAAGCAAAGTCAATAGCTAGCATGTTGGTGCGAATTTAACTGATCTTGATACTGATGGATACACACCTACATAGATATACATTAGATATATACACACATAGTATTACATACAATTATATAAATTATATACATACATACATACAAAGATATAAATTATATACATATATACATATATACATATATACATACAAAGATATAAATTATTACTTATTACCTAGCATGTTAGGTATATGTGCTACATGGTCCCGAGTTGAGCTTGAAAATACAAAAAACATAAAATAACATACAATTATATGTTAGATTATGTTTAGGAGAATATGTCCACCTCTCTTGTTTTCTCTCATTAAAAAAAAAGTTCTAGCTTCATCTAGTCTACACAATAAAAGCACTATGCCATTCTTGGGTGCTTAACCAAAAAACCTCTAAGTTAGACTTTCACATGATGGAAGTATTAGGATACATATGGACAAGTGATTTTATTAAATTGTTTACAACGTTTCCAACAATTTAAGAAATTAATATATTTTAAGTTCTCGGAGGAAATCCACCTACAACACCCTCCCAAGACCATACTAGTGTGCATGAAAAGAGGTGACTATAGTGAGTGTCCAATTGAAGTTCATGCCATTTTAGCTTGAGAAGAGCAAAGAATGAAGGCTGACTTTGAAAAATGAACAACCTCTTTTTTGAAATCCCTTTCATCTACCAAGAGATCATCTTTGCTCATTTTGTTCAATGGCATTTTGAGACTTCCATTTGGGCTACATCTTGGCATAACTAGGGATAGCTAACATTTATCAATCAAGGGCATCTTCAATAAGACTTTCATTTGATATGCATGCTAGTGATGATGCCTTGGAAATATTGCTATAGGTGATTAATCAAAGAAATAATACAATGAGACAAAAGTCTTCAAATTGTAGAAATGCTAAAGAGATACAGTTCAATGCCAAGGCAAATCAAAACTATTGAAACACACCTAGATGTGCATATTCGAACAACTCACAACATTCCAACTACAACACAATGTAGTAAGAGCTTGAGAAGGTTTGAGTAGCAACAGGAGGGGTACAAGAATCCTCTCTCTCTCTCTCTCTCTCTCTCTCTCTCTCTCTCTCGTTTTGACCAAGTGGTTTACTTTGGGTAAAAGAAACATCCATCTCTCTCTCTCTCTCTCTCTCTCTCTCTCTCTCTCTCTCACACACACACACACACACACACACACACGTTATATCCCTTGCATTATTCGAGGCGTGTGGTGACGTTTCACTTGTTCCTCTTGTCACGAGCATGTGCATTAACGTGAGTAACAGAATGTACGTGAGTGCTTTTCTCTCGTGAGTCGTAGTGGCTTCTATTCTCAGAGCCATGAATCGCTTACCTTGGACTCCACCTCCTCCTAAAGGTGGAAAGCATTTATGAGCTAAATGCATTAAATGCCAACCAACCTTCCACACAAAGAACCGATACGGAGGAGAACATTCATGATCCGTAACTGAAGCCAACTTGCTCGGGATCTATTCTTTCTTATAGTTGTTGCTGCTGCTTAGCTTTCACGCTCGTTAAGGAATGCGTCAAACTCACACGTTTGCTGATTCCCATCCCTACTCGTGAATATTGTTGTCTTTTAGACGCCATAAAGACGGCATGAATGCTGCATAGCCTACACAGTACCAACGCTCCTTTCTGCATTGCAATAACCTTTCTTCAATTTACGTGTATCCCATGGTGGTCAGCAACACTCCCGGCAAACCTGACTACACCACGGCGTTCAAGAATCGGCCTGGTTTAAGCACAGGTTTGACTGCATCTCCTTGCCTTAATTAACCGTCGACAATAGTTTAATTATTTCACAAACGAGTTAATAATACAGAAAATTGGCGGGCGATCATGTCCGTGATGCTGCACGGGGGATGGGTTTTGGTTTTCATAGGCTCACATATAATGTACATACTTAAATTGGGGTTTTGATTGAACCACCTGTGCTAAACAACCTAATTCCCATATCTTAAATCAACAAAACCTAATTGTCATACCTTAATCAACGCATATTAATACACCTGCACCGTCATAACCCCATGTATTCTGCAGGTGAGGCTCTTGCCCAAGTCAATCGAGACAAGACCCTTTCTTACATAAAGGCTTGGGAGGACAAAGAAAGATCCAACTCCAACAACAAGTGAGCGGTTTGGTCCCATTAAGCTGCTGCAAAGGACGCTCCTTTATGCTTTTATTTCGAGCAAATTATGCATGTGATGTAAATTTTTCGAGAATATGAGCATTTGGAGCTTAAATCTTTTTTCATAGGTTTGAGAAGGCTATAGCAAAGGTCAGTGCATGGGAGAGTGCAAAGAAGGCGGCGGCAGAATCAAGGATGAGGCAATCCCATGTAATTTTCTTTGATTATCGAGCATTAGATATAAGCAAGCTTTTGCTACTGTTGTATATTGTATGCATGTGTAAAAGGTAACGATTGTTGCAAAATTAATGGTTTTGTAGGAAGAGTTGGAGAGGAAGAGGGCTGCCATATTAGAGAAGATGAAGAATGAGCTTGCGGAGGCTCATAGGGTGGCCCAAGAGAGAATTGCAAAAGCAAAAGCCAGAAGGCAAGAGGAGCTTGTCAGAATTGATGAGGAGGCAAGCAAGTACCGCTCTGAAGGCCAAAAGCCCACAAAGAATTTCTTTTGTTTTGAGGCTTAATGTGTTCAAAAGAACACATGTAAGGTGATAAATCTGGACTGATTTCTAAATAGAGTGGGCCAATCGACACAAGATATGTGCTCTCAAACACACCAAGAACAAGGATGTATGCAATTTACGGTTGTGATTTACTATGTAACAATTCCATAAATTTTAATATTTGTGATTTCCTATGTAGCAATTCCATAAATTCTAATATTTGTTTCTTATAAGTAGTTATTGCCTATGAAAGCTCCATCCATTATAAGTTGATCCATTTGACATGAACACGTATCTTCATATTCATGATCTATTTGAATAGTGTCCAAGGACTACATAGTTGTTGATTTCTTTCATGATTCTTATTTTTTCAAAATGGGGAGAGAGGGGGAGGGGGGGGGGGTGTGGGTGGAGGGGGGGGGGATTGCGTAATGCCAAATATCAATATACTCATTCATTCTAAATGTTCTTACAAAATGATGAAACTAGAATTATCCAATCATTGTGACACTCACATAAAATTCCTTTGTGTGTGAATAAAAGAGTGTACAAAATATACATGTTTATAGCTTGAAATTGATGACAAGTATTAGAACTTGAATCTTTTCAAATCCTCCAAGCTTGGTTTATTATCCAAAGTTGCATTTTGATGAAAAGATCATCTTAGGTGTCTATAAATATATTTCTTCATTTTTCATGTCCATCGTTATAATATGTTTCTAATCATTTAGGTATTTAAAAAAACATTTTGTGCCATTAGTATTGGTTTGAATATATATAATGATTTAACATCCTAAACAAGGACCTTTTTTAGGTCGAATCAATCAATGTTTATTGAAATTGGACTAACATATAAAGCTTACCAATCCATGATGTTCTATTCAGTGTGCCGTTCATAGTCCTGCTTCCACACAAGGCATAAGTGCACTCAAACAAACCTCCATAACAACTCTTTCATACTATTCCAGGAAACTTTAGGTGACTCTCCACATGTTTCACCCAGTAATGTCCATCACGTGCTTGCTCAATTCCTTACATTAGCGAGGATGAAGGATCAAGTACCTTAGGTAGCTCAAATGCCACATTGCCATTGTAAATTTGTAGAATCTCATCCACTTTTTCAATAAACATGCATGCTAATATCATTATGCGAAGAACACCTGTATGAGATCCCATATATAATAAATATTTCATCACATTCTCTCTTTTGTTGTCAACATTGTAGAGCTCACCAAGGGTTGTCTTCTTCCCTCTCTCTCTTGTTCTAATTGGCTGGGCCAAGAATGGTCAAATATCTTTCTATCTGTGCCTTCTATATAGAGGGCTCACACACAAAACAATCATGTGGAGTAATTTAAGAGGGGCTCCCCTGCTTTAGGATCATGAAGAGATAGGTTGGAACATAAGAAAAAACCATGTTAGTATGTGCATGAAACTCATGGCATCGGAATGCTCACATGGTGGCAGTAAGGTGTTAAAAAATTGTGCTAATAGATGTTCCATGATTTGAAAAAATGTGCATGAAGCTACTGATCAAGGCACAAATACACATAAAAGATAGGGCACATGTGTATGTGTGTAAAAATCAACTATGCTTTGCTTCTTTTTTGGACTTTGGATTTTTTATTTTTTTCCCTTTTGCTTTTTCATTACTTTTTTGATATTTTTGCAAAAATAAGGAGATGCGAGGGGGGTATTATGAGAATATACACAAATTATGGAGATGGGGAACAAAGGGAAAAGTTAGTTTGGGATAAAATTAAAGGGGAAAGGTTGCTTAGAAAAATTAAAAATGGGAGGGGAGTTAGTTAGAAAGGAAAAAGTTAGTGTGGGACAAAATTAAGGAAAATTGTTAGTTAGAAACTCATTAGAAAAAATAAAATGGGAGGGGAGTTAGTTCAAAATTCGGGGGGGGGGGGGGGGGGGGGGGGGATGATGGGATTTTAATGCTTTATGGATTCACTTTTGAATGGCCACTTCCTTCAACACGTGGTGCCCTCTACAAGATTTTGTAGAGCTTCATTTGCCTTGTCTCCACTTCCTCTTTGCCATGACACAATTGCCTCCGCCTTGCTAAAGAAAATTTAACATGCCATAATAGAAACATAACTTATAAAAACTTATTGGCCTTGTATAATCTTTCTAATCTTGATATAGGAGTTTTGTCACTAACGGTCCCACTTTTGATCAAGGTTCCTCCTTGCAAACCAATCCTGGCAACAAAACCATAATAGAAACATAACTTATAAAAACTTATTGGCCTTGTATAATCTTTCTAATCTTGATATAGGAGTTTTGTCACTAACGGTCCCACTTTTGATCAAGGTTCCTCCTTGCAAACCAATCCTGGCAACAAAACCATTGTTAAGCCACACCTGTGATGTGCTATCTCTAGCCTACACATTCTTATGGGGTAGGTCAATGGAATACCCATGGAAGGACACCCACCAAGCTTGTCTTTCACCCGAACTCTTGAGCAAATGAATCAAGAATAAAGAATGGGCTAACCTAACAAAAATGGGAGAAGAGAGGAAGAGGGTAAAAGTGAATGAACCTAATCTAAAAGAAAATGGAAAAGCACACCTTCACAATCACACCAACTCATCACACTCTCTCCTCCACACAAAGCCTCCACACAAGGGCTCATCCTCTACTCAAGCAATATCACCCACATCCTCTAGTCTCACACTCTCTCATCCACACAGGGGCTCATCCTCTACAATGTCACCCACATCCTCTAGGCTCACACCACCCAAGTAAAGCAAGACCTCACAAGAAGAAGACTAGCACATTAGCACAAGAAGGTCCCAACTGAAAGTCTCTCATATATGGGGAGCTTATGTGTAAACAATGCATTCCCAAAATAACACATCCTTGGTTCCTTCAAGTGCAAGGACAAGACTTGACTCAACCCTTAAAAAATCCCTAAAATGAGATACCTGAACCTCTGAGATGAGAGAGGGGAGCACAAGGCTTAAACTACTCAAACTGAAAGAACACAAGGTGGACTCCACAACTTGAGCTAGAGGGAAGTCAGATCTCCTTCACCCATGATTTCTAGCACAAGTGCCACATGGTGAGCATAGGTGGTTGAATCCCTAAGGATATACACAATAAGCTTAAATATAAGCCTAATATCCCATGGGAAACAACATAGGATATGTGCACCAATAGATATACATTTACATGAGTGTGTGCACATTCATGTGTGGAGAGGGTATGTAGTGCGAGGCCATGGTGAATGGAAAGAGGTTAATAGCTACATCTAACATCTAGCTTAATTTATTTTTTTCATTCCTCTAATGAACTATTTTCCCAAGGTTTCTTCTATTGGCCTATCTTGTCAGTTACAAGCCAGACTTAAGGGTGCATTCCTTTAATGAACTATTCTGCCAAGGTTTCTTCTGTTAGCCTATCCTGTCAGTTACAAGCCAGAGTTAAGTGTGCAAAAGTTAATGGCATAGTATTCTACAAGTAGACACTTTTGCTGTAGATTGTGCAACTTATCCACATCATTGAGAAGATTTTTTATCCATATGGAACCCAAGCAAGAAAGCTACTTTGAGGTTAACATATGTGAGAAAATGATTTTGATCATATTTTGACAATGGCCTTTTTGCCACCAAAGGTTCCATAGAAAGGTAATATTTTTCTTTTATATGGAATTGTGGAACTCATTCAAGTTGGCTGACCATATGTTTTTAAAATATTTCATGTGTGGTGTCTATACATTCCCCTTTATTCCTATTGAATTTAGGGTATTTCATGTTGAGTTTCTATTATTGCATCATGTTGTGTATTAGAGGAGGTAATGGATGGTGGGGCCTATTGGTTGATGGTTGCAGTGGTGAAGTTTTGTACAACCTCAAGCCGCTGCATTTTCCTCCTCCTTGAAGTCATTATTATCTTATTCCCACATCGTCCACTAGAACTTTAAGTACTAGGATGATGGTTGTTGTGTTGCTGTTAAACATTAGCCATTCTCCATGCTATTGGTCATAACCACTTTTATCCTAGAGAGTTTGGAGTTGTCAAGTTCTTCTTTGGATTTCGGGTTAAAATACACAGGAACTCCACTCAACAAGGAGAGAAGGAATAAAGTAATTAAAGAATATGCTACGTGGTATGTGGGAGCAAGATCGATTTCCTAAGATGTTAGAGAAATATATAGTTTTGAATTCAATGAGGTCTACTTTAACACCATGACTAGCTAGCTAGATGGCAAGAAAGTGGGCAGGATAGTGATTGATGTAAGACATGGTGTATGCATCAACTAAAACTATTTATATGAAACAAGTGAAAATTTTGCATCAACTCATATTATTCATATCAACACAAGTGGAAAGTTTCACCTCTTATGTGTGAGATCCCTGTCCCCACCATGCCATGGATTCGGAGTACTAGCAGCGGAAGTAGCACATCATGCGTGGGTAGGGGTCTCACACTCGGGGCCTCGCCCACGGATATCCGGACAAGAGACTAATCCGTCGGTTTGTCCAAAACCGAAACCGGAAAAACTTCCTTTACCCGGAAGCATGGGCGATTCCACCAGGATAACTCTTTACTCTAACGTAGTCAAGATCATTACGGATCAACTGATCTGACTGCACCTTTAACGGTACTTGGTCAAATCAAGGAAGAAACTTGCACTTGGATCATTGGGATCAACGCTTTTTTCCCCATCAAGAGGCACAGCCGTTGATTCCTATCCATAGAACAATTTCTATCCGGGATTTACTTCATCTATCATAATAATAGAAATTAAATCTCGATTTACGGATCCATCAGTCCAGCCTAACCCCATCCGATCCCATGGGTTAGCCAACCGCCCAACCACTGTAGTGATGGGATCCAATTTGGAATTTGGTTAGGTTTTGTCCCAGGTACCAAGGAAAAGAGTTCCAAGGCCCCCTAGCCGGAAGTTCATGCAAACATAAAACTAGCCACACCACTTACACACCCAATATGAAATTGCCTTTTTCTTAGCATCGGCTAACTTTAAAACAATCCTTTAATGAACCATAGTACCACTGATCACAGTCTTCCAATTTATCCGGTTGATTCATAATTTCCCATCATTCCTTCATCAGAGTATCTATGGCATCATTGGCAACTAGAACGCTCACCACCTGTCCACACAGGGGCCTTTTCAATAGTTCCTAGCCCATAATACTCGGCAATATAATCACTTATAAAAATCAAGATGGACTCTCATTGAAGATCAGCAAGATCAACCAACAGATCCATATAAAGAGCCATGGACTCATCCATTGAAGACCAGCAAGGTCAATCAACCAGATCCATGCCGGGTTTCACAAAACAACTCTTACTCCTTGTTCCAATATCTTCCTCGACGCACGCGTGGGTATCCTGGGCGACCCAGAGCCCGAGCACCGTATGGTCAGCACCCTCTAGGATCCTTCGCAGGTGACCTAGCGCTTCACTCATAGGCCCCTTCCTTGGTCCCTCATCCACCGTACCGGAAGCTCACCATTTTAATCGAACCGAGGCTGGTCAAGACCTCGGCCGACCTTGCTACGCGAGACGTCTTCCATTGACTCTCCGTCAGCAGTTGCAACTTTAACAGTTAGGTCTCCACGACCTTAATCACAAGACGGTCAAAATGCTTCCCCAGCATTCTTGACATAAAACAGCCATTTACAAACAGCATTTACAATAGTTCACAAATACAGTTTCTATATTAACTCTCATTTTTTCACATTATCCCTCATTAATCCACATTACTTATTCCACATTCCATTTATATATGTACTCATCCAATCACATCATTTTCCATCTCTTCACTTCAGATTCCTTCACATCACATATCATATATTCACATCCATATCCACATCCATACATCCAAATCCACATCCACATTCACATCCATACATCCATATCTACATGCTTACCTCCATTTTCACATCCTCATTTATACATCCACATCCCGTATCCACATTCATACATACACATCCATATCCACATCCATACATCCACACCCACATGCATACATCCACTATCACGTCCTCATTCATACATCCACATCCACATACATACATACATCCACATCCACATTCTCATTCACATCTATACATCCACATCTACATCCACATACATACATCCATCCACATCCACATTCCACATTCACATCTATACATTCACATCTACATCCACATTCACATACATCCACATCCACATTCCCATTCACATCTATACATCCACATCTACATCCATATACATACATACATCCACATCCACATTCCACATTCACATCTATACATCCACATTCACATACATCCACATCCACATCCACATTCCCATTCACATCCACATTCCCATTCCCATTCACATCCACATTCACATACATCCACATCCACATTCCCATTCACATCTATACATCCACATCTACATCCACATTCACATCTATGCATATACATCTTCATGCATACATCTACATCCATATTCACATCTATGCATATACATCTTCATGCATACATCCACTTTCACATTCATACATCCACATCTACATTCATCTATTTCTACATTTCCATTCATATGGCCTCATACGCCTTCACATCTATTCTTTTACATCACATCCATTCTCGCCCTATCACAACCCATATACATCTTATCTCATCTCATACACTTCTTATCTCATCCCATACACATCTTAACTCATCTTATCACATCCTAACTCATCCCATAGGTCTCTTATCACATCCTAACTCATCTTATCACATCCTAACTCATCTTATCACATCATAACTCTTCTCATATATGTCTTATCACATCATATCCCTTTCCATATCTATTTATAGAATATAAGAGAATTCTTATATTTGATATAAAATTTCTTTACGCATCTAATTATGCATAAATTCCATTTAAGGATACTAACACTTTCGAAATAAAAATCAATCTTTTATGCATCTTCCTATGCATAAATTCATTTTAAATGAGAATGACACTTTGAATTAAAATTCAATCTTTTATGCATCTTCCTATGCATAAATTCAATCTAGATGAGAATAACACTTTTGAATTAAAATCAATCTTTTATGCATCTTCTTATGCATAAATTCAATCTAGATGAGAATGACACTTTTGAATTAAAATCAATCTTTTATGCATCTTCTTATGCATAAATTCAATCTAGATGAGAATGACACTTTTGAATTAAAATCAATCTTTTATGCATCTTCTTATGCATAAATTCAATTTAGATGAGAAAGACACTTTTGAATTAAAATCAATCTTTATACATCTTCTTATGCATAAATTCAATTTAGTAGGAATTACACTTTTAGAATAAAAGAATTTCTCTTATACATCTAATTTATGCATAAAATCTTTTTATGATGAAAATCACACTTTTAGTATAAAAATATCTTTTATGCATAACCCTATGCATCAAAACCAATTATGACAAAAGTAACATTTTTATAATATAATAATCATCTTTTATGCATACCTCTATGCAAGAATTTCAAATGTGATAAAAGCAACACTTTTACTATAAAAAAAATATCCTTTATGCATACTTCTATGCATGAAAATTAAAAATGATAAAAGTAACACTTTTGATATAAAAAAATTATCCTTTATGCATACTTCTATACATGAAAATTAAAAATGATAAAAGTAACACTTTTGATATAAAAATTTTCTTTTATGCATACTTCTATGCATGAAAATTAAAAATGATAAAAGTAACACTTTTAATATTAAAAAAAATATCCTTTATGCATACTTCTATGCATGAAAATTAAAAATGATAAAAGTAACACTTTTGATATAAAAATTTTCTTTTATGCATACTTCTATGCATGAAAATTAAAAATGATAAAAGTAACACTTTTAATATTAAAAAAATATCCTTTATGCATACTTCTATGCATGAAAATGAAAATTGATAAAAGTAACACTTTTGATATAAAAAAGTTTTCCTTTATGCATACTTCTATGCATGAAAATTAAAAATGATAAAAGTAACACTTTTAATATAAAAAAATTATCTTTTATGCATACTTCTATGCATGAAAATCAATTATGCATAATATAAAAATCATTTTGTCTATGATTACAATGAATATCTTTCAATTTATCTAGGATGATAATTCCTAGAATATGGTAGGAAGTCCTCTTTTTATGCTTTGAATGAGATTATTTTATGCATAATTTTTATAAAAATTTTGCCATAGCTCCGCTGCTATGACTGATAAATCTCAATTTTTCTAAGGGATAATGCTTATCATTAAGAAAATAATTAAAATAATCTCTAATTGGATTATCAATCCATAATGGATTGAATCATTAATATATATAAACTAAAAGCATAGAAAAAGCCATTAATTTGGCCTCAAGCATAGCTTAATCTTGGGTTAAGGAAAAGCTTTATGAAAAGCTTGATTTGGATTGAGAACGTTTCATGATTATGACCATTTCTTGAGTGAGAGAGAGAATTTACATAAAAATCATTAGAATTTAAACATAAATGAAAATTAACTTCAATAGCATTATGTAACTTTTCACTACTATTCAAACTTCAATAGCATTAAAAAAAAACCATACCAATTAAACTTCTCAAGCTTGAGAGGGGTTGAGAAGAGAGAAACATTGAGAAATTATAGAAAGATCAATATTCACTAATTACCTTACAACTTGCTTGATTCTTTGTTCACGGTAGAGGCCCCCAACCAATCAATTGGTTAAGTATGTTGATGGAGCCACTAATGGGGATTGAAGAAAGAGGGAAGCTCCAAAAACTAGTGAATTATTAAATGAATTCACAGTTTCTGGCTTAGGTGGAGTAGAGTAACGATGCATAAACACTATATATTTTTCAACAAGGGGGAGGCTTCTATTTATAGGAAAAATTGAGCTCCTAACCAAACAAACTGATTCTAGAATTTTCTAAATCAGTTTGGTCAATATTTGACCATTTTTAGATCAGTTAGGCTAACTTTTTGGAACTAGACTTGAATGAGGAGAGAGGAGAGATGAAATATCTCAATTTTTATGAGTTTAAAACTCATTCAAGCATGTGAAATATGCACCTCCTTTAAAGAACTCCCCTTCCTTACATATGTGTCATAATGGAATCAATTTAATATTGCTCATAGTTTTTTTTTACTAATAAACCTTGTACATTTTCAACTCTTCATCTTATGTGAAATATGCACCTCCTTTAAAGAATTCCCCTTCCTTACATATGTCATATTTTTAATATTGCTCATAGTTTTTTACTAATAAACCTTGTACATTTTCAACTCTTCATCTTATGTGAAATATGCACCTCCTTTAAAGAATTCCCCTTCCTTACATATGTCATATTTTTAATATTGCTCATAGTTTTTTACTAATAATCCTTGTACATTTTCAACTCTTCACCTCATGTGAGCATTTACTCATTTTTGGGTATTTTCTTTTTACAAGTTGGATTTATCTCCTCCCTACACATGGATTGATGCTATTGGTCCATAGAAACCTTAATTGGACCATAGTCTAAAGATTTCTGAAAATCTAGACCCTTAGGCTAAGGTTCTTTATAGCTATTTTCAATTAATTCCAATTGCACATTGAAAAATTCTTTTTGAATTTCTGTTTCAGGGGAACTCATCTGAATTAGAAGAGATATTTTTCTATCCAAAAATATTCAAAATCTGAATATTCTCTCTCTAGAATATTTTTCTCTCTCTAGGCTAAAACAGATAGAAACAAGGTCTTTATATTTCTGAAGAGGGATTGATTACAGGGAAAGATACTAGACATCAAAAAGGGGGTGGGGGAGGAATCTTACATTCTACCCCACTTAAAAAAATGCGAGATGTCCTCATCTCGCAAACTGGGATAATTTTACAAGATGCACGAATTATGAGACTTAGAGAAAAATTTAAATCAGGATTAACCACCAAGAAAAAGTCTCAAAGAGAGCAAGATTCAAGATAAGAACAAGATTTAAACTTTATTCATTCTCGGAACTTATACAGTAAAGATAGAAGAACTCTTTACACTTCCATAAGCCCGTCCATCATATGATCACAAAAGCAGCACTCACAAGCTGCGCATGTATAAGGTAGCTCATCTATGGGAATAATTCTGTTGGTTATTGCTGCACCTATCTCAGTGGTATGAGGTGATCTAACAAAAGGACCTCTGAGAGGTAAGCCAAAAACGGGGTAAAGGCATATCTTCTCATGAGGAAGAAAACACGCCAGTAAGAAGACCCGCTCAGAAAACCCAAGATGTCTTGATCTCATGACGCAGTAGTATTGGGGACCCAAACCCAAGGCTTCGATAACCATGGCCAAGCGGACATTGTTACGAAAGTGCTGCTGACCCCAGGGTGTTACCCTAGTTATGTCTTGATAGGTCCGCCATTTGGTCTGCGCTACAGAAGTTCCTAGGTGAGGAAAAAGTGAGCGCTCATACTGTTCTATAAAGTCTTTCTTCACAGACTCTCTTGCGTCTTGAAGATGAGAAATCATCATGGATAAAACTAATTCCTGTTGCCAAGCCATGAAGGAGATTAAGAAGAAGGGAGATCAATGGAAGTAAGATTACTGTGAGCGACAAGTAAAAGTTACGACTTATATAAAGGAAGGAGCTAGCGTAACTTAGAAGCCAACAATATCTTGCCACTGAAGTTTTACCGTCTTTCCATGATTTGGGTTTGGCACATATTTCTATGAAATACATTAAGAACTTTGAGATGAGGAGATAAAAGAAGCTCGTAAGCTAAGTCGCTTACTTTCTTTGAATTCAGATAAGGCTCACAATATCTGGGGGATAACTTCTTAAACTCCCCAATAGATAAAGAACTTCTTTTGGGCCATACTCGAATGAAGACCAAAACCTTGGTATCCAAAACACTGATTTTTACTTCTGAACTCATTGTTCTGAATCCTTAAAACAGGTGGAACTCCTGAGAAGTATTCTAGGGAAAGGGTCTTTCTTTCTTAAACAGAATCTTTCTTTTATTTTAGAGATCAAAAAGGGAGATTCTTACTCCTGTATACCTCAAAGGCTGGGGAGGAATCTTACATTCTACCCCACTTAAAAAAGTGCGAGATGTCCTCATCTCGCCAAGTAGAGGACAACTCTTTTTCTAATTTATTCTAGGGTTCCTTATATTCTGGTCAACCCAACAGAATACGGGGATAAATATCTCTTATATAGAACTCATCATTAAATAACAATTCATTTTAGATCATATCATTCATATCTTTAACACGATAATGGTCCATCAGATCGAATTTTTTTTTCTTTCTGAACATTCCTCCACGGGAATTTCAGTCAAGCAAGTTTTCAATTTGTCATCCCTTAACTTGATATACTGAGTCTAGTGTTAACAGTAGCACTTTGACAGCACAATCCACTAATCTCATAGTGATTTGCTGAAATCATTATCATCATTCCAGTTATGAATATCATCACAGGGACTCGTCCCATTCATCCTCATGTGGTTTCGCTCAGCTTATTACATTTCAACTAAATTTCAGAAATCATCATTTTTCAATCAGAATCCAAATCAATTTCATCAGTTCTCAAACAGAATTAAAAATCATATCAACCACATTCGAATTCATCATCTGGATAGCATTAACGCTTATAATTTCAAGTCTTAGATTTACTCGTATATACTGTCAGTAAAGAGCTGCAGTATACTCTCGGTATATACGGGTAGTCGTGGCTCTTGGAATTATAAGGTAAATACCATCATGTCTAGGCCTCAAGCAAGTCAGGGATTCTATATAATTGCGGTACTTCTATCTGAAGACCCAATTACCAAAATACGAATTTCAGTTTGAATATCAAATTGTATGAATTATATCACACAATTACAACCTTTTTGTGTTTCTACATAAATTTTTGACATATTTGTCTTCTCAGTTGATCTTTATTAACCAATTCGCTCTGATATCAACTGTGAGATCCCTGTCCCCACCATGCCATGGATTCGGAGTACTAGCAGCGGAAGTAGCACATCATGCGTGGGTAGGGGTCTCACACTCGGGGCCTCGCCCACGGATATCCGGACAAGAGACTAATCCGTCGGTTTGTCCAAAACCGAAACCGGAAAAACTTCCTTTACCCGGAAGCATGGGCGATTCCACCAAGATAACTCTTTACTCTAACGTAGTCAAGATCATTACGGATTAACTGATCTGACTGCACCTTTAACGGTACTTGGTCAAATCAAGGAAGAAACTTGCACTTGGATCATTGGGATCAACGCTTTTTTCCCCATCAAGAGGCACAGCCGTTGATTCCTATCCATAGAACAATTTCTATCCGGGATTTACTTCATCTATCATAATAATAGAAATTAAATCTCGATTTACGGATCCATCAGTCCAGCCTAACCCCATCCGATCCCATGGGTTAGCCAACCGCCCAACCACTGTAGTGATGGGATCCAATTTGGAATTTGGTTAGGTTTTGTCCCGGGTACCAAGGAAAAGAGTTCCAAGGCCCCCTAGCCGGAAGTTCATGCAAACATAAAACTAGCCACACCACTTACACACCCAATATGAAATTGCCTTTTTCTTAGCATCGGCTAACTTTAAAACAATCCTTTAATGAACCATAGTACCACTGATCACAGTCTTCCAATTTATCCGGTTGATTCATAATTTCCCATCATTCCTTCATCAGAGTATCTATGGCATCATTGGCAACTAGAACGCTCACCACCTGTCCACACAGGGGCCTTTTCAATAGTTCCTAGCCCATAATACTCGGCAATATAATCACTTATAAAAATCAAGATGGACTCTCATTGAAGATCAGCAAGATCAACCAACAGATCCATATAAAGAGCCATGGACTCATCCATTGAAGACCAGCAAGGTCAATCAACCAGATCCATGCCGGGTTTCACAAAACAACTCTTACTCCTTGTTCCAATATCTTCCTCGACGCACGCGTGGGTATCCTGGGCGACCCAGAGCCCGAGCACCGTATGGTCAGCACCCTCTAGGATCCTTCGCAGGTGACCTAGCGCTTCACTCATAGGCCGCTTCCTTGGTCCCTCATCCACCGTACCGGAAGCTCACCATTTTAATCGAACCGAGGCTGGTCAAGACCTCGGCCGACCTTGCTACGCGAGACGTCCTCCATTGACTCTCCGTCAGCAGTTGCAACTTTAACAGTTAGGTCTCCACGACCTTAATCACAAGACGGTCAAAATGCTTCCCCAGCATTCTTGACATAAAACAGCCATTTACAAACAGCATTTACAATAGTTCACAAATACAGTTTCTATATTAACTCTCATTTTTTCACATTATCCCTCATTAATCCACATTACTTATTCCACATTCCATTTATATATGTACTCATCCAATCACATCATTTTCCATCTCTTCACTTCAGATTCCTTCACATCACATATCATATATTCACATCCATATCCACATCCATACATCCAAATCCACATCCACATTCACATCCATACATCCACATCTACATGCTTACCTCCATTTTCACATCCTCATTTATACATCCACATCCCGTATCCACATTCATACATACACATCCATATCCACATCCATACATCCACACCCACATGCATACATCCACTATCACGTCCTCATTCATACATCCACATCCACATACATACATACATCCACATCCACATTCTCATTCACATCTATACATCCACATCTACATCCACATACATACATCCATCCACATCCACATTCCACATTCACATCTATACATTCACATCTACATCCACATTCACATACATCCACATCCACATTCCCATTCACATCTATACATCCACATCTACATCCATATACATACATACATCCACATCCACATTCCACATTCACATCTATACATCCACATTCACATACATCCACATCCACATCCACATTCCCATTCACATCCACATTCCCATTCCCATTCACATCCACATTCACATACATCCACATCCACATTCCCATTCACATCTATACATCCACATCTACATCCACATTCACATCTATGCATATACATCTTCATGCATACATCTACATCCATATTCACATCTATGCATATACATCGTCATGCATACATCCACTTTCACATTCATACATCCACATCTACATTCATCTATTTCTACATTTCCATTCATATGGCCTCATACGCCTTCACATCTATTCTTTTACATCACATCCATTCTCGCCCTATCACAACCCATATACATCTTATCTCATCTCATACACTTCTTATCTCATCCCATACACATCTTAACTCATCTTATCACATCCTAACTCATCCCATAGGTCTCTTATCACATCCTAACTCATCTTATCACATCCTAACTCATCTTATCACATCATAACTCTTCTCATATATGTCTTATCACATCATATCCCTTTCCATATCTATTTATAGAATATAAGAGAATTCTTATATTTGATATAAAATTTCTTTACGCATCTAATTATGCATAAATTCCATTTAAGGATACTAACACTTTCGAAATAAAAATCAATCTTTTATGCATCTTCCTATGCATAAATTCATTTTAAATGAGAATGACACTTTGAATTAAAATTCAATCTTTTATGCATCTTCCTATGCATAAATTCATTTTAGATGAGAATAACACTTTTGAATTAAAATCAATCTTTTATGCATCTTCTTATGCATAATTCAATCTAGATGAGAATGACACTTTTGAATTAAAATCAATCTTTTATGCATCTTCTTATGCATAAATTCAATTTAGATGAGAAAGACACTTTTGAATTAAAATCAATCTTTATACATCTTCTTATGCATAAATTCAATTTAGTAGGAATTACACTTTTAGAATAAAAGAATTTCTCTTATACATCTAATTTATGCATAAAATCTTTTTATGATGAAAATCACACTTTTAGTATAAAAATATCTTTTATGCATAACCCTATGCATCAAAATCAATTATGACAAAAGTAACATTTTTATAATATAATAATCATCTTTTATGCATACCTCTATGCAAGAATTTCAAATGTGATAAAAGCAACACTTTTACTATAAAAAAAATATCCTTTATGCATACTTCTATGCATGAAAATTAAAAATGATAAAAGTAACACTTTTGATATAAAAAAATTATCCTTTATGCATACTTCTATACATGAAAATTAAAAATGATAAAAGTAACACTTTTGATATAAAAATTTTCTTTTATGCATACTTCTATGCATGAAAATTAAAAATGATAAAAGTAACACTTTTAATATTAAAAAAAATATCCTTTATGCATACTTCTATGCATGAAAATTAAAAATGATAAAAGTAACGTTTTGATATAAAAATTTTCTTTTATGCATACTTCTATGCATGAAAATTAAAAATGATAAAAGTAACACTTTTAATATTAAAAAAATATCCTTTATGCATACTTCTATGCATGAAAATGAAAATTGATAAAAGTAACACTTTTGATATAAAAAAGTTTTCCTTTATGCATACTTCTATGCATGAAAATTAAAAATGATAAAAGTAACACTTTTAATATAAAAAAATTATCTTTTATGCATACTTCTATGCATGAAAATCAATTATGCATAATATAAAAATCATTTTGTCTATGATTACAATGAATATCTTTCAATTTATCTAGGATGATAATTCCTAGAATATGGTAGGAAGTCCTCTTTTTATGCTTTGAATGAGATTATTTTATGCATAATTTTTATAAAAATTTTGCCATAGCTCCGCTGCTATGTGACTGATAAATCTCAATTTTTCTAAGGGATAATGCTTATCATTAAGAAAATAATTAAAATAATCTCTAATTGGATTATCAATCCATAATGGATTGAATCATTAATATATATAAACTAAAAGCATAGAAAAAGCCATTAATTTGGCCTCAAGCATAGCTTAATCTTGGGTTAAGGAAAAGCTTTATGAAAAGCTTGATTTGGATTGAGAACGTTTCATGATTATGACCATTTCTTGAGTGAGAGAGAGAATTTACATAAAAATCATTAGAATTTAAACATAAATGAAAATTAACTTCAATAGCATTATGTAACTCTTCACTACTATTCAAACTTCAATAGCATTAAAAAAAAACCATACCAATTAAACTTCTCAAGCTTGAGAGGGGTTGAGAAGAGAGAAACATTGAGAAATTATAGAAAGATCAATATTCACTAATTACCTTACAACTTGCTTGATTCTTTGTTCACGGTAGAGGCCCCCAACCAATCAATTGGTTAAGTATGTTGATGGAGCCACTAATGGGGATTGAAGAAAGAGGGAAGCTCCAAAAACTAGTGAATTATTAAATGAATTCACAGTTTCTGGCTTAGGTGGAGTAGAGTAACGATGCATAAACACTATATATTTTTCAACAAGGGGGAGGCTTCTATTTATAGGAAAAATTGAGCTCCTAACCAAACAAACTGATTCTAGAATTTTCTAAATCAGTTTGGTCAATATTTGACCATTTTTAGATCAGTTAGGCTAACTTTTTGGAACTAGACTTGAATGAGGAGAGAGGAGAGATGAAATATCTCAATTTTTATGAGTTTAAAACTCATTCAAGCATGTGAAATATGCACCTCCTTTAAAGAACTCCCCTTCCTTACATATGTGTCATAATGGAATCATTTTAATATTGCTCATAGTTTTTTTTTACTAATAAACCTTGTACATTTTCAACTCTTCATCTTATGTGAAATATGCACCTCCTTTAAAGAATTCCCCTTCCTTACATATGTCATATTTTTAATATTGCTCATAGTTTTTTACTAATAAACCTTGTACATTTTCAACTCTTCATCTTATGTGAAATATGCACCTCCTTTAAAGAATTCCCCTTCCTTACATATGTCATATTTTTAATATTGCTCATAGTTTTTTACTAATAATCCTTGTACATTTTCAACTCTTCACCTCATGTGAGCATTTACTCATTTTTGGGTATTTTCTTTTTACAAGTTGGATTTATCTCCTCCCTACACATGGATTGATGCTATTGGTCCATAGAAACCTTAATTGGACCATAGTCTAAAGATTTCTGAAAATCTAGACCCTTAGGCTAAGGTTCTTTATAGCTATTTTCAATTAATTCCAATTGCACATTGGAAAATTCTTTTTGAATTTCTGTTTCAGGGGAACTCATCTGAATTAGAAGAGATATTTTTCTATCCAAAAATATTCAAAATCTGAATATTCTCTCTCTAAAATATTTTTCTCTCTCTAGGCTAAAACAGATAGAAACAAGGTCTTTATATTTCTGAAGAGGGATTGATTACAGGGAAAGATACTAGACATCAAAAAGGGGGTGGGGGAGGAATCTTACATTCTACCCCACTTAAAAAAATGCGAGATGTCCTCATCTCGCAAACTGGGATAATTTTACAAGATGCACGAATTATGAGACTTAGAGAAAAATTTAAATCAGGATTAACCACCAAGAAAAAGTCTCAAAGAGAGCAAGATTCAAGATAAGAACAAGATTTAAACTTTATTCATTCTCGGAACTTATACAGTAAAGATAGAAGAACTCTTTACACTTCCATAAGCCCGTCCATCATATGATCACAAAAGCAGCACTCACAAGCTGCGCATGTATAAGGTAGCTCATCTATGGGAATAATTCTGTTGGTTATTGCTGCACCTATCTCAGTGGTATGAGGTGATCTAACAAAAGGACCTCTGAGAGGTAAGCCAAAAACGGGGTAAAGGCATATCTTCTCATGAGGAAGAAAACACGCCAGTAAGAAGACCCGCTCAGAAAACCCAAGATGTCTTGATCTCATGACGCAGTAGTATTGGGGACCCAAACCCAAGGCTTCGATAACCATGGCCAAGCGGACATTGTTACGAAAGTGCTGCTGACCCCAGGGTGTTACCCTAGTTATGTCTTGATAGGTCCGCCATTTGGTCTGCGCTACAGAAGTTCCTAGGTGAGGAAAAAGTGAGCGCTCATACTGTTCTATAAAGTCTTTCTTCACAGACTCTCTTGCGTCTTGAAGATGAGAAATCATCATGGATAAAACTAATTCCTGTTGCCAAGCCATGAAGGAGATTAAGAAGAAGGGAGATCGATGGAAGTAAGATTACTGTGAGCGACAAGTAAAAGTTACGACTTATATAAAGGAAGGAGCTAGCGTAACTTAGAAGCCAACGGTATCTTGCCACTGAAGTTTTACCGTCTTTCCATGATTTGGGTTTGGCACATATTTCTATGAAATACATTAAGAACTTTGAGATGAGGAGATAAAAGAAGCTCGTAAGCTAAGTCGCTTACTTTCTTTGAATTCAGATAAGGCTCACAATATCTGGGGGATAACTTCTTAAACTCCCCAATAGATAAAGAACTTCTTTTGGGCCATACTCGAATGAAGACCAAAACCTTGGTATCCAAAACACTGATTTTTACTTCTGAACTCATTGTTCTGAATCCTTAAAACAGGTGGAACTCCTGAGAAGTATTCTAGGGAAAGGGTCTTTCTTTCTTAAACAGAATCTTTCTTTTATTTTAGAGATCAAAAAGGGAGATTCTTACTCCTGTATACCTCAAAGGCTGGGGAGGAATCTTACATTCTACCCCACTTAAAAAAGTGCGAGATGTCCTCATCTCGCCAAGTAGAGGACAACTCTTTTTCTAATTTATTCTAGGGTTCCTTATATTCTGGTCAACCCAACAGAATACGGGGATAAATATCTCTTATATAGAACTCATCATTAAATAACAATTCATTTTAGATCATATCATTCATATCTTTAACACGATAATGGTCCATCAGATCGAATTTTTTTTTCTTTCTGAACATTCCTCCACGGGAATTTCAGTCAAGCAAGTTTTCAATTTGTCATCCCTTAACTTGATATACTGAGTCTAGTGTTAACAGTAGCACTTTGACAGCACAATCCACTAATCTCATAGTGATTTGCTGAAATCATTATCATCATTCCAGTTATGAATATCATCACAGGGACTCGTCCCATTCATCCTCATGTGGTTTCGCTCAGCTTATTACATTTCAACTAAATTTCAGAAATCATCATTTTTCAATCAGAATCCAAATCAATTTCATCAGTTCTCAAACAGAATTAAAAATCATATCAACCACATTCGAATTCATCATCTGGATAGCATTAACGCTTATAATTTCAAGTCTTAGATTTACTCGTATATACTGTCAGTAAAGAGCTGCAGTATACTCTCGGTATATACGGGTAGTCGTGGCTCTTGGAATTATAAGGTAAATACCATCATGTCTAGGCCTCAAGCAAGTCAGGGATTCTATATAATTGCGGTACTTCTATCTGAAGACCCAATTACCAAAATACGAATTTCAGTTTGAATATCAAATTGTATGAATTATATCACACAATTACAACCTTTTTGTGTTTCTACATAAATTTTTGACATATTTGTCTTCTCAGTTGATCTTTATTAACCAATTCGCTCTGATACCAACTGTGAGATCCCTGTCCCCACCATGCCATGGATTCGGAGTACTAGCAGCGGAAGTAGCACATCATGCGTGGGTAGGGGTCTCACACTCGGGGCCTCGCCCACGGATATCCGGACAAGAGACTAATCCGTCGGTTTGTCCAAAACCGAAACCGGAAAAACTTCCTTTACCCGGAAGCATGGGCGATTCCACCAAGATAACTCTTTACTCTAACGTAGTCAAGATCATTACGGATTAACTGATCTGACTGCACCTTTAACGGTACTTGGTCAAATCAAGGAAGAAACTTGCACTTGGATCATTGGGATCAACGCTTTTTTCCCCATCAAGAGGCACAGCCGTTGATTCCTATCCATAGAACAATTTCTATCCGGGATTTACTTCATCTATCATAATAATAGAAATTAAATCTCGATTTACGGATCCATCAGTCCAGCCTAACCCCATCCGATCCCATGGGTTAGCCAACCGCCCAACCACTGTAGTGATGGGATCCAATTTGGAATTTGGTTAGGTTTTGTCCCGGGTACCAAGGAAAAGAGTTCCAAGGCCCCCTAGCCGGAAGTTCATGCAAACATAAAACTAGCCACACCACTTACACACCCAATATGAAATTGCCTTTTTCTTAGCATCGGCTAACTTTAAAACAATCCTTTAATGAACCATAGTACCACTGATCACAGTCTTCCAATTTATCCGGTTGATTCATAATTTCCCATCATTCCTTCATCAGAGTATCTATGGCATCATTGGCAACTAGAACGCTCACCACCTGTCCACACAGGGGCCTTTTCAATAGTTCCTAGCCCATAATACTCGGCAATATAATCACTTATAAAAATCAAGATGGACTCTCATTGAAGATCAGCAAGATCAACCAACAGATCCATATAAAGAGCCATGGACTCATCCATTGAAGACCAGCAAGGTCAATCAACCAGATCCATGCCGGGTTTCACAAAACAACTCTTACTCCTTGTTCCAATATCTTCCTCGACGCACGCGTGGGTATCCTGGGCGACCCAGAGCCCGAGCACCGTATGGTCAGCACCCTCTAGGATCCTTCGCAGGTGACCTAGCGCTTCACTCATAGGCCGCTTCCTTGGTCCCTCATCCACCGTACCGGAAGCTCACCATTTTAATCGAACCGAGGCTGGTCAAGACCTCGGCCGACCTTGCTACGCGAGACGTCCTCCATTGACTCTCCGTCAGCAGTTGCAACTTTAACAGTTAGGTCTCCACGACCTTAATCACAAGACGGTCAAAATGCTTCCCCAGCATTCTTGACATAAAACAGCCATTTACAAACAGCATTTACAATAGTTCACAAATACAGTTTCTATATTAACTCTCATTTTTTCACATTATCCCTCATTAATCCACATTACTTATTCCACATTCCATTTATATATGTACTCATCCAATCACATCATTTTCCATCTCTTCACTTCAGATTCCTTCACATCACATATCATATATTCACATCCATATCCACATCCATACATCCAAATCCACATCCACATTCACATCCATACATCCACATCTACATGCTTACCTCCATTTTCACATCCTCATTTATACATCCACATCCCGTATCCACATTCATACATACACATCCATATCCACATCCATACATCCACACCCACATGCATACATCCACTATCACGTCCTCATTCATACATCCACATCCACATACATACATACATCCACATCCACATTCTCATTCACATCTATACATCCACATCTACATCCACATACATACATCCATCCACATCCACATTCCACATTCACATCTATACATTCACATCTACATCCACATTCACATACATCCACATCCACATTCCCATTCACATCTATACATCCACATCTACATCCATATACATACATACATCCACATCCACATTCCACATTCACATCTATACATCCACATTCACATACATCCACATCCACATCCACATTCCCATTCACATCCACATTCCCATTCCCATTCACATCCACATTCACATACATCCACATCCACATTCCCATTCACATCTATACATCCACATCTACATCCACATTCACATCTATGCATATACATCTTCATGCATACATCTACATCCATATTCACATCTATGCATATACATCTTCATGCATACATCCACTTTCACATTCATACATCCACATCTACATTCATCTATTTCTACATTTCCATTCATATGGCCTCATACGCCTTCACATCTATTCTTTTACATCACATCCATTCTCGCCCTATCACAACCCATATACATCTTATCTCATCTCATACACTTCTTATCTCATCCCATACACATCTTAACTCATCTTATCACATCCTAACTCATCCCATAGGTCTCTTATCACATCTTAACTCATCTTATCACATCCTAACTCATCTTATCACATCATAACTCTTCTCATATATGTCTTATCACATCATATCCCTTTCCATATCTATTTATAGAATATAAGAGAATTCTTATATTTGATATAAAATTTCTTTACGCATCTAATTATGCATAAATTCCATTTAAGGATACTAACACTTTCGAAATAAAAATCAATCTTTTATGCATCTTCCTATGCATAAATTCATTTTAAATGAGAATGACACTTTGAATTAAAATTCAATCTTTTATGCATCTTCCTATGCATAAATTCATTTTAGATGAGAATAACACTTTTGAATTAAAATCAATCTTTTATGCATCTTCTTATGCATAAATTCAATCTAGATGAGAATGACACTTTTGAATTAAAATCAATCTTTTATGCATCTTCTTATGCATAAATTCAATTTAGATGAGAATGACACTTTTGAATTAAAATCAATCTTTTATGCATCTTCTTATGCATAAATTCAATTTAGATGAGAAAGACACTTTTGAATTAAAATCAATCTTTATACATCTTCTTATGCATAAATTCAATTTAGTAAGAATTACACTTTTAGAATAAAAGAATTTCTCTTATACATCTAATTTATGCATAAAATCTTTTTATGATGAAAATCACACTTTTAGTATAAAAATATCTTTTATGCATAACCCTATGCATCAAAACCAATTATGACAAAAGTAACATTTTTATAATATAATAATCATCTTTTATGCATACCTCTATGCAAGAATTTCAAATGTGATAAAAGCAACACTTTTACTATAAAAAAAATATCCTTTATGCATACTTCTATGCATGAAAATTAAAAATGATAAAAGTAACACTTTTGATATAAAAAAATTATCCTTTATGCATACTTCTATACATGAAAATTAAAAATGATAAAAGTAACACTTTTGATATAAAAATTTTCTTTTATGCATACTTCTATGCATGAAAATTAAAAATGATAAAAGTAACACTTTTAATATTAAAAAAAATATCCTTTATGCATACTTCTATGCATGAAAATTAAAAATGATAAAAGTAACGTTTTGATATAAAAATTTTCTTTTATGCATACTTCTATGCATGAAAATTAAAAATGATAAAAGTAACACTTTTAATATTAAAAAAATATCCTTTATGCATACTTCTATGCATGAAAATGAAAATTGATAAAAGTAACACTTTTGATATAAAAAAGTTTTCCTTTATGCATACTTCTATGCATGAAAATTAAAAATGATAAAAGTAACACTTTTAATATAAAAAAATTATCTTTTATGCATACTTCTATGCATGAAAATCAATTATGCATAATATAAAAATCATTTTGTCTATGATTACAATGAATATCTTTCAATTTATCTAGGATGATAATTCCTAGAATATGGTAGGAAGTCCTCTTTTTATGCTTTGAATGAGATTATTTTATGCATAATTTTTATAAAAATTTTGCCATAGCTCCGCTGCTATGACTGATAAATCTCAATTTTTCTAAGAGATAATGCTTATCATTAAGAAAATAATTAAAATAATCTCTAATTGGATTATCAATCCATAATGGATTGAATCATTAATATATATAAACTAAAAGCATAGAAAAAGCCATTAATTTGGCCTCAAGCATAGCTTAATCTTGGGTTAAGGAAAAGCTTTATGAAAAGCTTGATTTGGATTGAGAACGTTTCATGATTATGACCATTTCTTGAGTGAGAGAGAGAATTTACATAAAAATCATTAGAATTTAAACATAAATGAAAATTAACTTCAATAGCATTATGTAACTCTTCACTACTATTCAAAATTCAATAGCATTAAAAAAAAACCATACCAATTAAACTTCTCAAGCTTGAGAGGGGTTGAGAAGAGAGAAACATTGAGAAATTATAGAAAGATCAATATTCACTAATTACCTTACAACTTGCTTGATTCTTTGTTCACGGTAGAGGCCCCCAACCAATCAATTGGTTAAGTATGTTGATGGAGCCACTAATGGGGATTGAAGAAAGAGGGAAGCTCCAAAAACTAGTGAATTATTAAATGAATTCACAGTTTCTGGCTTAGGTGGAGTAGAGTAACGATGCATAAACACTATATATTTTTCAACAAGGGGGAGGCTTCTATTTATAGGAAAAATTGAGCTCCTAACCAAACAAACTGATTCTAGAATTTTCTAAATCAGTTTGGTCAATATTTGACCATTTTTAGATCAGTTAGGCTAACTTTTTGGAACTAGACTTGAATGAGGAGAGAGGAGAGATGAAATATCTCAATTTTTATGAGTTTAAAACTCATTCAAGCATGTGAAATATGCACCTCCTTTAAAGAACTCCCCTTCCTTACATATGTATCATAATGGAATCATTTTAATATTGCTCATAGTTTTTTTTTACTAATAAACCTTGTACATTTTCAACTCTTCATCTTATGTGAAATATGCACCTCCTTTAAAGAATTCCCCTTCCTTACATATGTCATATTTTTAATATTGCTCATAGTTTTTTACTAATAAACCTTGTACATTTTCAACTCTTCATCTTATGTGAAATATGCACCTCCTTTAAAGAATTCCCCTTCCTTACATATGTCATATTTTTAATATTGCTCATAGTTTTTTACTAATAATCCTTGTACATTTTCAACTCTTCACCTCATGTGAGCATTTACTCATTTTTGGGTATTTTCTTTTTACAAGTTGGATTTATCTCCTCCCTACACATGGATTGATGCTATTGGTCCATAGGAACCTTAATTGGACCATAGTCTAAAGATTTCTGAAAATCTAGACCCTTAGGCTAAGGTTCTTTATAGCTATTTTCAATTAATTCCAATTGCACATTGGAAATTTTTTTTTGAATTTCTGTTTCAGGGGAACTCATCTGAATTAGAAGAGATATTTTTCTATCCAAAAATATTCAAAATCTGAATATTCTCTCTCTAGAATATTTTTCTCTCTCTAGGCTAAAACAGATAGAAACAAGGTCTTTATATTTCTGAAGAGGGATTGATTACAGGGAAAGATACTAGACATCAAAAAGGGGGTGGGGGAGGAATCTTACATTATGAGTTCGTCTGGTGACATTGCGTAATGCATCATTTTATTCAATCGAGATTTTTCTATTAAGGCTAATTTCACACAAGCAGAATGATACACATTTCTTGATACACATGAGCTAAGAAAGAAACCACATTAGATGATTATTTTCTTATGAGATCTTGTGAGGAAGCTTGGTAGGATCACCAAATGTGTTATCGTCTCCTTTGATAACATAGTGCTCGTGCTATAAACATAATGCATATGATTATAATAAGCTCGGCAAGAGTGCCAAATGTGTTGTCACCTCGACAACATAGTGCTTGTATGAAAATAATGCATATGATTATTATATAATGCAAGAGAAAATCCAAAGACCACTTAAAGACAGTGATAGCAAGGTCATCATATGAAGGAACAAAAATGTTCCAAATAGCCCATACACACACCATACTCTCAATCAAATACTTTAACAAATGAAACAACTCAACCTCTTCATAACATGAAAAGTTGGTACTCAAGCCAAAAAGAGGTTGATGATAGTCTACTAGAGGGAGAAGGGGTTACATTAGCTATCACAAAGAAAACATAGAAGCTACAATTTTTGTGTTAAACCCAACCATTAGGAGAAGGAATGTAGAGACAAACCACAATAAAGGCATGGCCAAAGCTTTAACTACATGAACTCTTCATATGAAAGACAGGGTAAGTTAATCAAAGCCATTAGATGCCATAGCTAAGTGTTAACCCAAGGTTAAAAAACACCACCATTAGGGGAAGGTTGAGGTCTATAGGGGTCCTTTAAGCTACCATATTATGATTTTAATGACTTTTTGTTAAAATGTTAAGTTTCTTTGACTTTAGATGCCTTCTTATTCTTCAAATGGCTAGAAGTTTGAATTTCAAAGTTTCCCGCCAAATTTGAATTTAAAATTGAGTGGGCAAAACCATATCATGTGACATATCTATGTAAAGAGCTCAGCGAGTAGATTCTCGATCTCTAATCTCTGACAAATTTTGAGCTCATATGTAGAAGTTATGGATGTCCAAAATTTCAAAAACTTTTCCCCCACTTTTTGGGGATGAAAAGTACAAAAAGGCATCTTCTAGAGAATTTTTTGACCACCTTTAATCACCCAACATTTTTGAATACATGGCATCACATGATTGGCCCTTTTCCTTAATAACCTTTTAATCACATGGCATCTTAAAGGGCCCCTATAGACCTCAACCTTCCCCTAATGCAAAAACATCTTGTCAAGACCTTGTACACAATGCATAATGGAGAAGTCATCATCAACAAAATGAGCTTACAAGACACATCTAGCTTGTGGAAGAGCTAAGAAAAGGACTTGGATTTTTACAATCAAGAAGGGGTGGCCACGTACATCAAGAACTATCAATTGATCACCTAAACCATTGAATGTCCTTCCAAAGTGGGACTTTAGATGCTTGTAACATGCCCTAATCTTGAATTTACACTTCATGTTGTACTCAATGAGGATGGCATAGCTTGTATCAAGGCCATCATCCTATACACCTCATGAAAGATCTCTGGTTACTTCTCATTAGTTCACTTTTTAAGTGTTGGGCACCTAAATTTAGTGAGTGTGAACGTCCGTGGCCAATAAGTGGCATGTATATAAGTGACTTTAACTAATGAGAAAGGGACATTCCCTTGAGTGTTGATTGAGAGAATTCTCTTTCTCCTTGTGCTCTAGCTCACTACCCTATCCTCTTGCCCTCTTGGTGGTACTCGTGTGAGAGTGAGCGTGTGTGATAGTCTTTTCCTCTTGCCCTCTTAGTCTTGCCATGTCTTGCTAGTGAGAGAGTGAGAATGGACTATTGTCTTGCATGCTGAAGCACGGTTTTGCAACAACGGGGAGTCCCAAGCTCTACATAGACAACTCTCATTGTGACAACAGGAGGTGGATCTTCTCAAGTGCTAGCTTGCATTCATGCCGTTGCCTCTTCTATGAGATGGTGGATAAGCTACCAAGTTCCCACAATGACACGTGAAGGGTGAGTACTCCTCACTTGGTTAGCTTTGTGTTGTCAAGACAAGCATTTCTGAGGATATTTGGGGTTAGGAAATGCTCAATTTCTGTCCTACTACTTACCGTGGAAGCACGTGAGAAAACCTCACCCTCACTCTCTTCATAAAGACGGTTAGCAACAAAGACACCACTACTTTCCCTGATCTTAAGTGCATACGGCCAATCTCCTCACAAGGATATCTTCTCGTGATCAGGAGGGTCTACCTAGGTTCAATCTTGGATTTTTACAAGGAAGATTTAAGGGGACGGAAGTGTAGCAAGTCACGTTCTAATACAAAGATTCCTTATACAATGTTTAAGTTTTCTCCCCCGTGTTCCCTTTCATAATGTCTCTTTGTGTGTCACTTTTTTGTGTGTTTTTATTTTTTTTTATTTTTTTGGTGTTTCCTAAATGTTTTTTTCTTAAATTTTTAGTGTATTTTATGTGAGTACTTGCGTGAAGTGTAACTAATTTAAATACTTGTGCAAGCGTGTTTCTTTTGGGTAGGGGATCATGCCACCATCAATTACAACATAGCACTCAACATCAGATTATCACTTTACCAAATTAAGCATTTATTAATCCCAAATGCTAAATGCCAAAGCAATCAAACAGAAATGCATTGTACCCACACACTCCCATAGATCAAGCTTTAGGTTTAGTCTCACCAATTAATATGTTGTGGGGCTTCAAGTTATACCTGGATTCAGCTTCCCAAGGGAGGCCTTCCAACCACCACTATGTGTAGTAGCTAGCTCAAATGGTAGCTTTCACTACTTGTCACCAAAAAATGTTGATGGCTTGACCAAGGACAAGTCCCTCTCACAGCAGGAAGCAATGGAGGTGGAGAAGAAAGCCCTCAAACTCACACACTCTCTCCCTCACACACAAGAGATAGAGGAAAGAAGAAGAAGCAATAACTCTCTATCCTCACACAAGGGAAGTTTCCATTCTCATTAGATGAGTTATCCTTTATAAACTTATTAAGTGGAGCCGAGTGCACGGGTGGCCATTGAGTAAATCTATCATCTAGTGTGTGCTAGAGTAATAGTATACATGTGAACTCGATGCCGACATTACACTTAGCTTGGTCATCCCTTGTTTACATTGTGTGTAGCTCATTAGAACGGAAAAATCATAAGTTATGCATTAAGTGCCAAAAACTGCTCAGGTGGGACAAAATTACAAAGTGATCCAAATTAATAAAACCTTTGATGCGAATCACTTAATAACTCTGAATTCTTTGAAAAAACTGCTCGGGCAGACAAAATTACAAAGTGATCCAAATTAATAAACCTTTGATGCTAATCACTTGTAATGACTCCGAATGCTTTGAAGAAAATCTAGTGGGGCTTGTTGAAGCCGTTCGCCTAGTTAACCGCCATAAATGGGGTTAATATCACCCCATGTGCCTGATGTAGGTCCATCCTCGGACCTATGCAATTAAGTGCAAGTCGAGGGGTTGGTCATGTGTCGATGTAGAAGAAGCTGCAGACATGGAAGTTTGACTTGAAAGTTTTTCCATGTGTCGATGAAGCGTGTCACAAACCTTTGATGCAACTAGATTGGTTGCTTGTAAATGTCACCTTCTTCCAAGGTAATGATAAATATGTGGAGTGGCTTTTGCTGATGATGAGGTTTCAGATTTCAAGGCAAAATGCAAGTGCACAAGCAGAAACAAACAAAGAGTGCCTAATGCATGCACTTGAAAAATGCAAGCATCTATATGCGTCACAAAAAGAAAATGGAATGTTGTGCAAGTTAAGAATTTTGATGGGTTCTTCAAGTGATAGATCGTACCTTGGGGCCAATGTTACCACCGCCAAGGTCCCCATATCCAAAGATGTACTTGAAAGGTTGTTGTGGTGGCAAGGTTTCAAAGGAATTTCCTCTCTCTCTCTCTCTCTCTCTCTCTCTCTCTCTTTTAAATAAATGAAAATATAATAATAATAATAATAATAATAATAAAATGGTAGTAAAAGTGAGTGCATATATACAATGTGCTAGTGCATGACTAGATGCCGGACTGTGCCTTTGATTGAAAAATCTCAGGTGACCCTTAACAAGCATGACTATGCTAATGGTTGGGAATACCTTTAGCGACAATCGATTTTTTATGTTTTTTTATTAGTTTTTTTAATAAATAAGAAAAGTATTATGCCCTCTGGTAGAAGGTGACTCTGACTTATATTTACAATTTGTACATGAGTACTTTGCATTCAATTTTAGAGAAAAAGATTGGCAGATACTTTCCAATGTAGTTATCACACAACTCCAAGGAATATTGTGTTCTTTTGAATGCCTTGTAGGGGGGGCCAAAATTTTGTATCCATCATAATCTCAAAATCACACAGCATATGTCCAAGAAAAAAACTAAGACAATGGAAGTAGAAAGTTGCTTGATCTAAGTTAGGCCCTTTATTAAGATCATAAAATAACTCTTAAGCTCCCCATCTTCTACCCTTGTGAGGCACATCTATGAGCACAATCAATAACTATATGAATCGGATGGTAGCCACAAAAGCCAAATCTAGAATCTACCTCCATGCATAATAGAAGACCTTCAAATATTGGTGCAGTTCTTGGATCGTTGTGAAGGTAGAGGGTTTGAACATTGAATAATTAAAGATACAGTGAGGATTCCCGTACCTCTTATCTACGATTCCTTACTTGTCCACCGTCTAGGATATGGCATATAACATGGATCAACCCTTAATCTGCATGGGGAGTGGAAGTAAGTATAGGCATATTGTTCTACTTGTAAGTACTGTTGCCGCTATTCAGGTTGTTCACCCTCCCATACCTGATTCTTTTCATTGTACTTTGGCGATAAAGCATATCCACCTCTTCCTTCTATTGGAGGATCTTTCTTCCATCTATCAAATGCATGCTCTATAAGAAATGCCACTATTTGCACATCCAATAGGTCAGCTAATGAGGGTTCCTGATCTGTGTTTGATTAGCTATGGACACCCATAAATATGTACCCTTCCATCTATGCTTTTCTATGTGTTCTTTCATATTACCCATAAGTGGATAAGCTAAGTATGGATTTTTTTCAATCATTTTGGATGTGGGAGTCTATACTCTAAGAGAAGGATCATAAGGACAAGTAGGGTCAAAAGTGGTTACCTACATTAATGCTTGAAAAAATAGTTCGGGCTGTAACCATGGATTCCTTTCTTTGATCACTTTCAAGAAGTCCTTATCTAGAAGAAACTCAAAGGCATCCTCTCCTACAAATATCTACTCAATACTGTTAGTTGCCATGGGAATGTCCTTAAACACTCTATACCTACATTGGTCAATTGGCACCCCTCTACAAAAGTGTTGGGATTAGCTGCGTGTTCCTCTTCCATAAATGTTTCTTCCTCTCACCATCTGTCAGTCTCTAAAAAGTCATAATCCTAATGTTGCTCACCTCTTAGCACATAAGGCACAATTTCTAAGCAACTTGTACATCGTGATCGTCATGAAAGAGCTGGAGCTTCTAAGTGATTTGAATTTATAAAGTAAGGATAGGTTAATTTTTGTAAGCTTTGTTCATTTTCCTATAGACTGCTTACAAGATCTGCCATGATATTTAGTTTGCAACTTGTGGATTTCTTGTGTGTCTACTTGTGGATAATTGACCAAATCAATATAGATCCATGCATCAGCATCTGAAAGAATATTCTTTAAATAGTTGTATATGTTGTATTGCACTTTGACAAAGCCCAAGGGATGGTAAAAAGGGTTATTTCTGCCTAGCAAGTGCTGTTAGGACAGTCCTCTCTTCTTGCACACCATACACTTCTAACCACCACCACACATTGTCTTCAATCCATGCTAAGCGGCTTCAAAAATCGTATAATTAAGGAGGAGTTGTCAATACTGATGGGGGATCACTCTCATTCCATAAGGCTTTGTAAGCATAATGTTCTTGGAGAAATGGATGCATAGGCAAGAGCAAATAATATCTGACATCCTGCACCCCCATAATCACCAAAGAACAAACCGAAGACTAGAGTGGGCACCGCATAATGCGATAGGTATGACATTAAGGTTTGCAAATTTTCTCGTGTCAAGTTCTAAAAATTTAACTGCAAGGTGACTATTGACACATTGAAGCAGCTTAGTAGCATTTTAACTATTGTGTAAACATTCCTGGGTGCCACTAGTGCTAATTGAAGAAAGTAATTATCTGTCAAGCCAATATCCCATATACTGTAAGGCCTTTCTTCTCTGATTCTTTCCAGAGTGTATTCCAAGTTTTGTACCCCCTTAACAACCACTTCCTTCCTACTTTCCCAGTGCTCCCTTTCCTAATGAAAGATATCATGTGTGCCTAGCATCTGTTGCTCCATGTTGGTGAAGAGAATATGTATTTTAATTCCCACCTTTTTAGTTTGAGTCTCACAATCTTGAATTAGGGTCACAATGATTGTTGTAGATTTTGCATCAATAGCAAGTGCTTCTCGGGCTGCTTTTAGGCTAGCCTTTAATCTCCAAAACAACTGCTCCAATTCATATACTACCCATTGAGCATTATGTGACCATTTTTCCTTTCATCTGCTAAATATTGAGCTGGTGGTAAATGTAATTCTTCTTGAGATGTATCTACTTCTGTTTTGTCGGTAGGCTTGTCATTGACTACTTGGTTGACGTCCAGAAGTGCTTCAGCCAAGAGTGGTTGAAGATATACATGGTATAGGATAGGTTAGTTTCCTCTTATCCTCATCCACATTTGGGTTTTCAAGCTCCTCCTAGAAGTAATCATGAATACCTTCTGCTAACTCTGGTTCTTCCTCTTCCTTCAGTATGGGGTAGTTGAGGTGAATAAAATCAAATTCCCTTGAACCCTATGCTTCTAGATTTTCTAAATGGGTGCACAATAGAAGGTATAACTTCCATGTCCCCAAAGGTTGGTAAGATTTACTATTTCTAATCTTTAGATAATTGTAGAAACCCCTTGCCTCATAGAGCCCATATATGGTCATCCAAGTTATGCTATTAGCTATATAATCCCTAGGATAAGGAGAATCAAATGAGAGATTTTCTGGCAAAACTAAGGGGATTATCTCTTTATCTTTTGTGAATTCTTGAGAATGCATCAAGACTCTCACACCCATGCTCTAAAGTTAAGTACTATAGGATGAATTGGAACCACAAAGATGTCTAGCATTTTCTAGCTCCAGGTCATTTGTGAAAAATGGCCATAATTGATATAGGTGCATTGTGTCTAGTCATCCTAGTTTGGACCATCCACTCTATATCCTTATGTATAAGGGTAGACTCAAAATCAATTTCTTTTTCAATGAGGGATAGAAGAAGAGCTGATGTGAAAAAGGATTGGGTTTGTGCAAGATTTCTCGATGCGGCTGCACTGTAGCCAACAGGCCTACATGGTTTGTAATAGTATCTAGCAGCATACCTTGGTAATAGTATCTAGCAGCATACCTTGGTCCTTTTCTCTTGGGGAGGACTCTCCTTCATTGAGTTCTGGTAGTCATAGCTGAGAGGACTCCAACTCTTTTCTTCTACTTCTTCTTTGAAGCTGAGGCATTCTTTTTGTGCTCTTTCTAGTTGGGAAGAAAGTGCCTTATACTTATCAATACTTCTTAGTACATCCTTCTTTTATTCTTCTTGATGTTTTTGCAGTTGTGTGATGAAATTTTCTTTGGCTTCACGAAGTTGTTTTTCCATTTCATCATAACGAGCTGTCAATCTCTGTGTGTTGAGTGATTCCTCTGTGCTAGCTTGGCTTCTTTCTCTTTGAGTTGATGTTGAGAGATGCTTTTTGCCTCCTAGGGTTGACTTCTTTCACTTTTCACAGTAGCTAGCTCCTTACATTTGCCTCTTTCTCTTTTCTCAAATCTACATTTCTCCTTTTAAGTCACTCCTTACCTCCCTTAAGCTTATTGCAATTTGCATCCCATAATGTAGATGTTTTGTTTTCTTCTGCAAGATGTGCCAAGAGGTCAACTATGAGTTGATCGTATTGTTCAGTCTCCCTTATCCTTGCCTCCAACTTGGTGGGGATGGTCACCGAGCGAGCTTGGTGGAGGGAGCTTTTCCTGCCTTCCCTCTCTCTCTACTTGAACAATCTCTCTCTAACTATTTCCACCACCATCTCTGCCGAGCCCAGCCTAGCACCACCCACACCACACTCTCTCTCCTTCTCCCACCCTCTTCCCTCCCCCACTCTCTCTCTTCCCTCTCGCACTCTCTCTAGGAGATCCTCCTCTCCTTCTCCACCCTCCCTCTCTCTTGACTCTCTCCCTCCATTTCACTTTCCCACCCTCCCTCTCTCTCCTTCTCCCACCCTCTTCCCTCCCCCTCTCTCTTCCCTACCTTTCCCTCTCCCTTCCCTACCTTTCCCTCTCCCACCCTCCCTCTCTCACTCTCTATATCTATGTCTCTCTTTGCTAACACACACTCTCTCTTCTATTACCACCGTCCATTTCTCTCCATATCTTTCACTCTCCACCCTCCCTCTCTATCATTCTCTTACCTGCTATCCTCCTTCCCTCTCTTGTTCTCTATATCGTCCTCTCCTTCTCTATCTTTATCTTACCTCTTATGCCCCTTCCCTCTCTTGCTCTCTATATCCTCCTCTCTCTCTCTCTCTATCCATCTCTTTGCTCACTCTCTCTATCCTTCTCTTTACTCTCTCTCTCTCTCTATCCTCCCCCTCTCTCTCTATCCATCTCTTTGCTCACTCTCTCTATCCTTCTCTTTACTCTCTCTCTCTCTCTCTCTCTCTCTCTCTATCCTTCTCTTTGGTAATTCTCGCTCTATCCTTCTCTTGGCTCTCCTTCTATCTCTCTATCCTTCTCTTTGCTAACTCTTCAGTCCTTCTCTTTGCTCACTCTCACCTCCCCCCCCTCTCTCTCTACCCTTCTCTTTTCTCTCTCTCTTTCAGTCCTTGTCTTTGCTCACTCTCACCTCCCCTCCTCTCTCTATCTCTACCCTTATCTTTGCTTCCTCTCTTTCCCTCTCTCTCATTTTCTCGAACTCCTCATTTTGTTCTTGCTTGCTTAGGAGCCTCATCAAAAGGCAAGATCTCTCTCCATCCTTTCTCTCTATCCTTCTCTCTCACTCTTGAAATCCCTTTTGTTTCTCACTCTCTTTATCCTCCCTCTCTCTTTTCTCTCTCTCTCTCTCTCTATCTCTCTCTCTCTCTCTCTCTCTCTCTCTCACTCACTCTTTCTGTCCTCTTTTCTTACTCTCTCCATATTTCTTTCTCATTTCCCAACAAAGCTTACTTAACTCATGTTTTGCAGACAGATCCTCGAGTCTACAAACGCTTCACTACCTTATTCATCCACACAATACAGAAAATGTCGATTCTTTATTGGTTTGTATGTATATAAACATCGTTTGCAAAACCCCAACATGTGTTGCCCTCACCCTCTTTCTGTTGACACAATCATAAGATCATGACACAATCATAAACAATTGTTACAAATAAGATCATGACCCAATCACTTAAATATTCACAAATAAATATGTTTATTGCACTACAATGAAATCTTCATCACAAGACACTCTGCACTACATCCTAATTGGGGTCAGTACAAACAATGTTCATGCCTAATTTTTTTGCTACCATAGCACAATCTCCACATCCAGCATAAAGCTCTACTAACACTTACCCTTGCTTTACATGATGGCTCAACAAGCTATCCCAAAAGTCATATGCATGCTGAGATTCACCTGAAAAGAAAACACCTCTCTTAATTCCACCAAAAAATGTAAGGCCCTTATTTAGGAGCACATGAAGAATTAACTCCATACCTCGCCATGCTGTCCCATCTGGGCATCTGCCCCATTGCATGATGTTACAACAAGGATCAATGATATAATCAGGTGAGAAAGGCTGTGTATGGTTTTCTCGAAGTATATTCGTCTTCAACACTCCACTCGTAATCTTCGACGTCGTGTTCACCATTTCACTCACCTTCCCATTGGATATCACGTAAGGCAAAGAAAACATAAAGCTATTGGGTTACTTTCAAAGACAGGAGGTGCATGCAAGAGGCATATTCAAACAACCAAGTAAAAAATTTTGTAGGAATTATAGCAACTTTGAGAAGAAATTAATGAATAAAGCATCTCTCATGGGTGACTCTTGTGATTGTAGGGCATGTGCAACAGCTGTACTAGGATGTAACGCTGAGGATAATGTTAATGTATCCCTTCTTCAGCATGTCCTTCAAGAGAAGGATATCATGGAAATGATAAGAGGTTCTAGTAATGATAAGCTGTGGGAGACCCTTCGTCAACATTTGAAGGAAATCAAAGAAATTGTCACACCCAAAGAGATGCTTGATATATGTGACTCAGTAGGTATTAGCCAGAAAGGTTACAGAGCAATGTACAGGTCAATCACTTTAGGGTTGTGAGCAAAGGGAGTTACGCAATCCTTGCTTCCAACACTTTATAGCTTATAGATGGCAAAGAAGTGTGGTAATGGTGATATTGCATCCATGTTTAATGGGTACAAGTGGGTGGAGGATATTATGCCAATGCCAACAAACAAACCCTTTGAATACAATGCATATAACAATGTCTACATTGACATAGAAGTGCTACAAAAAGCAACGATTCAGTACTATGGCCTCACACTTGAAGAGACAGGTGGAAATGCCGTGTTTATCTTGAAGCTAGATGAATGTCAAGTGGTTAAAGGTCAAAGACATGAGCGTGTTAGTTTAACCTTGATGAGCCGAGCACTTAGAGTTGGATGCAAGTCAAGATAGCAATAATAGGGGTCAAGGGCATAAGCAAGACTACTACAGCATTCAATCAGAGAAGAACATCTAGTGGCAAGCAGCATGGGTCCTCCCAAAAGAGAACCATGATACCTTGAGGTGGTATTTTGAACGATCTGGCATTCAACATGTTGTCTCTTGTCAGGTCAATGATCAAAAGCTTGATGTTCCCGGGATAGGCTGCTTTAACGTTGAATCGCACTTGGGTGGCGATCTAAAAACCTTAAAGTGTATGTTGGGTTGTAAAATAGGTGCGAATACTATATTCTCATGTGTTTACTGTTGTCATTCCAAGACAGCAGTAGACTCAAGAGTAAAAGGGAAACAACCTAGCAAAGGCAAAAGTCAAAAATAGGTGGGTTGAAAAAAAGCAATCGTTTTTTATGCTGAACAGAGAAAAGGATCAAAGGTATGGCATAATGGCATATTAAGTTGTGACTAGAGCAAGCCACCTAGTCGTGACCAGGAGAACAATGCTTGGAACCCAATCTTGGACATTCCACTATGTCAAGTGCATGTGTGCACATTACATGCAAGACTCAGGATTATGGATAAGCTATTGATGCTCCACATAAACTATGTCTGGAACATGGAGCCCGAAGATCGACGAGAAGAGTCAATACGTGCACTAGAGGGTGTACTTTCCTATATTGGACTACATGCTGGAGCAGTGGTCTTGACAAAGGATAGAAAATCAAACCCTACACAAGACAACCCTAATAAAATTTGCATGGGTGGATCAAAGGCAAGACACTTGCTATCAAACCACTTGGGTTCTCATAGCCACACTAACTTTGGAATTTAGAAGAAGATATGTGATGTTACAACATATCGAGGAAATGATGCCAGGCTTGGCCTAAAACATGCACCTATATGGGAGGCGTGTGATAAAATGGTCGATCTTCTAGAGCGACCTCACCTGGATGACCATGGTATTGAGGCACTTAAACAAGCCACTTGTAGATTTACAAAAGAAATGGTCGAGGCATGGGGAAAAACACACATTACTCACTACATGGTAATGTTATATTTCTTGTGTCCTTGCAGTATGTTCTTCATACTGTTTGTTGACTTTTTGTAATTTTCTATGCAGCATATATGCACATGGGCCATACTTTCTCGATAGATATGGCTCTTTAGCACCTTGGAGCAATCAAGGCATGGAGAAATCACATTACCAAGCAAAGGCCGTGTATTTTAAGGGCACTCGCCATGGTGGTGGCAAAGTTAAGAGTAATGCGCTCCATGAAATGTTCAACTGGTTCTATCGCGTTTTGGTTGGCAAAAAAAGGTAGAAATCTCACGGTAATTTGTCTCTTAGGCATCAAATAATGAAAACTGTTAATGCAAGAAGAACTGAAGAATACAACCGATCAAATGC
>NC_141076.1:27805994-28148494 GCF_041138505.1 Cibotium barometz | reverse complement strand
AACTAATTTTCCAGTACCATTTGCTATCGTGGGAACCACATATGTATCCTCATAGAAGAAGATGTTTCGTGCAAGAAGTTGTGCAGCTGGACACCCTCCAAAGATTAAACTACCGAGCTCCACATGGTATGCTTCAAAGGTTCCTGAAATTGCCTCCATAGGCTCCCACTCACCAAAGTTTGAGGGAAAAATATCTACGCAGAGGAACCCAAGAACAATCAAAGCAGTGCTCAGTATACCATTATTAGCACACAATTGATTTAAAAACAAGAATATAAAGTGGTGAAATGACTTACAATTTGTAGGAAATCGTTGACTTTGGTCATGGTCTGCTATAGTGTCAGCTCTGTTGCCTTGTAAACATGTTGGACCTTGGCTAGCTTTTTTCCATTATCCTCACGATCTTGTTTGAGCTCCAATATCCGCCCTTTCCAATGGTGACTTTGTATATCAATGTATCCCTTTGACACCTTGTGGGTTCCTCTTGTACTAGGCTGCATCGTAATCCAATTCCACTTCTCGTACTGTTTGATGTTCCAGTGCCCATCCTCGTCTTGACCACTGCTACTACAAGAGACAGATTGAATACTGATCGGAGGCCTTCGAGCTTTAGAAGAAGACATCAGATGTATATATTAGGGAGATTATAAACCTTGATGGCAAAGGGAAAATAGAATGGTGAGGAAAAAACTTAGACTAGGGAGATGTACATAAGAGAAGGAGTTGTAGAGCAAGTTCCATGGCTGTGCTATTAACTGCACTTTGAAAGAGGATATTAGAGGGGGTGAGAGGAGACAATGAGTAAGATTATGAGAGCCAAAGCATTTGCAACTCAAGATTCCATAGCTTGGCTCTGCTGTTACACTCTGTAAAAGGAGGTTGGACAAGGTAGAAGGATGAAGTAAGGAAATGTACGTGAGGATCAAACTTCCATAGCTTCTGAGAGGAGGTTGCAGATCAAGCTTCCATAGCTATAGATCTAGGTTTGTGAGTGAAGAGAGAGGTAGATCAAGAGAGGTAGATAGCTAAAAGTAGTCTAGAGAGTGAAAAATGCCCTGCTATGAGAAAGGGGGAAGAGAGAGTGTTTTGGAGGGAAGATGGGAGAGAGGGATAGTGGAAAGTGAAGGGGAATGTGCAAGATAATGATGGGAGCTCGTTTTTGGGCCTCTATCACTTTAGAGACCTTACTTAATGATGGCTGCAGCTATCCTTTTCTATAAAAAATAGAGGAAAAATTCATATATATATATAATTTTTTTGATTTTTAGGTGATTTTAAAAATTAAAAAAGAGCCTATTTAGCCTATTATTCTAAGTTTGACCACTACCTTCTAGGCTCTTACAAACCATTGGTTTCAGTCCACATGTAATCTCCCTATTTGTCTATTTCTTAATCACCTCCATTAGGTAATGGTAAATAAAAGGGCCCAAAAAGACTCCATTGAGTTCCTAATGTTGAGCTCAAGATCTATGTAGACACCCATGTAAGGACACCAGCACATCACCACGTTAGCATAGTCGTACATGGATATGGCACACACCAACAAGAACACCGCACGTGTTACCATGCCTTCACAAAACACAGTGCAAGGCACCCAATGATCACATACTAGCGACACCACAGAAGAGAGTTACCCCTTGGATTCTAGGACACACCCAATGGGATCACCAAAGTCCAACCCTCCTCTCACAGCAACACCAACGCACACACATGCATGCCCTTCTAGTGGGAGAAAGCATGTGAAGAAGACCCCACAATGCAACCACCCCAGAGATCAAGACAGAGAGGCCAATGATGAGCAGTTCGACTGGGTTGGCGAAAACATTCCTACATTGCACACAGCACCATAGGTGGCAAGACCCTACTACCATATTTTCTCATATACTCAGTTCATCTTCAAGCTCTTACACATGCCTACTATGCACCTTGCTCTCTGCTGAAAATTCAAGGTCCCCCATTTGCCACGATTCTGAGACCATGGTTGTCCCCTCCTTACGCTTCCCAATCTGTAAAAATATAGAAAGTGGCACAATAACCAGAAAGTGTAAGGGTTAATTCTAGTGGAATCAGATATACCTTTCTTCTCATCAACTTGAAACTTGACTCTTCCACATTGTCAAAGCCCATGATGCTAAAGTGTTGACGCAGGTCTGCTAGGCTCTAATGCTTGCTTGCTCTGCCACTCGTTCAATCCATCCATTTTGCATCATCACAGCTACCTCAATAGGCATAATTTCTTCTTCTGAGGCTTAAAGTGGGATCCATGTCCCGTGCTTTTGCATCCATCTTTGGTAGTGCAGACACATGTACAAAATAGAGCGTGCCTTCAACAAGCACCTAAAAGACACCGTAGAATTTACAACATTTCACTTGTACACATCACCTTGATGTGACCCCTCATTAACCTCCCACCCCTCTCCTAGTAATCCTTGAATGAGGTCAGACCGTACCTCCTTCTTACAAATATACATTGTTTTTGTTTGGTACATTGGCATGGAATTGAACATGTGCACAAAAACATGTAAAGGACAAAACCAATTTAGCCCTACTCACCTAGATGCCTTTGAAAACTTGAGTTATGTCTTGATATCACTTACCATCTTAAACTTTAAGCATAAGATGTTCCAAGCATCAGGTTTGGGCCATTCGGGATTGTTAACAGGGGGTTGGGGATCTCTTCTAGCTTGCCAAATAAACCTGGTTTTTTATCTACAAAATATGAGTGAGAAAAGAAAAAGATATTGTTCTATAGTACAAGATCACTTGGGCTTTGAGATACAAACATTGCCTCTCCAATGGATGCATGCATAGCATAGAAAACTCCAGTGAGGCTTTGGAGTGGTTGTTTCTCAACATAATTAGAGGGGAAAATATCTGTAGAGACATAAGAAAATGGAGAATCATAAGAAAATTTGAAACAAAAAATCCAATATTAGCATGTTGTTAAAGCTGTGTTTATGTTACACTGACAATTTGAAGGAAACCTTGGTCGTTGGCCTTGAATGTATAGGTCTCCAAGGTTATACACATGTTGCACTATGGTAACCAGTCCTTCCTTCTTAGTATGCTTGAAGCCTTGTAGCCGCCCCTTCCAAACAATGATGTAGCATATTCCCCAGTTGACGCACTTGATGTGGTCCCTTAGAGCTTGGCTGCATGTAGACCCAAGCCCCAACCCTGAATCTTGTTGGAGCCCAAACTCCATTCTCATATCTTGTGTTATGCAGCACAAGCCCTTCCACCTTCTCTCCCTAGGTCTTCCCACATTACTGGAAGAGGCCATGGTGGTAAGAAAAGAGAAGAAGGGAAAAGAAAAGCTGTTTTTACAATAGAGGAGTGGAGAGGAGAGAAAGTTTAGGGTTTTCAGTGCAGCAATGGAAAGCTTAAAAGAGGGTTAGAGTTTGAGAATAGGCTTCTTGAACCTAGAGTAGACTAAAGAGGGATAGAGTTTCTGCAGCAAATGGAGAGGGAGGGAGCTTGAGAGAGAGAGAGAGAGAGAGAGAGAGAGAGAGAGAGAGATTGAGAGGGAGGGATCTTGAGAAGGAGGGAGAGCTTGAGAGGGATGGGGTTTCTGCAGCAGCAGCAATGGAGAGCTTAGAAAAGGAAAAAAGAGGGAGAGGGAGCTTGAGACTGAGGGAGCTTGACAAGGAGGGAGAGCTTGAGAGGTATGGAGTTTCTGCAGCAATGGAGAGCTTAGAAGAGGAAGAAAGAGGTTCAAAATGAGCTTTCCAAACCTAGAGTATGTTGGGGGGGGGAACACACTTTTGAGAAAAAATTATTTTTTTTTAATTTTTAGGGTTTTTAATCTACGCGATTCTAGGTGGGGGGGGACCTCTAAGTTTGGGCCCAAGAGGTAGGGGGGCAAGAGTAGTAATTAGGCCCCATTAGCAAACCAAAGCCTAGGCCCCCTAGGGTCAAAGAAGTCCAAAATGTGCACCCAGCCCTCTTCCTATTGGTCCATTCCTAATCAAAAGTTAATCCAAGAGGCCCTCTTTGGGTCCAAAAAATTCCTAATGTCTAGAATCAGTTTGCTTAGTTAGAGGCTTACTTTTTCCTATAAATAGAAGCCTCCCCCTTTGTAAAGGTTAATAGTGTTTTATGCACTGTTACTCTACTCTTCCCTAGAGCCAAAAACATTGAGATCATTGATAATTCACTTGTTTTTGACTATTTCCTCTACAAAGAATTGGTGGCCACTCTTGATCCAAGCAAGAGTAGAACCCTCAATCCCTCAAGCCAAAGGATAGCTCACAAAACCCCATGTAAGTTAGAAATTCTACTTTTTTCTAATTCTATTTTATGGTTTTATGATTTCTTGCTTCTTTTAAATTGAAATTGGATGTTATGCCTTGATGGAAAGGCGTCCCCCTTCTCTTCATTGAATTCAGCCCTTCTTTATCCAAGATATGTAATCAAATAAATAGAGTTAAACTTTCTGTATTGTTTTCTCTTTAAAAATGGAAATTGATTAAATTAGAATGCTAAATTCATCTTGGCATAAATTCTAAGTAGATTTAGAGTGTAAAAATTAAAAAATGGTCAGTCATACAAAGGAGGTTATAAAATTTTCTTAAATTTGGTGAAAATAAGTTTTATCTTTATGTTATTCAAAAAGAGTAATCCTATCCGCTTGTGTGTTCTAAAAGTGTTATTTTCATTCTATGCATAGAAAGATGCATATTGGAAATATTTTTATTGTAAAAGTATTATTTTCATTAGAATTAATTTCTATGCATAAAAAGATGCATATTGGAAATATTTTTGTTGTAAAAGCGTTATTTTCATTAGAATTAATTTCTATGCATAGAAAGATGCATATTGGAAATTCTTTTTTTTATAAAAGTGTTGTTTTCATTTAATTTTGATTTTATGCATACAAAGATGCATAAAGGAATTTATTTTTTATTTCAAAAGAGTTATTCTCAATGCATAAAGGAATTTATTTTTATTTCAAAAGAGTTATTCTCATTAAATTTTATTTTATGCATAGAAAGATGTATATTGGAGATTCTTTTTATTATAAAAGTGTTGTTTTCATTTAATTTTGATTTTATGGATAGAAAGATTCATAAAGAAATTTATTTTTATTTCAAAAGAGTTATTCTCATTAATTTAGATTTTATGCATAAAAAGATGCATAAAGAAATTTATTTTTATTTCAAAAGAGTTATTCTCATTAATTTTGATTTTATGCATAGAAAGATGCATAAAGGAATTTATTTTTTATTTCAAAAGAGTTATTCTCATTAAGTTTGATTTTATGCATAGAAAGACGCATAAAGGAATTTATTTTTATTCTCAATAATTTTGATTTTATGCATAGAAATATGCATAAAGGATTTATTTTTATTTTGAATCTGTTATTTTCCTTAAAATTGAATTTATGCATAAATAGATGTATAAAAGGATTTTTATAAAAGTGTTATTCCCACTGAAGTTGATTTTTATAAAAGAATGAATGGATGGATAGATGTGATGTGAATCAGATAAATATGAATGAATGGATGGATAGATGTGATGTGAATCAGATAAATGTGAATGAATGGATGGATAGATGTGATGTGAATAGAAGCGAGGAGATGTCATGTGAATCGATGTAAGTGAATGATATGGGATGGATGTGGATGTATGTGATAAGTATGGATGTGGATGTATGTATGTGAAAGGATGGATGTAGATGTAGGTGAAAGGATAGAAGTGGATGTGTATGTGATAAGTATGGATCCATGTGGATGTATGTGAAAGAATATATGTGGATGTGAATGTGATGAATATGAACGAGAATAGAGGCAATGAGATGTGATGTAAATTGGATAGATATGAATGATATGGGATGTGAATGAATGATATGGGATGTGAATGAATGTGATGGCATGTGAGTCAGGATAAGAATGAATGATAAGGGATGTGAATAAATGTGATAGTCTGTGAATTGGGATGTGAATGAATGTGATAGCCAGTGAATTGGGATGTGAATGAATGATAAGGGATGTGAATGAATGTGATGGCATGTGAGTCAGGATGTGAATGAATGATAAGGGATGTGAATGAATGTGATGTGGTAATGAGATGTGATGTGAGTGAATGTGATGTGGTTTGAATGAGATGTGATGTGAGTGAATGTGATGCTGTCTGAATGAGATGTGATGTGAGTGAATGTGATGTGGTCTGAATAAGATGTGATGTGAGTGAATGTCATGTGGTCTGAATGAGATGTGATGTGAGTGAATGTCATGTGGTCTGAATGGATAAGATGTGAATGAATGTGATGTGATGAAATGTGGTTTGAATGGATAAGATGTGAATGAATGTGATGTGATGAAATGTGGTCTAAATGGATAAGATGTGAATGAATGTGATGTGATGAAATGTGGATCATATGGGTAAATGATGCGAGTGGATGAGATCTGATGAGTAAGATGTGAATGAATGTGATGTGATGAAATGTGGATATGGGTAAATAATGCGAGTGGATGAGATCTGATGAGGATATTTGAGGAAAGAAGTGATGAGATGAAAAATGATGTGATTGGATGAGAATGGAAATTTATATGAAATGAATGTGGATTAAGTAATGTTGATTAATGTGGAAAGACGAGAGTTTGTTATAGAAATTGATATGAAATGAATATTGATTAATGTGGAAAGACGAGAGTTTGTTATAGAAATTGTATTTATGACCTATTTTTTAAATGACTGTTTTATGTCAAGAATGCTAGGGAAGCATTTTGACCGTCTTGTGAATGAGGTCATGGAGACCTAGCTAATAAAGTTGCAATAGCTGAACAGAGAGTCAATGGAGGAGGTCTCGCATAGCAAGGTCGACCGAGGTCTTGACCAGCCTCGGTTCGATTTAAATGGTGAGCTTCTGGTACGGGTGATGAGGGACCAAGGAAGCGGCCTATGAGTGAGGCGCTAGGTGACCTGCGAAGGATCCTAGAGGGTGCTGACCATACGGTGCTTGGGCTTGGGGTCGTCAAAGATACCCACAAGTACGTCGGGGAAGATATTGAATAAGGATTAAGAGTTGTTTTCTGAATTGGAGCATGGATCTGGTTGATTGACCTTGCTAGTCCTCAATAGATTCAATGGAGATTCCATTTTGATATGTGAATATATTGTCGGTTACTATGAACTTGGAACTATTGAAAAGGCCCTTGAGTGGACAGGTGGTGAGCGTTCTGGTTGCCAATGATGCTGTGAGGTACACCGATGGAAATAAGGATTTAACCAGAGATTTTGAAGATTATGATCAGTGACACCATGGTTTCATTAAATGATTGTTTTTAAAGATAGCTGATTCTATGAAAAAGGCAATTTCATATTAGATGTGTAAGTTTGCATGAATATCCGGCTAGGGGGCCTGGGAACTCTTTTCCCTGGTACCCTAGATAAAACCTAACCAAATTCCTAATTGGATCCCATCACTACAGTGGTTGGGTGGTTGGCTAACCCATGGGACTGGATGGGGTTAGGCTAGACTGATGGATCCCTAAAATGAGACTCCATTCTGTTATGGTACGATAGATGAAGTAAATCCTAGATAAAAATTGTTCTATGGAAAAGAATCAATGGTTGTGCCTCTCAATGAGGAAAAAAGCGTTGGTCTCTATGATCCAAGTGCAATCTTTTTCTTGATCTGACTTTGATACTATGGGTTCGATCAGATCAGTTCAGTTAGTTAAGGCTTTTGACTACGTTAGAGAAAAGTTATCTTGGAGGAATCGCCCGTGCTTTCCGGGCAAGGGAAGTTTTTCCAGGTTCGATTTTGGAAGAACCGATAGATTAGTCTCTTGTCCGGATATCCGTGGGTGAGGCCCCGAGTGTGGGACCCTGCCCCGCGCAAGAAGTGCTACTTCCACTGCTAGCAGCCCTAAATTCGTTTGCGCGGTGGGGACAGGGATCTTACAGAGTGTTTTGAATGGTGACATTCATATGCTCTGATGATAAGATGTATTATAAGCGAATATATTTCCATAGGAAGGTATTGAATCCATCTTCTTAGTTTCCATCGACAATATGCCCTGAGAATGTCTTTGATTGCTTAGTTGACTCTCTCAGTTTGGCCATCTATCTCTGGATGATAAGCTATACTAAATCAAAGCTGAGTTTCCAAGGCCTGAAATAAGAACTGCCAAAACTTTGAAGTAAATTAGAATCCCAATCACTGACTATCCTCTTCGGAAGACCATGAAGCTTGAAGACCTCTTTGATGAATAAGCGAGCAACATCAGAAGCTTTGAAGGTTTTCTTTGCTGGTATAAGATGAGCTACTTTGGTAAGCAAGTCCACCACCACTAATATGGAATCATATCCTCCTTGTAAAGTGGGGAGACTTGTGACAACATCCATACTCATGCATTCCCACTTTATTTGGGGGATATTCAAGGGTTGAAGCTTCCAAGGGATCTTGACTCTTTCAGCTTTGATCTTTTGACATGAGAGACACTACTTCAAGTACTAAAGGACATCATTTTTCAAGCCTGCCCAATGATACCTCCTCCTTATAGCATTCAATGTTTTTGCATAGCCCGGATGCCCTACAGTGGGGCTATCATAAGCTTCATGGAGGATTAACTTCTTTAGAGCTAGATTCTTAGGAATACATAGCCTTTGATTGAAGTAAAGATTCCCATCATGGATAAAGTACCTTTTGATTAGATTTTTCTCTTTTCTAAAGTTCTTCCTTCTTCTACTACTACTAACTTCACCATCCTCTGGTAATCAGGATCACGAGATAAGATTTCTTTAACCTTGTCCAGTATATGGGATCATTTGGCATCGAAATTGCACTTAAGAAGGATTTGTGGCTGAGTGCATCTGCTACCACATTATCTTTCCCAAGGTGAAATTTGATGTCAAAGTCATATTCTTATAGGATTTCAATCCATCTTCTCTGCCTCATGTTGAGATTAGGTTGGGTGAAGATCCACTTCAGACTCTCGTGGTCAACGAGCTGGAATTTGCCTTCCCCAGTAGATAATGTCTCCATAATTTGAGGCAATGAATAACTGCTAAGAGCTCTAAATCATGGGTGGGATAATTTGCTTCATATTTCTTTAGCTTTCAAAAGAACTACGAGCCACTGGCCTCCCTTCTTGTCCTAAGACACCACCAAGTGCTAGACTATTGGCATCGGTAACCACCTCAAATTCCTTGGTGAAATCAAGAAGTTTCAGGACTAGCACTGAGGTAATAATGGCTTTGAGCTAATCAAAGCTGACTTGATGGATTGGCAACCACACTATTTTGCAATCCTTCTTAAGAAGATCCGTCAAGGGTGCAGCTACTAGGGCATAATCTTTGATGAAAATCCTGTACCATCCTCTGATTCCCCAAAATCCACGAACTTTGCAGACTGATGTAGGGGGTGGCCATTCCAATATATCCTTGACCTCGGTGGGATCTACCGAGATGCCATCTAGTAGCTTCACAGTTGGTGTGTTGAATGAGCAGGTTTTCCAACAAGCCACAAGAGAGTCATTGGTTGGAAGGAAAGAGTTAGTTTGACACCCTCGATTGTAGATCATTCTATTGGGGCTTCTTGTAAGGTTGATCTTTAGGGATTGCTTCAGGGTAAGATCTCTTTTGAGGCTTGGCTTTACTAGACTTTAGTTCTTTCACAAGAGGCTTTTCTTGTATAAGATAATCTTGCAATGAGCTTGGCCTCATTGCTTCGAGGTGGGAATCCAAGGGTTCATTCAAGCCTTGGCAAAAATGAGCCACTGCTGGGAAGTCATCATAGCTGAGGCATACTTCTGAACAGTGATGAATTTAGAATAGGATTCTTCCAACGTTAAGCTGAACTGCTTGAGACTAGAAAATTCATTCATCTTGATCGATTCATGAGATGGTGGGAGATATCGTTCCTTCACAGCCTGCTTGATATCCTCCCAGGTTTGAGAGTGTTCAGTGACTCCTATGTCGCAACACCATTGTTTCCACCAGGGTTTAGCATGCCTGGTGAGTCAAAATCGTGCAAGCATGGATTGGTTTGCCGCTCTAGTACTGGCAGCTAAGAAATAATCGCCCATAGCTTCAATCCAAACCTCAACATCCTTCTCAATCTTTGAACCTTCCCCCTTAAAAGGAGGGAGGTTGCATTTACTTGAGTAGGAGCTTCTTCTCATGGACGTCCATATATAATGCATTGGGGAGTGGAGGTTGATCGTCCTGGTCATTCATCGTAACATTAAATTTTAGGATTACAAGACTCATACTTTACATTACACTCATGCTTTTAAAAGTAAAACTTTTGAAATCATTTTATTTCTCAAATATTTACAAGGACAAGTTTTATTACAAAGGTTTGAGACTAATATAATTAGTCTTATTCATCGTAAAAGAAAAATCCTAGGCTCAACTAGACATGAGACTAGAGCGGTCCACATAGATAAAATATGGGGGTTCTGTCATAGTCTCTAAGACACGAAAGACTGAGGGTAAGGGTGGTAGACTCTGGATTGGGCTGTGTCCCAAAACAGCTACCCTGTTGGCATGTAAGACTTGCATTACTTGGTCATGTATCCAGTAGTCCTGTGATATGCGATTCCCACTATGGTCACAGAATTGTCAGGCCTGGGAGTACCCACGAACCAAAATAAACAGACCATCTTCAACTTTTCGATCCAACGAATCCGCTTTAAATCAGTGGTGATGTTCCCAGTTCGATCTGCCGCCCTGATGAAAAAATACCTTAGCCCACGATTCCAAAGGTGACTCTACCCCAGCCTCTTGGATACGAGAGGTATGAGGGAGGGACAATCTCTCAAGTATATGCACCATAGTATCACGGAATTTAAGATTTGGAGAGAGACATGCCGTCTGGAAGATGCACTGGATGACTAAGAATCTTGAGTAGATGTCACCCTCTTCCTACAATAATTCAATCACCAATTCAAATTATTCTAGTAGGTTATTTTATAAATTAGCGTTAGGTAAAACATATATTCCAAAATAGTCTCTACTAACAAGTCCTAGGAACTAAGATCAGCTATGATACCACTAGTAAGGTCCCTCACTTTCTAAATAGGGGAAACCTTTAAGATAATCTACTAAGTCTAACTTAGAGTAGTTTCCTACTCGTCGCACCTTGATCATGTAAGATACAAGGATACGATTAGCAGGTATGACCTAGTTCTATCTCTCAGGGGGAGTGTGGTCTTTTTAAAGGATTTCTAAAATCAAACCACTCATAGAGTGATCAACTTTAAATCGGGCAACCTCTATTCTTGACTTCTAGAGAGTCCAATGCTTTTTCCTTATCTATGCAAGGCACAGCCGTTAACCTAGTCCTCTAGAGTAGGTTTACCCAGGGATTTATTTATCTAACGTAGCGCTTTAATTAATTTATTGGAAAGTTACTTGACTAATCGGGTCTACCCGTCCATAGGATGTTGCCATCACGACATCCCATCCTCCCACTTTCCACCCAACTCACGCGTCAACTTATTTTCTAATTAATCCTACCATACTATTTGACATAAATAAACAAGTTCCTTAATTAAAAGCCTTACACATGGTTCGTTTAAATAGTCTTTATCAATGATACACAATATTTACAAACAAAGTATTAAAAAAATAGATACAATGTTCAAAATTATTCCAAGTTCTTTACTTTATTCTATCGCGATGATCTAGAATTCGGCCTTCTAGCCTCTACGGACTAGGTAATCCCTACGGGACCATACATCTCATCATCGACAGCAGCCAGCTAGCGAGGACTCAAGCCAGCTTATCACCCTCTAAGGCTTCATCGCTTGATCCTCCCGGCCCTTACAAGGATGTCTATGCAGTAGGGAGGGCTTATTCACCGCACTAGCCGGGCCTGCAGAACTAGGCAGCATCATAATGTTCGCCTTCATTGGTGAAATCTTATTCTCCCAATGGTATGAGGGATACCTTGGGTCGACTCCGGGCCTCGCTAATGTCGCCACCCGGCTACACAAGCACGCAAACGGGGTTAGCGTCGAGGTGTGGAGAAGATATACCTGTTCTCCTTAACTCAATCAAGATAACACATTACAAAATTTTAGAATATGACATATTTCATCACTTTCCTAGAGAAAACAACAATTTCACCAAGAATTTTGGTATAAAGAAAAATAGCATCTCTTTCTTAATGTCTTTAAAGTTAACATCAAAGATCAACAAATAAATAAAAATCTCCTTTTAAACGATGTGTGAGATCCCAATCACCCCCTCTGCGCACCGCATTCCCGGATGGTAACAGCGGAAGTAGCTTCCTCTTGCACGGGGCAAGGTTTCTCACTCGAGGCCTCGCCCTCGAATGTCCGGGCATGAGACTAAGCTAGTGGTCATTCCGAAAACCGAAACCGGGAAAATTTTCCATGCCCGGAAAACGGGGACGATTCCATTATTTATTTTCTTAACAAATTTTTCTAACGAGGTCAAGATACTGAACTAACCTTCATTTGAATAAACCAGATAGAAGGGAAACTATTATAGACTTAACTTGAAGGGATCAACGCTTTTTTCCTAATTGAATCAGGCACAGCCGTTGATCTATTCATTAGAGAAGTCTTCACGCTTTTATTTAATTACTCGAGTTCTAAGCGTACTCCTATTAATCAATTTTATTATTAAAACTCTACTGATTCCAGCCTAACCCCATCCGGCCCCCATGGGTTAGCCACCGCCCAACCACTAGAATTGGTAGAACTAGACAAGTACTCACCCACCCATAATTGAATACCTTTCTTAACTTTTGCTTTAGAAAACAGATACGCACACACTCCTCTTTAAACTTTAACTTATAAAACAATTCATTGACAAACAATTATTGGTTACAGATATCATAACTCAAAATTTCCATCCAGTTCCTTGGGTATCACTCAAGACTTTCCGTCGAGACCAACTAGTCAACAATGAGATCCAGTAAACAGATTACAATAATTTTTCATCATCATACATATATATCGACATACGCATGGGTGTCCTAAGCACCGTGAGCCCGTGCATCGCCTGGTCAGAACTCTCCAGGACCCTCCTTAGGTGTCCTGGCACTTCACTCAGGGACCGCTTCGTCGGCCCTCGCCCATCATACCGAAACCATACCCAGGCTAGTCAAGACCTCGGCAGGTTTTTGCTACGTGAGCCGTCCTTTGAGCACTCCCTGCTAGAGCTGCTGTTGCAACCGAACTTCCCTTAGAAAAACACCTATACCAAAATAAAAAATTTCTTTTATGCATAAAAATCAATATTGGTAAAAGTAACACTTTTATAATAAGAAATTCTTTTATGCATCATTTTATGCATAAGAATCAATATTGGTGAAAGTAACACTTTTATAATAAAAATATTTCTACTATGCATTTTTCTATGCCTAGAATGAAAATAACACTTTTAGAATACACAAATGGTGGGGATTACTCTTTTTGAATAATAAAAGATAAAACTTATTTCACAAAATTTAAGAAAATTTTGCCATAACCTCCTTTATATGGCTGACCATTTTTCAATTTTTTATGTCCTCAAGTTACTTAAAAATTATCCCAAATGGTTTAAAGCATTCTAAACTAATCAAATTCCACTTTTAAAAGAGAAACAATATGAAAAGTTTAATTCTAACAATTTGATTACTTATCTAGGATAAAGAAGTCTATCAACTACCACGAAGATGGAGTTGTAACAACCTGATTGCACTGAAGGTAATCCAGTAATAAAATCCATACTGATATATTCCCACTTCATCTAGGGGATGTCTAATGGATGTAACTTCCCAGGCATTTTTACTCTCTCGGCCTTGACTTTCTAACAGGTCAAACATTGACGTACATGATTAAGCACATCCTTTTTAGACCAGGCCAAAAGAAGCTTTTCTTCACAGACATGTAGATTTTGATGAAACCTGGATGTCCTGCAAAAAATAAGGCTCTGTCCATGGGCTTCATTCAGAATTTGACCCTTAGTTCCCTCATCATTGTTTGGGAATGCATAGCCTGCGATTATAATACATAATTCCATCATCCAAGCTGTACCCTTGAACTCGGTTTAGCTCTTGTGGAGTTTTGCTTTCCTACATAAGTGTAATAATAGGGCCAAAGAATCTATCCTACATGATCTTCTCTCTTACTTTAATAATCAAAGGATTTGACACTACAGTAATTGCAAGCAAGGAGGCTTTTTTGCTGAGGGCATCTGCTACCACATTTTCTTTGCATGGGCGGTACTTGATTTCAAAATCAATTTCCTGCAAGGCCTGCATCCACCTTCTTTAGCACATGTTGAGATCCTTCTAAGTGAAGATCCACTTTAAGCTCTGATGATCTGTGAATCTTTGACCCAATAGGTAATGTCTCCACAACTTCAAGGCTACTATTGAAAGTAGTTCCAGGTCGTGGATATCATAATTCCTCTCATGCGTTATGAATTTTCGGGATTCATAGGCCACTGCATGACCTTCCTGCATGAGTGCACCTCCCAAGGAAAAACCACTAGCATCAGTTCAAAGTGTATAGAGAAATCTGACAGCTTCAGAATGGGATTGGTTACCAAGGCGGTCTTCAGCTTATCAAAAGCACTTTGGCACTTGGCAGATCATTGAAACGGGATATTCTTCTTGATGAGAAGATTAGTCAGGGGGGAAGCTATGAGAGCATACTTTGGTATAAAAATTTTATACCAACCAGTCAATCCCAAGAATCCGTTGACTTCTTTCATTGTTTTTGGTTCAAACCAATCTACGACTACTTGGACTTTAGCTGAATCTGGAGAAATTCCATCTTTAGATAGAAAGCCCAAGTATTCAACATGGTCAGCAGAGAAAGTGCATTTGCTCTTTTTTGCAAAGAGTTGGTGCTTTCTTAGAATCTCAAGAACGTTTCTGACATTCTTTCATGGTCAGCTACATTCTTTGAGTAAATCAGAATATCATCAAAGAAAACAAGAACAAAATCATCCAAGTATTCTCTGAATGTCCTGCATTAAGCGATTGAATGTAGCTGGGGCATTTGTCAATCCAAATGGTATGATAGTGAATTCATAATGCCCATACCGAGTATTGATAGCTGTCTTTAGGATATCTTGCTCATTAATCCTGATCTGATAATACCCTGATTTGAGATCTATCTTTGTGAAGATCTGGGCTCCACTTAGCATGTCCAGAAGCTCATCAATTTTGGGGATAGGATACTTATTCTTAACTGTCAACTGATTAAGGCCTTTGTAGTACACAGAGTCTTAGCGTTCCATCTTTCTTTTTCTGAAAGAGAACTCGCACATCCCAAGGTGAAACACTTGGTCTTACAAACCCTTGTTCTAACAGCTGTCTAAGCTGTTCCTTGAGTTTGATGGCTTCATGAACTGGCATTTTGTACGTGCACAGGGCTACTAGCTGAGCTCCGGGGGTCAATTCTATCTCATGATCTACTTCCCGAATTGGAGGTATCTCTATTAATTCTACTGGGAATAAATCATCGTAATCACTTAACCATTCAGGTTCTTTAGCTTTTAACTTTGAGTCTACTGGATTCATTTTGACGACATAAATGATCTTTCTAAGTCCTTTTAGTAACTTAGAAGCTTTTACTAATTGCAGACTTGGGGATCGTGAAATTTCGGTTCCTTGAACTTTGCTTCCGTGAAGGTCATGGAAGGAAATGGTTTCATTATGAGACAATGAATGTCAGCTTGATTTTTGTGGAGCCAATCCATTCCAAGGATCTCGTCAAAAACTCCCAAAGGTATAATTTTGAACTGACAGTCAGTTAAATTCCCATCTAGATTGAACTAAATACGATCTGTCTCAAGGTGAGTGAAAAGAATCTTCCCATTGGCCAATTTAACTTGCATAGGTTTCCCTGATTTCTGTTCTAAGACTAGCTTACACAAGCATCCTGGGGAAATGAAAGAATGAGTATTGCTGCTGCTGCCTGAATCAATCAAAAGTTAAAAGGCTTATGGATGACTGAGAATTGTCGATTTGGCCCTTGGTTTTCAATTTCAACATAAATATGTCCTCTTTTCTCTTCCACTACCTCAGCTATAGTGACTGCTCTGGCTGCTTCTGCAGTCTGAGGCGAAACTCTTTCTCTTTGGTTGCCCTAGTTTTGGGAAGGAGTTCTGAGGGTACTCTCACAGAGGCAGATGGCTGAGCTGGAGTTCTCCTGGGATTTCCCTCAGTTGGGCGAGATGGGACTGATAGAAAGGGACTGGTCTCTGCACTCTCGGTCCTTGACTTCCTTGTCCCCTTGACATTGCAGGAGTCGGGCAATCTTTCAGCTGGTGACAGAGGCAGATGGCTTAGCTGGAGTTCTCCTGGGATTTTCTTGATTTGGGCGTGAGACAGGACTCATAGGAAGGGGTTGGTCTCTGCACTCTCGATCCTTGACTTCCGTGTGTTCCCTTGACATGGCAGGAGTCGGGCAGTCTTTCAGTTGGTGACCAAAACCCTGGCATCCAAAACACCGGTTCTCACTTCTGAGCTCAACCCTTTGAATCCTTGAAAGAGGCGGGGCTCCTGAGAAAGCGTTCTAGGGGAAGGGTCTTCCTTCACTTCTGAATCTTCCCGCATCTTGATTCTGAATTGGGCCTTACTGCCTCTTTGGAGGTGGAAAGTTTGAAGTACTTCTCGGGGGGGGTTTGGAATCTTTTAAAATTAGAGGGTGCAGGTTTCGGCGGGACCTTAACTACAAAGGCTTTGGCAAAGTCCTTTGCCATTCTTACTGCTTCGGCCAATTGAGACAGGTTTGGCATTCTATCCAATGGCTCGTTCATTCCTTGAATGAATTTGACCATTAGCTGCTCTTTATCCAATTGCGGGGAATATTTGAGGAGAAGGGCAAAAGCTTGATGGTACTCTTCAATTGTCCGGCTATCCTGCTTTAGTTCCAAGAACTCATTCATTTTAGTTTCAAGGAAGCCCAGAGGACAAAACCTCTCTCTGAGGTAAGCTTTAAGATCGGTCCAGGTCTGGGTATTCCGGTCGAGACAATTAGTCTCGCAGTGATTCCTCCAAGCGACCCTGGCCATTTCCACAATCTTTAACCTAGCGAGAGCCATCTTGCTTCTCTCATTGTAGCCAGTTACATAGCCATCTTGCTTCTCTCATTTTGTAGCCAGTTATATCAAAGTATTCTTTCATAGCCTCAATCCACTTCTCCACTACTTCACCTAACTACTCCCCTTCACCCTTGAAGGGACCAGGCTGCTGGGATCTGTGCAGGGCTTTTCGAACATCTGGCTCTAACTCTTCGTCTCATCGGTTAGAGGATCTAGTTGCCTTGCACGGGCTGCACGCCTCATGATTCTAACAAAACGAGATTTTTGTTAACTTAACTTTGACAACAGATTTATGATTATTTAATTTTTATGATTTATTCTTTAAACAAATAATTATTTCATCATACTTCATGAAACAAGATTTACTCTGATAATTATCTACCATCAGTAATTCTTTACCATCAATAAAAGTAGGTATGCAGCAAAAATTGCAGCATAGCTAGAGGTGCTCAACTTGCCTGAGTATAGACAAGTGAATTAACTAGCCCCATATAATTCAGAGCCATTCAGTTCTATGCAGTCCCCAAACTAGCAATGTTTTAGTAGCCCATTAAGTATGTAAACAAAACATTCATCTATAATATTAAAATGGGCATTTTTCATTACATGTTCATTATAACTATCTGTATTATAGTGTAACTTTTATAGAAAATTTAGCATTCAGATAGCTCATCTGAGGTAATGATGAACCAAAAGGCTAGTCATTAAAGTAACCTTGTTTCCACATTCATCATTAAAAATAGAAAAGGTAAGACAAAAGTTTTAACAGAAAATTTCATATTCCGGGTTGTTGCAAGATCAGGGTGTCCAATTTTATCCAGTTTATGCTGGATTGAGACAATGCTTGGAGAGAAAATTTTGGGGGGCAAGGTACTTAAAATGAGATCAAGCAAATAATAGAAAATACGCTTGCCCTTAAATTAACCCAATATAACTTAAATTAATATAAATTAGTCTAATTAATCAAAATTAATCAAAAATATGATGAAATGATCTTTCCATACTTAGAGTGATCCAAATTATTTTTACATAGATGCACCATTACAAGTACACTAGTTCCTATAGGTTTTAGATGATTCACATCAAAAATGTAATTTTACTAATTAGATTATTAATATTTGCAGGCCTTCTGATAGTCTGGAAGAATTTTGAAAAATGGATCGTTAAAAATCCAACCATTGGATTTGCAATTTTTACTAACCACCACATTCTACTAATGTCTCAGTATCTACCCACTCTTTTTATCTACAAGATTGAGGATTTTAAGTGGTAGCTATTGTGGGTACAAAAAGTGGCGTATATTATAACACTTTAAAGACCTTGAAATATTTAAAGAAAATAGACAAATATCTTAAAATTTTCTCAAAAAATCAAGTTAAGCTCCATATTATGTGAAGATCTAAGGTACAAAGTGGGAATCTCATACGAGTTTATATGTAAAGGATATTAGCATTTTATGGAATCAGTTCAAATTTGGGACAGGGTGTATACATTGACTTTGTACCTAAGAAAATGAGGAATTTTGACTATCTAATGCTTAATCAAATTATGCAACTATATTTCCAACTTTGAATATCATGTTCTAACAAAAGAACTTGAAACGAAATTCCTTCATTTACTAGGAGAGACTAGCCACTAAAGGTAAACAAATGCCTATTTTTTTACTGTTTATAGGGTGCCTGAGTGGACAAAACTGGGCACCCTGATCTTGCAACCACCCTTCCATAGGTTTATTAGCTTTTCAAACTTGTATGAATTTATTCCCTTAACCCTATAACTAAGGCAATCTGTAAGATTTCTTCTTCCAGCTTTTCAGGTGTGTAGGTGTAGGTGTAAGAACCTCCCCTTCTGATCTTATAATTATTCCCCTCTCAGAAATAAAAGAAAGATCCTGTTTTGGCCTAGAGAGAGAACATGTCTAGAGGGAGGTAATTCAAAATTGAGATATTTTTGGATATAAAAATCCTCCTAGTGTCTAAAATGGTTTCCCTTGAAACTGAAATTTAAAAAGAACCTTCCAATGTGCCATTGGAGTTAATTGAAAATAGGTAAAAAGGACCTTAGCCTAAGGGTCTAGATTTTCAGAAATTTTTGGATTATGGTCCAATTAAGGTTCCTATGCTCCTGTCCTGAGCCATTGACATTGAATTTTTTAATAATTCAATTGTTTTTGGCCTAATCCTCTCCAAAGTGAATTGGTGGCCACTCTTACTTCAAACAAGAGTAGAACCCTCAATCCCTCAAGCCAAAGGAGAGCTCACAAGGTCTAAGTTAATTTTCTTACTTGTTTAATTTTAAATCTATGGTTTTCTTGATTATTATGTTTTGCAGTAAATTGAATTAAATTCAAATTCCTTGCCTTCATGAAAAGGCCACCCCCTTCTCTTCTTTACATTCCAGCCTTTCTTAATCCTAGAAACATTAACTAAAGAATTAATTAAACTCTTTTAATTGTTTACTCTCTTGAATTTAGAAAATTGTGTAGATTATAATGAATCTAATTTGGGTTAATTTAAGTCAATTAAAGAATGATAAAAATGAGAAATGGTCAGCCATACAAAGGAGGTTATGGCCAAATTTTCCAAAATTTTGTGGAAAAGAAAGTTTGTTTTTATATTATTCCAAAAGAGTAATTTCTATTTTTTTTGCATCTAAAAGAAATATTCTAATTACTCCATGTAGATATTCACCTATGAATATGCATGGATATCACTGATATTAATTATTAAAATTGATTTTTATTTCAAAAGTGTTATTCTCATTAAAATTGATTTTTATGCATAGAAAGATGCATAAAGGAATTATTTTTATTTCAAAAGTGTTATTCTCATTAAAATTGATTTTCATGCATAGAAAGATGCATAAAAGAATTATTTTTATTTCAAAGGTGTTATTCCCATTAAAATTGATTTTTATGCATAGAAAGATGCATAAAGGATTTATTTTTATTTCAAAGGTTCCCATTAAAATTGATTTTTATGCATAGAAAGATGCATAAAGGATTTATTTTTATTTCAAAGGTTTCCATTAAAATTGATTTTTATGCATAGAAAGATGCATAAAGGATTTATTTTTATTTCAAAGGTGTTATTCCCATTAAAATTGAATTTTATGCATAGAAAGATGCATAAATGATTTTTTTTATTTCGTAATTTTTATTCTCATTACAATTTATTTTTATGCATAAAAAGATGCATAAAGGATTTATTTTTATTACAAAAGTGTTATTCTCATTAAAATTGATTTTTATGCATAGAAAGATGCATAAAAGAATTAATTTTATTACAAAAGTGTTATTCTCATTAAAATTGATTTTTATGCATAGAAAGATGCATGAAGGGATTATTTTTATTTCAAAAGTGTTTTTTCCATTAAAATTAAATTTTTTATATCAAAATTAGAATTCTCTTAAATTCTATGTTTAAATTCTGTGAATAGAGGTGAATAGATGTGATGAGATGTGATGCGAATGAGATACATGTGAATGAATGGATGGATGGATGTGATGTGAATAGAGGTGATGAGATGTGAGGTGAATAGAGGTGATGAGATGTGATGTGAATCAAATAGATGTGAATGAATTGATGGATGGATGTGATGTGAATAGAGGTGATAAGATGTGAGGTGAATAGATGTGATGAGATGTGATGTGAATCAGATGGATGTGAATGAATGGATGGATGGATGTGATGTGAATAGAGGTGATGAGATATGAGGTGAATAGATGTACAGAGATGTGGTGTGAATCAAATAGATGTGAATAAATGGATGGATGGATGTGATGTGAATAGAGGTAATGAGATGTGAGGTGAATAGATGTGCTGAGATGTGATGTGAATCAGATAGATGTAAATGAATGGATGGATGGATGTGATGTGAATAGAGGTGATAAGATGTGAGGTAAATAGAGGTAATGAGATGTGATGTGAATCAGATAGATGTGAATGAATGGATGGATGGATGTGATGTGAATAAAGGTGATGAGATGTGAGGTGAATAGAGGTGATGAGATGTGATGTGAATCAGATAAACGTGAATAAATGGATGGATGGATGTGATGTGAATAGAGGTGATGAGATGTGAGGTGAATAGATGTGATGAGATGTGATGTGAATCAGATGGATGTGAATGAATGGATGGATGGATGTGATGTGAATAGAGGTGATGAGATATGATGTGAATCAGATAGATGTAAATGAATGGATGGATGATGTGATGTGAATAGAGGTGATGAGATGTGAGGTGAATAGATGTGATGAGATGTGATGTGAATCAAATAGATGTGAATGAATGGATGGATGGATGTGATTTGAATAGAGGTGATGAGATGTGATGTGAACCAGATAGATGTGAATGAATGGATGGATGGATGTGATGTGAATAGAGATGATGAGATGTGAGGTGAATAGATGTGATGGATGTGATGTGAATAGAGGTGATGAGATGTGAGGTAAATAGATGTGATGTTAATTAGATAGATGTGAATGAATGGATGAGATGTGATGTCATGTGAATTAGGATGTAAATGAATGATATGGGATGTGAGTGGATGTATGTGAAAGAATGGATGTGAATGTGTATATGAAGAATGGATGTGAATGAGTATGTGAAAAAATGGATGTGAATGTATGTGAATGTGTATGTGAAGAATGGATGTGAATGAGTATGTGAAAGAATGGATGTGGATGTATGTGAAAGAATGGATATAGATGTGTATGTGTGAAAGAATGTGATGTGATGTAAAGAGATGTAATGTGACATGAATATATGTGGATGTGAAGTGATAGATATGAATGTATGGATAGATGTGAGAAGTCGTACATGTGAACTATTGGATGGATGTGGATGAATGATATGAGATGTGTATGAATGAGATATGATGTGGATAGAAGTGATGTGATATAATGTGGATAGAATATATGTGATGGGATGGTTATGAGAATGTATGTGGTGGATATGGACGAATGAATGTGATGGATATGAATGAATGTGATGTGATGTAAATGGAGATAGATGTGATGTGTGATGTGAACGAATATGATGTGATGAGATGTGGATATGGGTAGATGCGAGTGGATGAGATCTGATGCGGATAAATGAGAAAAGAGATGATGAGATGGAAAATGACGTGATGAGAATGGGAATACATATGAAATAAATGAGAATTGATGTGGAACAATATGGAAAGACGAGAGTTCGTTATAGAAACTGTATTTATGACCTATTTTTAAATGATTGTTTTATGTCAAGAATGCTAGGGAAGCATTTTGACCATCTTGTGAATGAGGTCGTGGATACCTAATCTGATAAAGTTACAACAGCTGACGGAGAGTCAATGGAGGACGTCTCACATAGAAAGGTTGGCCACGTTCTTGACCAGACTCGGTTCGATTTATTGGTGAGCTTCCAGTACAGTGGATGAGGGACCAAGGAAGCGGCCTATGAGTGAAGCGCTAGGTGACCTATGAAGGATCCTAGAGGGTGCTGACCATACGGTGCTCGGGCTCTAGGTCACCGAAGATACCCAAATGTGCATCGGGGAAGATATTGGAACAAGGAGTAAGAGTTGTTTTCTTAATTTAGGCATGGATCTAGTTGATTGACCTTGCTGGTCCTCAACGGATGAGTGCATGGCTCTTTTATATGAATCTATTGGTGGTTGATCTTGCTGATCTTCAACGGAGATTCCATTTTGATTTTTATAAGTAAAAATATTGCCAGTTACTATGAGCTAGGAACTATAAAAAAGGCCCCTAAGTGGACAGGTGGTGAGCGTTCTGGTTGCCAATGATGCCATAGGTACACCGATAAAGGAAAAATTAGAAATTAGGATTCAAACAGATATTTTGGAGGTCTATGATCAGTGATACCATAGTTTCATTAAAAGATTGTTTTAAAAATAGCTAAATCTGTGAAAAAGGCAATTTTATATTGGGTGTGTAAGTGGTGTGACTAGTTCGAAGTTTGCATGAATATCCAGCTAGGGAGCATGGGAACTCTTTTCCCTGGTACACGGGACAAAACCTAACCAAATTCTTAATTGGATCCCATCACTATAGTGGTTGGGCGGTTGGCTAACCCACGGGACTGGATGGGGTTAGGCTGGACTGATGGATCCCTAAAATGAGACTCAATTCTGTTATGGTACGATAGATGAAGTAAATCCCAGTTCAATGGAAAAGAATCAACCGTTGTGCCTCTCAATGAGGAAAAAAGTGTTGGTCTCTATGATCAAAGTGCAATCTTTTCCTTGATCTGACTATGGGACTATGGGTTCAGTCAAATCAGTTCAGTTAGTTAAGGCTTTTGACTACATTAGAGTAAAAATATCCTGGAGGAATCGCCCGTGTTTTTCGAGTGAGGGAGTTTTTTCCAGGTCGGTTTTGGAAGAACCGAGGGATTAGTCTCTTGTCTGGATATACGTGGGCGAGGCCCCGAGTGAGGGACCCTGCCCCGTGCAAGAAGTGCTACTTCCGCTAGCACCCCAAAATTCGTTGCGCGGTGGGGACAGGGATCTTTCACAATCAGCCTAACCAAAGTTTCTAGATAATCATTCTATCCATGCACATTTGCATTCTAAGAGATGATGTTAGAAAATATCATGTTTAGTAAACCAGAGAAATCCATTTTACCTACAAGATAGACCTCCATATCTTTATACCCTATCTATGCAATCACCTGCCACATATTAGTGGGCTCATCAAGCCTTGGAGCAAGCCACGAATCTATCTATTAGCCAGTAGTCACGTAGAAGAGTACTAGTATACCTAGAAAAAACCTCTATGGGGTATCTTCCATCTACAATGCCATATACCAAGCTGAATCAAGGAATACAGTCACACAAAGGATATTATTTATAAAAGTGATATGTAGAAAAATAATTTCCACAATCTAAGCCAGACTATTTTATCACTTACTGTAAAAGGTAGCCCCACCATCTCCTATGTTATAAACAAATTTCAAAAAAACAGCAAGACTCTTTCCAATCATGAGATGTATCTTATAATGGGATACAGTCAGTTTTTTAAAACTAGCAGGTCAGAGAGAACTAGAAACAACCCCTCTGTATACTACATCAAATGCTAACTCTAGAGAATCTTTGCAACATAATAAGCCAACCCAATCCTAGTAACAAGAAGAGTGTAAAAGGAGTGGTGTGGAGCCCCATCATGCAGATGAACCAACACTATGAGAATTTTTTCTATATACAGGAAAAATTCTATACAACCAAATCAAAAATTAGGTTTACAAGGATCAAACAGAACTCAAGCTAGAGCACCACTTAAAGATGGAGATGAAATTACATGAGAGGAAGAAAAAGAAAAAGAAAAAGCACCTGGTTGGAAGGTCTCCCACTAGATGCAAGAAGGAGAGTCATGAGACAATAAGCAAGATGCAGATTAAGTGAGTGAACATGTCACTCACCTCTACTTAAATAGGAATAAGAGCTCTTGAAATACATGTTGCACCCACTGAATGCGCCGGTCCACAACCACCAAGATCTCCTCCATAGAGCCAAATCACCTAATACAGAGCCTCAGCCCCATATCAATGAAGTGCTAAACACCAATAAGATCCCCACAGAAAAACCCAAAATAGGTTTCACATTGCCAAAAGAGTCCAAAACCAAACTTGACCCTTCCAACAAGGCAGTTCAAGATTTAACACTCCCCTTTTTTAAAAAAACAAATAGGAGAGTTCATCTAATTCAAAAAAATCTTTTATATGGGAGGATTGAGTCAATCAAGATATGATATAAGAGGTGTGTGTGTGTGTGTGTGTGTGTGTGTTTGTGTGTTGTGTGTGTGTGTGAGATTCATGTCCACCGCCCCATCGTCGAAAATCAACCCAGATCGAAACCACTGAGCTTCATGACCATCATTGATTATCTATGAGCCAAACCCAATCCCCACAGTTATAGGGTTGTTACATAGAAAACAAAGGCGGGTATTGTGTTACGCCAGAAAGAGAGGAACTGAAAGATGACTCCAAAAAAGGCCTGTTTAAACCATAAAGTGTTTTCACACTCAATAGACCAAAGCCCCAATATGGAGGCATTAAAAATTGTTGTTTTTAGTCATAAACAAGTGTGTGTGTGTGTGTGTGTGTGTGTGTGTGCATGCGCCCAACCGTACCCAGGCACCATACTCTAACTGAGGCAGTAGGCCCCAAGAGTATGGGCCTATTGCCTAGAGAGAAATGAGAGTTGTTGGGCTGAACCTGAGCCCTGGCCAATCATTCAAAGCTAAACTGTTAGTCAGCAAATTAATTATGTCAGCCTTTTGAAACCCATTTGAACAAAACTTATTTACTAGTTTGGAAACATCTTCAAAGGCAGTAAATACATCTAAACATGAATACATCTAAACCTAAGCCCTGGCCAATCATTCGAAGATAAACTGTTAGTCAACAAATTAATTATGTCGGCCTTCTGAAACCCATTTGAACAAAACTTATTTACTAGTTTGGAAACATCTTCAAAGGCAGTAAATACATCTAAACATGAATACACAACCAAGTGAAATGGTCCCAGGATAGTATTCCTGGCTTGTATGAAAGGTCTATTACTTTTTCTCTTGACAAACTTTGCTGGGATCATAGGTAGTTTATCCCGTTTCCATGAGAATTTAGTAGAATACTCTCCGAGAAAAGGAGGATCTAAGATTATTTCTAAATTTAGATATGTAGTTTTTGTGATGAATTTGGAATCTCCAAAATCCAAAAACTGTAGATAGGTAGGTTCTATGGATATAATATCCAAGGGGTAAATATCTTTAAAAAGATGCTCAAATTCAACATAGTTTACTCCTAAAATATCATCCATATATCTAAAAGAATGCTTAAGCTTTTCCACTATATCCTTATGTTGCATAGAAGCATTCTTAACAAAAAAGCTATACTCAAAAAAGGCAAAATATAAATTGCACATTACTGGAGAGCAGGAGAATCCCATGGGGATACCTTTCATTTGTCTGAAAGCTTGGTCTCCTAGCTGAACAATGTTATGGTTAAACAACCAGCACAAGACATCTTGAAACTCATAATTATCCATTTGAGGAAAAGATAAAATAGATTTTTTCACCCATTTTGCATTTCTAGACAGTGATTTTTGAAAAACCAAGGTTTTTCTTCTTTCAAACACTAAATCACATACTTTATTTAAAATATTAATCAATCATGAATCACCGGTTAGTGGTATATTTTCATAGCATTGAGTGATATCTGCCCCGTATATATTGAATAGATAGTTTTTGAGATAGATTAAGCAGTACCTCAGTTGAGTTTTGAACCACCCAGAAGGTATTGGTGTTGATCCCAAGGAAAGTAAACAGATCCTTTTGTTTCCGTGCACAAATTAGGTTATGGAAATCTAGCATGATGAGATTTAGTGTCTGAGTGATAGTGTTAGTGATGTCAATGAATACACAAGAAGATGCATTTGAAATCCATCTAAATTTGTTTTTATGTATTTTGAAAGTAGGAAAGAGTACACGCAGCTTGGAGTTAGGATAACTCAAACCCTTCTCTGTCAATTTCTCATGGAGGAGTACAAAAGTATGATAAGTATAAAACTCTAATCCCTCTAGTCTTTTTTTAGCCGCTAAAAAGGCCAACTGTTTACGGATAAAAGAAACATTATTTGGGGATTTATCCAGCCCAATTATCATAAATTTGTTAGCAAATCAAGTAGAAATCTTTTAAGATATCTGATGTTATCCATGAACTATCATTAGATAACCATTTTTTAGGGATTTTATCAATGAAGCCCATGAAAATACCAGGAATAGAAGATGAGATTGCAAGTTGAATCTTTGGCTCTAGTTGGATCTTGTCAACAATTTTAGCCGCACAGTCTAGTAGGGCACCAATAGCCAAATGTGGGTTCAAAGGCTCAAGAGGTATATGATTGAGCCCTTGTTTTAACAATTTCCTAAAATCAATATTTTCAAGAAGGTTCAAGTCTGTAGTACAGACATGCATACCAAGATCCCGAAAAGGAGTAGTAAATTTCAAAAATTCTTTACAAAAACAAGGAGGGATTTTACCCATACAAAGGAAGTCAGTCCTGCAAAATAAATGCTTAAGTGGAGTACTATATTTCCAACCAATTCTAATCCTCTCCAAGCAGTCATGGTTCCCTAGAATCATATCAGTCACATGAAAAAATCTTCCTTAGAGAGACAAATTCAAAGATTTTATTAGCAAAAAGGCAATGCACAAAACATGAATCAGTTGGATTATCTTCAGGAGTACGGAGAGCCCATCTTCCAGTGGGTCCCTTGCGGACTTGAAATAAACAAATGTAAAATAGAGGATTACAGATCTTGAAGATTATGGACAGGGAACCCACGTCCCCTTCCTTTAAAAGTATATGATTTAGATTTTCCTCTAGAAGAGCAGCAAGAGATAAGAAAGAAGTAAAAGCACTAGGGGTGCTACTAGAAATAGCAAAAATATTTCTAGGAGGGGAAGTAGAGGAGGAATTAGTGTCAATGAATGGGGAAAGTAACCCATGGGTCATACTGACCCCTTTAAACTGGCCATAGTTAGTAAGTAAGTTACCAAGTTTTGAACTGTGCAATTCTTTAAGAATCTCCAGCATTGCCTCATGAAAGTGAATGAAGGCAATCTGTGTAATCACAAGATTCTTTGCTTGCCCTCTCAAAGCCAAGAACAGAGAAGAGATAGGTGAAAAACAACATCTTTGTCAGGAAACAAGTCTTCTAGATGGTTGAGTATGAACCAAATTGCATGATCAAACCATATGATACTGGATTCACAAGGGGCTTGTGGATCCAAAAATTTATAGGCACACTTGAGATAGGGCCTGTGTACATTCTAGACATTCTTTGAGTGTAGTAGTTTGCACCTGCTTTTGTGAAGTTCATAGGTCCCTTGGTCCTCCCATACATCCCCACCGGAGAGGAGCACTTAAGAGATCCAAGAAGTGTATGGAGAAGGGAGATTTTATGAGTTCTCCCCGATCCAAAAATTGCTTACCCTTAAGAGCTTGATTTTTGTAGCCCTCCAGAGTGGATGCAGGTAGATTAGCCAAAAACATCCAGGTTTCAGCTTTGATAGGGGCTAGAAAACCTTTGTTAGTCAGTGTCCATAAACGATGTGCAACACCAGTAGACTCTACCTCAATCTGTCTAGGTGGCAGAAAGGGATAGACTTTAGAGACTTTTGGTACTATTTCCAAAAGCATTGAATCTATCATAACACATAGATCATGTTGAAAAGCCTTCATAGCTTCAAGTGTTGCAAGGTCTCTCCCAAAGATACCCCCTTGTAGTAGGTATAATCGGAGCAGTTGGAGCAAAAACAAAAGCAAGTTCCAAACCACATTGCCTTCTTCTGAGGAAATTAGACAATTCTGACCCAGATGCAGCAAAGGCAGTAAGATCCACATGAAGGGTTTTTGTAAAAGTAGGGATTTTGCCAATATGCTAAGAAAGAGCCAAAATCCCACTTTCCTTATCCTTATCTAGCTCAGTCAAAAGCTTAACCCAATCATTAAAGCACAGGAGTTGTAGAAGAGAGCCATGTTGGCATGGCTCTTATCTCGCAAACCGAGGATATGATAATATCCTATGCTTCTTCGGTGCATGCCAAAACATGTTGGCAGGCCTTTGACGATGAATGGTCAGAAGGAATCTATGCCCCTCTGAAAAGGGGTAAAATCTATGAGATATACAACAGAGTATTAGTCAAAGGAAAGGTACTATTGGAGCTCGACTTCCTAAAATCAGCTAACCTAAGTGCACCACGGCTGTGAGCCAAGCTCCAACCTCAATCAGCATACAATTCAATCTTTAAGACTATCGGCTAAAAGCACAATGATAGCGAGAATTGTATATGGCTGAGGTATAAAGAGTTTGAGTTTGAGTATCTGGACTATCTCCGAAAGAGTAGCCCCTGTAGCTAGAGTGTGTGTTTTCTTTTTAAACATAATACAATACCTACAGCAGCTGAATACCAAATTCAAAAGACACTCTATACTCAAGATATGAATGGAAACATGATATATTTCATCATCTGTGTAATACATCATGTCTTTGGAGCACTGAGTCGTCTCAAGTAAAACTTCAAGATGAAATTTAGATCTAGTGAGAGGAAAAAACACAACAAGCCAAGGCAAATCCTCAGCAGAGAAACCCTTTTTCACACATGCAATCCAGAGAAGGTGAGTCCTGTTACACAAATGTGTTAGTCTGGATGTGTCTTGCAAGTGTCATGGGACTCAGCCACTTGTCACATCAATGTCACTCATAATTACACGTCATAGATCTCTAAGAAATTCCCTGAAACAAGTTATATCAAAATAGCAAGTTGTACCCAATCAAGGCAGCCAATAATCAATCAAGGAGCATTGAGAGAATACCATATCCAAAAAATTCCAATCTTCCTTATTATCAATCTAAGCCAAGCCTAAATATGCTGACTTATCTACAGTTCCAATTTCTCTATATAAATGTATTACCTTAATGTATGGACAAAAAACACCAAAGATGTACCTGTAGAGTATACAAATGCTTCATATTTTCTTAATGAAAAAAGAATTTTTATGTTTTGTAAAGAAATCTGCCAATTGAGGCAAAGTTACTTTAGTTTTTACAGAGTTACCCTATATGTTCCATTATAAGTTTCCAAATCTGAGTATGCAATCCTGTCCTAAAAATGTTTTATTGTTTAACTTTAACTCATTCATATTTTTTTAAAAAAATTATAAATCTGTCCAAAAACAGAGAATCAAACTCTGAAAAATAAAGGCTGAGTGAGCTTACACCATGTGTAGGAGTGTAAACATTGTCTGCATACATATGGAGAACTAGCTCAACAGAGCTAAGTAAGTGCCATTATGATCTGTACCAGGCTAGTCTCAATATTAAAAAAAATGAGCACTAGGCTATTTTATTATATTTACCCTCTAGAGTAGGAGCACTTGGCCAGAAAGTGCTACAAACTTCAAATCTGACCTTTAACAGCCATAGTCAGAAACTACATTATTAGTAGCATAGCATTATCTAGAGACATGTTCCAAACCAAAGATAAAAAACCAACAAAAGATATTAATAGGTATAGGGCAAATGGTCTCCCAAATTTTTGGGGAAACCCATAACCCACCTTAGTGAGTTATGCCAGAGATTATTCCCTAAAATTGAAATTGGACCATCCAAATGAGTATTCATAGCTGTTCAAATATAAACAAATATAAACAGTTCATAGCTGTTCAAATATAAACAATTCATAGCTATTCAAATATAAACAGTTCATAGCTGTTCAAATATAAACAGTTCATAGCTGTTCAAATATAAACAGTTCATAGCTGTTCAAATATAAACAGTTCAGACCAATGCCCATGTGAGCAGAAACATACCATCCACTTAGGATTACTATTAAAAGGAAACCTGTATTTAAATTATTTTAACCAGAATACCCTGTATGCTATAGAAAAAACTTTCTCCCAATCTACCATTAGTAATTCTTTACCACTAAAAGTAGGTATGCAGCAAAAATTGCAGCATAGCCAGAGGTGCTCAACTTGCCTGAGTACAGACAAGTGAATTAACTAGCCCCATATAATTCAGAGCCATTCAGTTCTATGCAGTCCCAAACTAGCAATGTTTCAGTAGCCCATTAAGCATGTAAACAAAACATTCATCTATAATATTAAAATGGGCATTTTTCATTACATGTTCATTATAACTATCTATATTATAGTGTAACACCAAAAGGCTAGTCATTAAAGTAACCTTGTTTCCACAATCATCATTAAAAACCGAAAAGGTAAGAGAAAAGTTTTAACAGAAAACTTCATATTCCATAGGTTTATTAGCTTTTCAAGCTTGTGTGAGTTTATTCCTTGAACCCGATAACTAAGACAATCAACCTAACTAGAGTTTCTAGATAATCATTCTATCCATGCACATTTGCATTCTAAGAGATGATGTTAGAAAATATCATGGTCAGTAAACCAGAGAAATCCATTTTACCTACAAGATAAACACCCATATCTTTATACCCTATCTATGCAATCACCTGCCACATATTAGCAGGCTCATCAAGCCTTGGAACAAGCCATGAATCCAGCTATTAGCCAGGAGTCAGGCAGAAGAGTACTAGTATACCTAGAAAAAACCTCTATGGGGTATCTTCCCCCTACAATGCCATATACCAAGCTGAATCAAGGAATACAGTCACACAAAGGATATTATTTATAAAAGTGATATGTAGAAAAATAATTTCCACAATCTAAGCCAGACTATTTTATCACTTACTATAAAAGGTAGCCCCACCATCTCCTATGTTGTAAACAAATCTCAAAAAAACAGCAAGACTCTTTCCAATCATGAGATGTATTTTATAATGGGATACAATTAGTTTCTTAAAACTAGCAGAGAGAACTAGAAATGGCCCCTCTGTATACTACATCAAATGCTAACTCTAGAGAATCTTTGCAACATAATAAGCCAACCCTATCCTAGTAATAGGAAGAGTGTAAAAGAACTGGTGTGGAGCCCCATCATGCTGATGAACCATCATTATGATAAATTTTTCTATATACAGGAAAAATTCTATATACAGGAAAAATTCTATATAACCAAATCAGAAATTAGAACAGAACTCAAGCTAGAGCACCACTTAAAGATGGAGATGAAATTACATGAGAGCAAGAAAAAGAAAAAGCAAAAGCACCTAGTTGGAAGGTCTCCCACACAGGATGCAAGAAGGAGAGTCATGACAATAAGCAAGATGCAGACTAAGTGAGTAAACAGGTCACTCACCTCTACTTAAATAGGAAGAAGAGCTCGTGAAATACATGTTGCACCCACTGAATGCACTGGTCCACATCCACCAAGATCTCCACCATAGAACCAGATCACCTAATACTACAGAGCGTCAGCCCCATATCAATGAAGTGCTATACACACCAAGCAAAGCCCCACAATGGACAGGGCCTTTCGCTAAAATTAGGGGTCATAACCCCGACTCCAAACAGGAAAGAAACAGAACCACTAGCATTAGTAGCTGAAAAACCCAAAATAGGTTTCACATTGCCAAAAGAGTCCAAAACCAAACTTGACCCTTCCAACAAGGCAGTTCAAGATTTAACACTCCCCTTTTTTTAGAAAACAAATAGGAGAGTTCATCTAATTCAAAAAAATCTTTTACATGGGAAGATTAATTCAATCAAGATATGATATAAGAGTGCAACCGGAATCTTATTCTAGGATAGATTGTGGAAGAGTAGAGAATTCACAAGAATTGATTCAACCATAAAAACCATTGCTTTGCAAGCTTCAACTAAATCAAATCAATTGAAATTCAAACACTTAACAAAATTAAAATACTTAGCTCAATAGACCATATTGGGTGCAATCTTCCCCCCTCTTGTGCGTGGCCTCTCCCCACACAAGAGTATTTCTTTATTAGCTTTCTTTCCACCAAAATTAGGCCATAGCCCCCAAAATATACAAGATGTGCTTTTTAGAGAGCACGGCACTCTTCTTTTACAAAAATAGAGTGTCAAATATTGGGACTAGGGTAAAGCCATAGGCTTTAATAAATTCCACATAAATAAATGTATCTTTCCTAAAGTTCAAAATGGAAAAATCATTTGCTAAGGTTGCAAGCTACTATGCTTGCCAAAAATGAAATGTGATGAACCAAGACATTTCTTCCAAAGTAAACTCTTCAATTCCCATAGTCTTCATCACCTGAAAATATGAGCCCAATTAATTATTAAATTAATCCCACAAATATCAAACAGGCACAAATCATAACCAACTCATGACTACCAGGCGTAAGTACTTACAGGGATCACCCTGCCAATACAAACCTAACTGAAATAATCATAGACGGCCTCAAACATACGTCATATACTGCACGTATTAATATTTATAGTGGTGTCACCCACGATATTAACCTAGCCGGCATGACGCCGCAAGAGTAACCTAGGCGTTCCCAAATTACTCAAGAGGAAAAAAAGAAATAATATTCTTCTAGAGAGGACTTAAAATATATTCTCATCACATCCCTCTTGCTTGAGTTTGCAATTGTCCTCAATTGCGGATTTGCTGGGTTTGAAAAGAATGAAGAATTTCAGGGTAAACTCGAAAAAATTTCTCAGGCATCCATTTAGCATCTTCTTGAGGATGATTCTTAAAAGTCAAAAGATGCTTGAAGTATTGATTACCTGTTCTTGTTGTTGTTATCTCTTGATCAATGATAGCATCAGGAACTAGTACTTCTTCCTCTCCTTCAATAAGAGGTGGTTCCTCATATGTTGGGTGAGTAGGAAGTGTTCCTCGAAAAGGTTTCAAGAGATGGATATGAAAAGAATTGTGGATATTCCAATTAGATGGAAGCTCTAGTCTATAGGCCACATCATTAATCTTTTGAAGGATTTTAAATGGCCCATAATATCTAGGCGCTAGCTTAACTGCAGGGAATTTTTCCACACTCTTTAATCGACGTTTTTCAATTCTCAAAAGTACATAATCACCTTCTTGAAATGAAAAATCTTTACGCTTCTTATTTGCTTGAGATGTATACTTCTCTTGAGCTCTTGCAATACAATCACGCACTTCAGATAAAATGCGATCAAAGTCTCTAACATATTGGTCGGCAGCTTCAATCTTATGAGAGAGTCTAGTGGCCGGAATAGGTAAAGCTCTACCATATAGATAATCTCAAATGGAACTCGATCAGTAGCAGTATGAGGAGTATTATTATAAGCAAATTGGAGTAGGTGTATGTACTTATCCCATGCACTAGGTTGCTGGGAAACATAGACTCTAAGCATATCTAAGATAGTGCTATTTGTGACTCTAAGCATATCTAAGATAGTGCTATTTGTAACTTCGGTCTGTCCATTCGATTCCGGATGGAAAGCCGTAGAAAAATCTAACTTAGTGCCTAAGTTTGAGAAAAGGGCAACCCAAAAGTGACTACAAAATTTAGAATCTCTATCAGAAACTATCACTTTGGGTAGTCCATGATGAACAAAGATTTTCTTAACAAATATGTTTGCGGCTTGCTGAGAAGTTAGTGTCTTTTTACATGGAATGAAATAGGCTTGCTTACTAAACCTGTCCACTATTGTCCAAATCATGTCATGATGACTGGAAGTAGTAGGGAAGCCAGTAATGAAGTCCATAGCACTTGTTCCCATGGTCTATCTGAAATGGGCTAAAGCTTTGCCTTTGTAGCTTTTAATTGCTTGGCAAATGTTACATTCAGCTACAAATTTAGCTACATCATTCTTCAAATGAAGCCAAAAGAATTCTTGAGAAACTACTTGAAGTGTTGCGGAAACTCCTCTATGTCCCACAAATGGTGGTTGGTGCATCTCTTCCAAGACAAGTTGTCTATAAGGTTGAGTAACACACAATCTTTTCTCAAATAAAAGATAGCCATCATTATGAGAATAACTTCCTTGAGGTGTCCAATTGTTTTCACGCAATTTAATCCATATTTCAGAAAAAATCTAGATCAACTTCATAAGTTTCTTTCATACGGTACAAATGGTTCACTTTCAATAATGGAAATGTTGTTGATATTTGGTCTTCGACTCAAAGCATCGGCAACAACATTTTCTTTTCCAAGTTGGTATTGAATCATAGGTTGGAAACTTTGAATGAAAGATGCCCATTTGATGTGCCTATCTGAAATAAGGGGTTGCGAAAGCAAATGCCTAATGCTTTGTTGATCCGTCTTGATAAGAAATTCAGAACCCATTAGGTAATGCTTCCAGATTTTCAAAGCATGCAGTACTGCTGCTAATTCCTTGTCATATGTGCTATAATTTTGCTCTGTAGGTTTAAGCTTTCTACTTTGATAAGCAATAGGATGGTTGTCTTGCATAAGAACAGCTCCAAATCCTTTGCCACTAGCATCAGTCATCACTACTATAAAGAATGGTCTTTGAAAATCAGGTAGTGTAAGAACTGGTGCTTGTGTTAAAGCATTCTTGAGTGTTGCAAAAGATTTATCTTGCTTTTCAATCCAATTGAAATTTTTAGCTTTCTTTAAGGAGTTCAGTCAAAGGATGAGCAATACAAGCAAAATTCTTGACGAATTTCCTATAATAACTACATAGGCCAAGAAAAGATCTAAGATCATGTATGTTTCTAGGCGTAGGCCAAGAAGCAATACACTCAATTTTCTTAGGATCTACACGAATCCCGTCAGCCGACACTATATGACCTAAGTATTCAATCTCTTCTTGAAAGAAAGAACTCTTTTCAGGATTGACATACAATTCATTTTCTCTCAAAAGGTTGAACACTTGTTCCAAGTATTGTTCATGCTCTTGTGAAAATAAGAATGTCATCAAAGAACACTATAACAAAACTTTGAAATTTAAGGAATATACGATTCATCATATGGCTGAAAGTAGCTGGAGCATTGGTCAAACCAAATGGCATAACCAAAAACTCATAATGACCAGTTTGGGTTCTAAAAGATGTCTTGAATATGTCAAATTGAGTCATACGAACTTGATGATACCCCGACTTTAGGTCAATCTTGCTAAAGACCTTTGATCCGCTAAGCTTGTCAAGAAGATCATCTACCCTAGGAATAGGATGTCTGTTCTTAATAGTAATCTTATTCAATGCACGGTAGTCTACACACATTCGGTAAGTTCCGTTCTTCTTCTTAACAAGAAGTACTGGAGCTCCAAAAGGTGAACTACTAGGTCGAATAAGGCCTCTCTCTAGCAAGTCTTCTATTTGGTTTTGGATTTCTTTTTGCTCTAAATTGTTGACTCTATAGGGAGCTTTACAAGGCGGAGAATTTCCAGGCAATAAGTCAATACTATGATCCTCATGCCTAGACTTAGGTAATCCTGGAGGTAGATCTTCCATGAAACAGTCACTAAATTTGGAGATAAAAAGATCAAACTTTGGACTTTTGGATGTGTCAAACTCAGCATCAAGCTGGTTAACCCATACCATATAAGTCTTGTCTCTTTTTCTTAGAGCTCTCTTTGCTTGAGTGTGACTCAACAAAGGACTCATTTCTCATTTGACTTGACACTGGAGGATAATATTTTCATTGTCCTTTCTTAGAGAAATGTTATGAGTGTCATAGTCTATAATAGGATTGTACTTGTGTCTCCAAGGCATACCCAAAATTATGTCTACCCCTTGTAAAGGTGCAACTAAGAAATCCCTCTTTTCTATTAAAGGCTTGATGCATAAATCCAAATCTTTCACTTCTTGCATGCAATTATACTTTATTCCAGTAAATGCTGCTTTGACTTTATAGTGCGTAGGTGAAGAATGAAGATTTAATGCTCTAAGTGCCTTTTCAGAAATGAAATCATGTGTACTACCATCATCATGCAAAATAAGAACTTCATGTCCATTTATCGTTCCTTTTATTTTAAGCAAAGAATGAACATGAGGTTTACCTTCTTGTTCTGAATAATCTGGATCAGAATTACCCTCTTGCTTGAATGATTCTTCGTCATTGTCATCTTCTTCAATCATATTGACTCGAGCTACTGCTGGTGTTGAATTCTTGATACGCTCCGGACAATTCGGTGCTATGTGACCTTCATTGTGGCACTTGAAACATTTGATAGTAGATGTCTTCGGTTTTCCACCATTGACTTTCTTATTGGTACTCATGTTGCCTTTAGCCTCGTCCTTGCCTTTGTCATAACCTGGTTTATACATCTTCTTTGAAGCATAAAAATATTTAGTAAATGGTTTAGAAGAAGTTCCCTCATGTGCTTTAATCTCTTTAGGAAAACCATTTTTACGTTCAGAATTAGCTGCCAAAGATATTGCAGAAGATAGTGAATGAGGTCGAAACATATTCACATCGGCCCTAATGGTAGATCTAAGGCCCGATATGAATTTCCTCTTTTGTTCCTTCTCGCTGACTCTATCCACAACCTGCACCTGTAATAAAGTATCCCAGAACTTTTCTACATACTATGACATAGTTTCCTTTTCCAATTGATGCAAAGTGTCCCATTGGTGCCTAACTTTGGACTTGAATTGTGAGGGTAAAAAATGCTTTTTAACCAGCCATTGAAATCTTTTCCAGGAATCTGGCTTGTCACGACCTTGCTTTATTACACTCCACCATAAAGCTGCGCTGTCTACCAAATGACTGACTGCACATTTAATCTTATCACTCTGAAAATTTTTCTCCTGAAAAATAGTCATCTAGTTGACTAAGCCAAGCTAGAATGACCCTAGCATCCTTCTTTCCGTCATAATTTTGAAATGTGAAAGCTTTCTAACTAATCTTGGATTCTTTTTGTGACCTTTGTGCTTGCAATGTAGCATTTACAGCCCTTTGAATAGTGTCATCTTCATCATCAAAAGATAGCGAAGAGTCACGCTTGCATCTACGACTCGTGAGCTGTCTCTCCAATTCAATACGCTTCTCTCTTTCTTCTACAATTTGATGTTGTAAAGAAAGGAGTTGCTCTTGAATTGATGGCGAGATAGGAAAATCTGCCATAGTGCTTGTGCAAATGATGTAGATAAATAAAATTTTACTTTATTTGATGTAAATAAATAAAGCAAATGTAAGTACTTATCTTGTTTTTCTCTCGCAATTTGATCTTGGTTGAAGCTAAACAAAGACGTTGTTCAATGGCTAAATTGAATTCTCATCGCTTCAAACAAATCTTGAACGATTCCGCGTGATTCACGAGACTTGGGCTAGTCGAATTGTTGATGAAATAATTTTTCTACACTTTGAAACCTACTGAAACAGTCTTGTAAACCTTGCCCAATCTCTGTAATATTTTCTGAAATTTTTCACAATTTTTCAGAAATGATTTTGGAATTTTTTGGCCTTTTCTAGGCAATTTTTAAGCCTTTAAAAACCTGTAAATCACTTTTCTGCACCCAGAAATTTCAGATTTGGAAACCTTTTGTATTTCTCTTCAAATTTGAAAATAGGAGAAGTAAAGGCTCCAAAAAGGTGATGTGACTTGTATGGGGATTGGGAAACGTAAGATTTGGATTAAGAAGTGATTAAGCTTATGGAGGATTAGGCACTTTGGATTTTTTTAAATCACTCCCACTCACCGTTTTGTGCCGGCAGGCTGCCGCCGTGCGCCTCCTTCTTGGGTTTCTTTTTGAGAATTTTTTGATGGCTTTTACACTGATTAATGTGCTCCATCCACCATTATGGATTTGCTAGTGCTTGAAGCTTTCTGATTTCTGAAAGAATACTGTGAGGTTTTTGGCTGAGGATTTCATCCATGCGGTCAGATTTTGATTTCATTGAGTATTTGGAAAAACCACTTTTTGATAGAGAGGGATGGTTTTGCAGGGTGGTGAGTGGGTTTGAGAGTAGATCTAGTTTTGAATCTTTGACCTTTGGGTAAAGACCTACAAAGCACCCTTCTGTCCACTGGATAAATTCCTGCACTTTCTTGATTTTTGAGAAGTTGAAGCCCTTTCCTACCTTCTCCACAAATCTCCTAGCCCAAGCTCTGATACCACTGCAACCGGAATCTTATTCTAGGATAGATTGTGGAAGAGTAGAGAATTCACAAGAATTGATTCAACCATAAAAACCATTGCTTTGCAAGCTTCAACTAAATCAAATCAATTGAAATTCAAACACTTAACAAAATTAAAATACTTAGCTCAATAGACCATATTGGGTGCAATCTTCCCCCCTCTTGTGCGTGGCCTCTCCCCACACGAGTATTTCTTTATTAGCTTTCTTTCCACCAAAATTAGGCCATAGCCCCCAAAATAGACAAGATGTGCTTTTTAGAGAGCACGGCACTCTTCTTTTACAAAAATAGAGTGTCAAATATTGGGACTAGGGTAAAGCCATAGGCTTTAATAAATTCCACATAAATAAATGTATCTTTCCTAAAGTTCAAAATGGAAAAATCATTTGCTAAGGTTGCAAGCTACTATGCTTGCCAAAAATGAAATGTGATGAACCAAGACATTTCTTCCAAAGTAAACTCTTCAATTCCCATAGTCTTCATCACCTGAAAATATAAGCCCAATTAATTATTAAATTAATCCCACAAATATCAAACAGGCACAAATCATAACCAACTCATGACTACTAGGCGTAAGTACTTCCACGGATCACCTTGCCAATACAAACCTAACTGAAATAGTCATAGACGGCCTCAAACATACGTCATATACTGCACGTATTAATATTTATAGTGGTGTCACCCACGATATAACCTAGCCGGCATGACGCAAGAGTAACCTAGGCGTCCCCAAATTACTCAAGAGAGAAAAAAGAAATAATATTCTTCTAGAGGACTTAAAATATATTCTTATCACAAAGAGATGTGTGTGTGTGTGTGTGTGTGTGTGTGTGTGATTCATTTCCACCGCCACCGTCGAAAATCAACCCAAATCTAAACCACTGAGCTTCATAACCAGCATTGATTACCTATGAGCCAAACCCAATCCCCACAGTTATAGGGTTGTTATAGAGAAAACAAAGGCAGGTATTGTGTTACCCCAGAAAGAGAGGAGCAGAAAGATAACTCCAAAAAAGACCAGTTTACACCATAAAGTATTTTCACACTCAATAGACCAAAACCCCAATATGAAAGCATTAAAAATTATTGTTTTTAGTCATAAACACCATATTAGGAAATATGGAAATTTTCCATAAGTTTGGGACACGTGGTCAAAAGTTTGGATTAACCATAACTTGAACACCACTAATCCAAAATGAGCGCTTTATAGCTCTTTAGATTCCATTTTTCAAGCGCTTTCCAACGATAGGTCATATGATAGGGTTTTGAGAAACTTACAAACATGATATCCATGTCCCCTTTTTTAAGTATTCAAAAATGGGAATTGGAAAATTCCCAAATTCACTAATATGGTGTTCATAAGCCATCAGGAGAGGTAGTGAATTAAAAAATTTCTCTATTATTTTGAGAAAATAACACGTGTGTGGTGTGTGTGTGTGTGTGTGTAAAAGCTTGTGTCTCTCTGTTCCTACATGTCTGTGTGTTTGTGTGTCTGTGTGTGTGTGTGTGTGTGTGTGTGAAAGATTGTGTCTTTCAGTACATGCATGTCTGTGTGTCTGTGTATCTGAGTGTGTGTGTTTGTGTGTGTGTGTGAGAGAGACAGAGAGAGAGAGCAAGCAAACTTACCTGTTGCCATTGATGCCTGCTTAGGTGGGAGTGGATTCTCTCTCTCTCTCTCCCTCGGGTTCGTGGACAGAGTGGATGCTCTCTCTCTCTCTCTCTCTCTCTCTCTCTTGTTCCTGGACAGAGTGGATTCTCTCTCTCTCTCTCTCTCTCTCTCTCTCTCTCTCTCAAAAACGAGAACCATTAATAGTAGCGTGAGGTTTAAATTACTTTATACGAGTGCTCGTGTGTGATAGTAATAACTGACACGTGTGATGTTGACCATTGACACGTGGGGTTTATGAATATTAAAAATGACACATTTTTTATTATCTTTGTAAATGGTGCGCTTGAGAGAGAGAGAGAGAGAGAGAGAGAGAGAGAGACTCACATTCGTCCCAACGATCCATCAAACACATGACAACGATCCATCGAACACGACAAGGCAGACACTCATGCACGTGCGTGCACACACACATACACACACACACACAGGGAGAAACGTATACAACACACACTCACACACACACACACACACACACACACACAAGGAGAAACACATACAACACAGACATACACATCTAGTACTTCTACAGAGAGAGAGAGAGAGAGAGAGAGAGAGAGAGAGAGAGTGGTTTTTGCGATTTGGCACGATATGGCGCTTGCAAGCCAAACTAAAGAGTGCTATCATGCCAAACCGCAAGAATTATGATAGAGGCCTCGCTAGTGCACACACATACACACACACATGACATCCACAAATACACACACACACACACACACACACACACAGTGAGAGAGAGAGAGAGAGAGAGAGAGAGAGAGAGAGAGAGAGAGAGAGATGTGTTTTTTGTGGTTTAGCGCGATATGGCGCTTGCAAGTCTACAAGTTCGCTGTCGCGCCAAACCGCACTAACTATGATAGATGCCTTGCTAGTGTGGTCTAACACGTACACACACACACACACACACACAGAGAGAGGTAGAGAGAGAGCGAGAGAGATAGACAGATAGACACACACACACACACACACACAAAAAGATACTGCAAGGAGACAAGGTAAGGGGCCTGGATTGGTAGCAAAGGTTGCCTCTCAGAAGAAGCCAAGAAAGGGAAAGCCTATCCATATTCTAAAGCAGGCTAGAACAAGAAGATTTTCGTAGAACTTCTACATTCTGAGGGAAATCAAGAAAGCTCGGAATTGTGTAGAGTTATGTGTTCCAAAGCTCCCTTTCTCGAGGCTGTGCAGGTCTATTTATGAGAATTGGAGCCTAACTCTAAGGTGGAAGAGGACAGCCTTGCTCTGTCTATAGGAGGCTGCTAAAGATTTTCTCATAGAGTACTTCCATTAGGGCCAAAAACGTCTCAAAATGGGCTGTGTAAGGAATTTCGCTAACTTGCTAATTAGTAGAATGTTGACGGTCAAAACGGCTCCAAATTTAGCCATTTTGGATATTTAAAGCGTATCTATCTGATTGAATACGTATCTAAGTGCATATTTTAAAATCTAAAAAAATATATCGTTTTCATGCTACTCTTTAATGGCTCATCTCGAAATTTGTCCTCTTTTAGTGACTACGTGGCAAAATGACCATTCTCTCCAAACGCGCTCTTATCCATTCTCCAAAAAAATTTCACTCCTCTGCTTCTCTGAAAATTTCACAAGCTACATCTCATTCTCATTTTTCTGTGTCTCTCATGTTCTAATAGCTCTGCTTATATTTTTAGCTTTGTTAGTAATGAGTGATACATCTAATCGTAAGTTTCATTTGAATATCAAGCTCAACCAAGAGTATGCAACTACACGGAGTGTCTACCAAAGATCCCTTTCATGTGCAAATGAAGCTCAACATCTTCGCAACGAAGGAAAGAAGCATATTGACCTATGGACAGATGGAAGTCTATATCCATCGGATCCCAAAACAGGAAGGTATCCTTCTTTTCACACACCACATGATTTGATTAGATTTGTTGGTGATGGGGAGGATGGCTTACTTGGCTATAGTTCAAGACTATCTCAATCACATATTAATTATGCAGAATATACTACATATCTTCAAAATACTTCATCTTTGAATGCAACAAAAATTATAGAACTTGAAAACAAAATACTATCTTTGAAACAAGAAAATGATCAATTGAAAACCTTAAAAGAAACTCCAATAGGATTAAGAGCACGAGTAAAACGAATGCGGGATGTAGTTAACTTAACAGAGAGATCTGGACAAAGAAAAAAAAGGTTAAAACTTATAAGAGATCATGTTACTAACCTTCTAGGATTTGACATGTCTAATGCTCAGGAAAGGGTAAGATTTTTGAATGAGCTTATGAATAGGTCGGATATCTTGAAACTTTTAGAACTTCCTGAAAATCAAAGTAAAAAAAAACTGGTCTTTCAACATCTTTTAAAAGATATGGACTTATTAGTCCAGCCTTCCCAAATGCAAGAAGTTTGTGACACAGTGGGAGTGAGTAGAAAGGGATACAGAGCCATCTCTAAAACCTGGTTCAGGGTCCTTAAGTATTACAAAATCAAAGCTTTTGGGTTGCCTAGACCTCACAATGTTGGAAAATACAGAACTCTGTTAAATCAGGAAATTTCTAAACATTTCGGAGAGTATTTCCATATTGAGGGAACAATGCCATATGAGAGACAAAAAAAAATCATCTTTTGAATACAACGTTTATAATAATATTTGGATGAACATTAGAAAAGTCCAATCTTTTATGGTGAGATATTACAACATAAGGGAAATAGATTGTGAAGGAAAACTTGTATTTGTTTTAAAATTAGATGAAGCTCAAATCCAAAAATGTCAAAAAATGGAAAGAATATCTATATCCCTAATGAATAAAGCATTGGACTATAGTCAAGGTAAGCTTGATTCTCCATACCACAAAACTCAATCAGAAATGGAGCTATGGTGGATTGGATCAGCTCAGGTACCAGTAGAGAGTCATGAAACATTAAAGTGGCTCTTCTCACAAACAGACATTCCTTCAGTTATTCAGAGCCAAAATACAGGTGAACACCTTCATGTTGATGACATAGGTGATTTCATTGTGGAATGGCATTTGAGTGCCGACCTCAAGGCGTTGAAGTGTATGTTTGGTGTATGTGGAGGAGCAAATACCAAATATCCATGTCTGTATTGCATGGCAAGCACAAGGACAAGAGAATGGCTTGCAGAAAATGAGATTGGAAAACCACCATCCAGAAATAATGTGAATGTCGTCGATTATCCAACTTCTCTTAAAATATGGGATCCAATTCTACCAATACATTTGAAAAATGTGCATATATGTACATTGCATGCAGAGATAAGAATCTTGAACAAATTGCTCAGACCTCATCTGGACTATGCATATTCTATTAAGCCGACTAAACTTGCAGATGAGTGCATAGAAAAGTGCGAAGCCTTGCTCTCTCAAATGGGTTTTCATGGTGGGGAAGTGCATCTTAAAAAAGATCCTGTTCTTTCTGGAGGTACAGGTGATGTTCTGCAAGATGTTTCAATGGGAGGAGCAAAAGCGAGAAGATTTTTGAGCAACCATGACACCAAACAAGTCAACGCAATGTGGAACTGTTGGAAACAGCTATGTGTCATCACCACAAATGTCAAAAGTAGACCAGATGTAGCCCACAAACGTATGGAAGTTTGGAAAAAACTCGACAATTTTTTCAAAGTCCTTAGACAACAAGTTGGTTCAAATACTTATGCAGATGATTTCAAAAAAGCAATAAAGCTTTTGATCAAAGCTATCATAGATGCCTGGGGAGAAAAAGACATAACTTATTACTTGGTGAGTGTTCAGACTTATCAAAACAGTTATAAATTGGTGTGTCCAAACTTATTACTTGTACTTTCTTAAATGTACTAACAAAAATTATCTTTGTAGCATATTCTTTACTTGCATGGACCATATTTTGCTACAGAAGGACCACTTGCAACATGGAATACACAAGGAATGGAAAAGTCTCATTATCAAGCGAGAACTTCCTTTTTTAGATGTACCCGAAGAGGAGGAGGTGGACAAAGAAGAAGCAATGCACTTAAAGAATTATTCAATTGGTTCTACAGGAGGCAATTACAAAGGATGAGATCAAAGACCGAGCAATCTAAAACTACACCAACACCTCAAGAAAGAGACTAATGATTACTAACACATTTGTACCTCTAACAAAATATTTGCTGAAATATAATCGGTCCTTGCAAAATATTGTGTACATTAGTTTTTGATTCTCTTGGGACTACTTGGCATGTCACCTCTGTATCTCAAAAATTTTCTCCTTCTATAATCCCCAAGAAGATTGATATCTGACACCTCAGCTGCAGCTGCATAGCTAGAGTAGCAAAGAAAGTATCCTGCTCTTGAGGCATTGAGACCTGCAGCATATCCAAAGATTCTAAGAGCAGCAGCTCTCTCAAGAAGCAAAACCTTGTTAGCATTTATTGGAAGGGGAGTATATCCCATGAACCTTGACAACACCTTCAAGGCAAAAATTGGCAACTCAGCATCTTCAGAGAAGTTCATGTGGAATGCACAGAACACAGCCTTATCCAATGTAGGCAAGTAGTGCATGAGAGCAGATGAAGACTTTCTTGACCTGGTGTCTGTAGATTTCACTCTGCTGCCTCTAGCTCTTCCAAGAAAATCATCCTTATCAAGCAATTAAATCTGCAAGACAAAAACCTCAATTTAAAAAAATTACAATCACAATAACATTTTACAAAAGATTAAATGGAAGCTACCTTCTGCAACTCATCCTCAATTACTACTTTGTCTTTCATCAAGTTGCATGAGCCAACCCTTCCACTTTATCAGAATCTGCCTGAAGCTTGAAATCTCTGCCAAAAGACTCAATACCCAACTCAATAAGCCTGTTCTCAAAATCCTCATCACTCAAGGAAGGTTTCCCCTCTTCCACTTTTTTAAGGCACAAGGCAAGTGCATCATTAGCAGGGATAAATGAGTGGTCAGATGTTTGCAAATCAAGTGCCAAAAACTCTTCCTTTGACTCTACTTCTGTATCAATAAAGTCTTTGGCCACTTCACAAGCTTCTGAAATTGCTGTAATACAGTAGTCTTCTCTTATATTGAAGAGACTTTGAAGATAGGACAGAGGAATAAAATCTTTCTCATTAATAAAGAAGAAAGGAAGGTTTGGAAGAGTAACAGAGGATTCAGATATGCTTGCTTCCTCTAAGGGCTCTTCAGTAATAGTGAAAGCCCTAAATTCTACAACATCAAGATTGGCACTTTCTCTCTCCTCAGCTTGAACATCAATTTCTTCCTCTTCTAAAATCTCACTTTTCTCTAACTTTGAAACTGTGGTGACATTCAAGTTTTCTTCTTCATTCTCTGAATCAATTTGTGGCTGTTGCTCTTTATCCTGTATTTCTGCTTTCAAAAATAGGAAGAAAAGAAAGGAGACATCCTTGGGGACAAGGTTGCAATGCTTTTTATGGATTGGACAAGAAATGGATGAAGGACATGTGAAAGAGTTTCTATTTGAAAACCTACTGAACCTCTTTATAACTTTGGCTTTCTCCACAGACAGCTGTGTAAAATCTGTAAGGTGACAAAAATCATGGTCTCCTATACGAAAACAATGAGCTTGAATTGACATTTCAAATTGCTTGTAATCATCTTCAAGAATGTCCTTAAGCTTCAACAAAACATCTGAAAGAGAAAACCTTGGATTGAATATCTCCACTGCATCAACGTATATCTTCATATCATGACCATCTTGCAAGATAGCATTCAAGAGTTTCTCGCTTGGGCTTTCTTCAACAAGTTCATGTCGACCCGCAACACTTTTACTCATTGAGATATTTGAGAAAAATGCTTGAGCCCGAACGAAGCGAAAACGAAAGGTCCAAAAAAATTGGAATGCCTCTATCGCTTGGTGCGGGCTTTGGCAATTCCAAGGTCCCAAAAATTAATATTGAGTTTTGCAAAATAGGGCTTGGAAGATAATACGGTGCACAGCTTGATTTGACGCAAATAAGTGGTCCAAAACTGGCTTAAAAAATTGAAAGAGAGTTTTGAAAAATATATGTTGCGTGAGTAAAACACCTTAAATAGTGACCGTTTATGCCACGTGGCAATAATGATGAGATGACACGTGTACCCAACGGTAATTTGTACGACATTCTCGAGGTATAAAAAGTAAATTTTGTTGAAAATATTCATATTTTTCTCCGACACTGTATCAAGCGAAAACAGGCTACTTTATTTCCCAAACTTACTTTCTCATTTCTTTCCCATATCAAGCGATTGCACATTTCCAGGGCATTCGGAACCCTTTACTCGCCTCGTTCCGTCCTTTTCTTGATTGCCCGAATCAAGCGATTACGCTCATCCGAGATTTTTGGATTTGCCTCATCGCTTCGTTCGGGACTTCTACTTTTTTCATTTCCTGAACCAAGCGATTATTAGTTTCCATTTTCTTCGGATTCGATCTATCGCTTCGTTCCGTCCTTTTCTTCATTGCCCGAATCAAGCGATTACGCTTATCCGAGATTTTTGGATTTGCCTCATCGCTTCGTTCGAGACTTCTACTTTTTTCATTTCCTGAACCAAGCGATTATCACTTTCCATTTTCTTCGGATTCGCTCTATCGCTTCGTTCGGGCCACCTTATTTTTTTTATCCTATTACACAAATCACTTCATCTGGTCTCCTATTTCAAGCTTCAATGGCAAGGACGAAACAGATTGCAAGGGAAGTTTACCCACCTTTGGACACTGAAAAAGATGAGGACAAACCAGGACCTTCCAAACAAGAACAGCCTCTTCCAAAGCCTCCTGCAAGGGCGACAGCAAGAAAGAGATTGAATTATCAAGTGAAGTCCTTAAGAGAGATAAGAGCAGCATAGAAATCTACTAGTCTTCTCATCCCTCGACTGCCATTTACTCGGGTTGTCAGGGACATATCAGAAAGGTTAGTTGGCAAAATGAGAAACACAAATCTTCAGAAAGTGTGATGGGAGACCCAGGCCCTCATGTGTCTTCAAGAGGCTGCTGAATATTTTTTAATCGACTTTATGAATGATGGCTACATTGCTGCTGCATTTGCTCATAGGATCACTCTTATGAGCAAAGATTTTGTGCTTGTGTCCAGACTTAGATATAAGTTTGACAAAGCTTTGGAGCCTATTCCAAGTCAAGATATGAGAGCTTTTGAAATTCTTAATATCCCTCCAGCAAGGCAACCCAAGCAATCAGTTGTGATTGAAGATATTTCTCATTCTTATGATACAAGAAAAGTTCAAGATATCAAAGAAGAAGTTGAAAAAGAGAGAGAGCAGGAGAAGATTTCAGAGGATGCAATTCTTTCTCAGCAAGCTGAAATTCTCCATGCATCCAATTCAGAGCGTTATCAGAATGTGACAGGTCAAATGATAGTAAATGTGTCCATGCATGGAGAGGATGAGGTTTATTGTGACATTGCCCCTGAGGACACAAGTATGCTTGTGAATCACAATATTGAGATATCTGACACAGTCCTCTTCATCTGTCTGAGGTTTGTGTTGATTTGCTTTTGTTTTCTTGATGAATTTCTCAGACTCCATATTTTGTTGACATGTTTTAATTGTGTCTCCAGATGTCTTATAAGGGATCTTCATGAATCAATGGCTGTGCAAGTGACCATTCTTGATCCCCTTGTTACACAGTGCCTTTTCAATAGGCAAGGGGATCTTGCAAGTTTTCTCAAAAACTTTGATATGCTTACCTGCAATTACATTATATACCCTTATGTTGAAGTGTAAGACTCATTCTCAATTATCTTTTGCCTATAATAGACATGACAGTATTCATTACTAATTTCAGTGTTCATATTATCACAGAGGCCATTGGAGTCTTATTATCTTCAATCTATTGGATAGAGATGTGATATTTATGAACTCTTTGGCATCCATTCATGGGAGAAGTAAAATGTAAGAATCAACTTTTCCATGGTTTATGTTCCAGAACAATTTCTTGTATGATTTCAATTATTTGGTTGACCCTCAATATTTTATGCTTGCAGTGCTGCCAAACTTATCTTGAGCTTTCTAGGTTCTACCTATGTAGACTACAAACTTGAAGATTTTAAGTACTTCAATCAGGAAGTTCCCTTGCAGAAAGACTCAACATCTTGTGGATGGATGGTTCTTGCTAATGCTTGGAGATATCTTGAGTCAAGATTTAGAATGACAACACTTACTGTAAGTTCATGAATGAAAACAATTAATTGATTTAGTGAATACATTTAGTGACCTTTTTTCTTACTTTCTTTTTTTCTTTTGTCTTAGTTGCATGAGTATCCAGATTCTTGGGTAAGTTGGGTAAGGGAGAAGGCAGTGTCCATGGTTTTGAGCAGATCCATCAATCCATATGATCTTGATTCTCCCTTTCCACCTAATAAAGGAGCCAAGGATACAACTTCAAAGAAAAGGAAAAGGGAGAAGAAGGAAAGCAAAGACAAGGATGACTCATTCAAAAAGGAAAAGACCTCTGCCAAAGAGAAGAAGAAGAGGAAGAAGAGCCCTACTAAGAGCAGATCTTCCAAGGGGAAAAAGAGCCATTCTAAAGAGAAGAGCCATTCTAAAGGAAAGATCTTTCAGGTTACAGAGAAGATCCCTACCCCTCCTGCTAAAGAGAAGAGCCCTAGCCCTCTTGCTAAAGAGAAGACCCCTAGCCCTCCTGCCAAAGAGATGAGCTCTTCACCAGCTCAAAGGAAGACTCCTAAAAAAGAGAAAATCCCCAGTCCTCCTGCCAAAGAGAAGAGCTCTTCTCCAGCTCAAGAGAAGACACCTATCAAAGAGAAGACCCCTGTCAAAGAGAGGAGTGCTACTAAAGGTCTTCCTTTTCACTCACCAGTGAAATTTAAAATTCAGAAGCGTCATTTATCCAACAAAGGTGGTAAGAGGACAAATGTTGGCTCTCCATTAAATTTCTTGTTCATGTTCCCCAAGAAGACTGCCAAGTCTCCAAGGCCAACCTCCAAAGAACCTTCTCCACAACCAGACCCCACTGCCAAATCTCCTTCGCCAACACGTGAAGGTCTCAGAGAGGAGCCCAACTTACCACCATTGGAGGAATTCACTCTAAAGTCTTCCTCTCCAACACCTCAAGTGCTGAAAACTCCAGAACTTGAACCTCAATCAGCAAAATTTGATCGAAGCAAACAGAAGAGAGAAAGATTCTCTAAAGATGCAGGGTCATCTCATGCCAAAAGGAAAGTTGATTTTGTAGAGTGATTCCACATATTGGATTTTGTTTTGTTCATTTTGTCCATATGAACACACCCTTTTTGGGACAATATTCTGTACTTAAATTCAGTATCAATAATTTGATATTCAACTGTTAAACCTTGTTCTGTGTCGCAAACAATTTGTTAACCAATTTTGTGAAGAAGTCAAGACGAAATCTAGCAAAATATATTGATTACATTATTGGAGAAATCCTTTTCAACTATACAAACTTGTCCTTGCAAGTGGCTCAAATACAACTTTTTTTGGGGGGAGACATGTGATGCATGAGGTTACACTCTCCATCCTTGTACTGACAACAATATCATCTACTTTGAATCTATATTCAGGTGATATTTCGTCCAGAAACTCAAGCGACTCTCTTACATGTTGTAGTCGCCAGTTTGATGTTACTATGAGTTTCCTGGGATCTATGAATGGATGGACTATGATGTTAAATTCAAACTCTGGACAATTCTCTTCAAAATCCAAAGGGACCCAACTACCAAGCTTGCTTTTCCATCTCCTATAGTCATAGCCCAAAACTAGGGATTGGCGACACAGTTGGTATGAGATGGACAAAGAATTTGGGCTTACTCTACAACTGATATTGTCCCCCATATGAAAAGTTTCCTTGGTACTCCATCCTTCTCCAAGTACAGTGTCCATATCAGTCAGAGATAGTCTTCTATTAAGCCACATCGTTCTTGTCCTCTCCAATTCCATTGTTTTGAAACATGCCACAAAGACATGTATAGGCAAGAACCATTGAATTTTTATCCTTCTTGAAATCCTTCCAGGAGACATAGCTTTAAGAATATCATCTTTGATTTTGGATTTGAAGCTTGTTATGGTATTTGGATCAGGAACTTTCCATTCTAGTGACATTAATGTGGGAATAGGTATGTCATATAATTCTCCATGAACACCTTCTCTTGATGGAACCCTGTATTCTGCAAAATACACAAATAAATCCACTGATTTGTAAAATGAAGGTGGTTTGTCTGCGTACATGACATCTGCAATCCCCTTGTGAATTGCTTTGAATGTGCCACTTAAGCTCTCAACAGGCTGCCACTCCACAGCTGTTGATGGAAAGATAACTGAAATGAAACAAACAACAAATATATCAGAAAGAGAAATATTGTGTTGTATCAAATAGATAAAGTTTTGTTGAATTACAGTAAGAATGGAGAATTGGATGTTCATCCAAGTTCAACACCATGTCTTTGGCCATGTAGACATGTTGAACTTTTGCAAGCCAGCCATTGTCGGTCACTTTGAATGCAAGAACACGACCTTTCCAATGGGATTTCACTTCATTTCGCTTGGTTCTTTTCACCCTGTGGTGGGCACCTTTGCAAGAGGGAAGCATTGTTACCCAATCATTCACACGAAAAGACATGGGTTTCCAAACACCATCTTCTCTCGTGTTATGAAAATCACAAGAAGTTATATTATGAGAAGGACGACGTGAGGACGCCATAGAAGCCCACAGATAAGAGAAAAATAGTGAATCTTTTGAAAGTGAATCTTTTGAATAGTGAATCTTTTGAAAGTGCAAAGAAAAGAGAATAAACCATATGCCAAAATGAAGGGAAGGTGGAAAGTAGACGTTTGAAAAAATTTGGTGTTTTGTCATTAATAGCGTTGTTTTCAAGGCCTGAAAAGAGGATTTCGTATCTTCATGCTTGATTTTTTGAAATAAAAAATGGAACAAGATGTCACTATTTTGGACCCAAACTTTAATGTTAGCCATCGTAAACGTCTAAATTTAGCCGTTTTAGCCGTTCGCCACCAAAATAGAACCGTTAAGAAGACATTTGGAGGAGACAAGAATGCCATACTTTTGTATACGTGTCAATTCACAATTGGATAATTTCTTAATCCTTAGATTAACAAACAGCCCTTTTCTAGCCGTTTTTGGCCCTAATGAATGGCCTATGTGTTGTGTGTGCCCACGTGCATAGGATGACGATAATGCCCAAGAACTGTGAGACATTGAAGAGGCTTAGATGGAGGTATGAGAAGCTTCTACACCCTGTAGAGCTTATAGATCCAAAGATGAGAGACATCCTGATGATTCCACCAGCAAAACAAGAGCTCCATAAGATAAAATAAAAATTGTAGAGATTACACATGATGTTAACACAAGAGCAAGGGCACAACAGGAGGCCAAACGGGAGGACGATCACAATATCAGAAAAGAAAAGGATCAACAAGTAAAAATAACCCCAGCAAATATCCAAGAACAGTACATCAAAGAAACACAAGAGTTGGAGTCAGCCAACTTGGAGATGCTAAGGAGCTTGCAAAGGGGTATTTTGTCTTTGTGAATATGGAAGATGGTGAGAGACAACTCTCCCTTGACCTGGTGGATGTCAGGACCTTGATGGATAGGACATCACACTATCTCAGACACTATCCTATACGTGACAATGCCTAAAGTAAGTATCCAAATTGCATTTACTGATGATATGGTCCTTCCCTCTTTAGTTCTTTCCTTTTTTCTCAACGAGTTACCCTTGTTTTGTAGTTTATTAAAGTGCCAGCTTCCTCAAGAGAGCCATTTTGAGATGTTTATTCTGAACTCTCAGTTAGCACCATTGCTAAGAAAAAGGAGCACTTCCCAGAACAAGAGATCCAAAAGTGGTTTACGTATTTGAACATGCTGGAGGTTACAATAGTAATTCTTCCATATGAATCAAGGTATGTTACTTCTCTATCTTGTTAGTCATATGCATCTAATAGATAGGGGATGCCTTAGTTTTAGAGATTTCTACTTTAGGAACCATTGGAGCCTTGCTGATATAGAATTGGATAAGAGAATCATGTGGACCCTTAATTCAGTACCAAGATCACATCCTGAGTTAGGCTTGTAAGTAAACATTCCAATCACCTTTCTCTAGTATTTATGGCTGCTTGAAGTTGGCAATGTATCTTATTGTGAAAGCTTATTTATTATGCAAGTGTATAAAAATGCTTCTTCATGATCTTGGTTCCCTATATGGAGACTATGAATTGTACAAGTCAGAGATCAAGCATGTTCAAGTGCCCAAGCAAGGAGACTCACACTCCTGTGGGTTGGAGGGTGATGATCCATGTAGAATATATTCTCTAGAGTCTCTTATGCATGAATCCCTTCGTGTCCCTAGATTTGCGGTTTGACATTGTGAATTTTGTTTATTCAGACCGCTTTACAGAACTATGATAACAACTATGTGGAGCAGTATAGAGTGACCATGACAAGTTTAATACTAAAGAATGGTAATGGTGCGAGGAATTACCAACTGCGAGCTTCCTAAAGGGTCTCTTGGAAGGCATTATGTTTCACCATCCGTAGATTCATGAATATGTGGAAATCGTACTTGAATCTGGTTGTTCTATGTGGTGAAAGGCTCTTCGCATTGTCTTTTCTGGAAAATTCCTTTCATGCTATGGTTTCTCCTTGGACTTGTTCTAAGTGAACCCACCCTTTTCTTTGCCTCATGGAGCAGAATGTTACTCAACGAAGGTTTTCCCCAGCAAGATCTCCAGGTGTTTCTCGTTGATTTCCCTCTCAGCGCAATGGCAAGACAGTAGTTTGTGGGACAGACCAAACATACAATGCCATGGGAGACATGTAGCACTAGAGTTTCCAGGTAAGAACGCCAACTCCCAAATAGTCACGAGGACACACAGGTTACCATTCTACTGAACAAACCTTCACTCTCACTGTTCTCACTCTGCATCACACACCACTAATTGCATCACACTCCCAAATGGTCACGGCGGGGACACATAGAGTACCATTCTACTAAACAAACCTTCACTCTCACTCTCTCTGTTCTCACTCTGCATCAACTAACTGTCTCACTCACTCTCATAGACAACATGTTTAGTAAAACAGAGACACTGTAGACTTCATCCACATAGTGCAGAGAGCAACACAAAACAATAATGAAATGGCAAGCTTGCTCTAGGTTATATTCCAAAAGTATTGTAGATTAATACAGAGCAATTGCCCAACAAAGGCCACCATTATTTGAGTGTCTATTACTATAACAAGCTTCAAGAAAAAAACTATCAACTATTAGTTGAGAGCATACAATGACTTCACACTTCATACATTACTTCTATCTGAGCATCTATCTCTATCCCTATCTATCACTGTATCATCTCCTTGTCACTATCTGCAACAGTGACCAATTGCCCTTTTACACTGAGGCTTCTTGTTCTTGGCAACAGCTCTCTGGTGGTTACAGTTTGCCACCTCCACACGTGCGATACCAAGTTGTGTTCACGACGTGGGGAGTGGGTTGCCTACACCTTCTGCCACATGAGCTAATAGGCGTAACATGCGCATTTTGCTTGAGTATGTGATAACAATGATTAGAGTTCATGATGAGTTAAAGTTTCATTATGATGTGTGATCCGCAATGTATGTGTATCATAGTCAATTTAAGGATTAAATTAATGATGAAAAGGCATGCAGAGGTTTCTTTTCTCTTTATAAGGGCCAATGACAATTTTGAAATGCCCAATTTCCTTAGTACCATTATAACGTGTATCTTAGGATGTAGATTTAACCTTCTAAAAGTGATGGGTGTATCTCGAATTGCAGTTTCTTAACAACACGCTTAGAAATAAAATCATGTACTACCATCATCATGCAACACAATAATATCATGAGTCAGACGATTAATTTTACCCTTCATTTTAAGCAATGAATGAACTGAAATAGAGTTATCTGGCATATTGCTTTGGTCATGTTGACATCATCATGTAGCATATCTTCAGACCAATCTAGAGCATAGTCATCACCATCTTTATTAGGCACCTCTTCAATGTTGTGAAGCTGAGTAGCTGGTTGTTTTGAGGTCTTCATTAGGTAGTACCTCTTTGTTGTTGTGATGTTGAGCAGTTGGTTGTTTAGAGGTCTTCCAACATCAAGAAGCAAAGTGATCTGGTTGGCTGCACTTGTAGCATGTAGGGAGAGGAAAGTGAGTGTCAAAGTGAGAAGATAGAGAGAGTTAGAGAGTGGCTTAGAGAGATTTCAAGAGTGAGTTGCCAAGTTCGAGGGAAATATAGAGAGGTAGTGAGAGTAAGAGAGATTTAGAGAGAGAGAGAGAGAGAGAGAGGAGGAAGAAGAAGGTGAGTTAGAGGGGAGAGAGAGAGAGAGAGAGAGAGAGAATTGGTGAGTTCGAGAGAAATAGAGTAAGAGAGATTAAGAAAGTAAAAGAGACAAAGTTAGAAAGAGAGAATTAGAGAGAGTTAGAAAGAGAGAATCAGGGTGAGTGTTGAGAGAGCCACTTCAAGAGAAATAGACGCAATTAGAGAGAGCAAGAAAGATAAAATTAGAGAGAGAGAGAGAGAGAGAGAGAGAGAGAGAGAGAGAGGTACACAAGGTTCAAGAGTGTTCAAGAGAGAATTCAAATTTTAAGTTATTCTGTTTTGTTTTAAATAAAAAAGTTTCTTTAAGGGGGAAAAAAGATGGGAGAAAGAAGAGAGAAAATGAGGGGGAGGGAGAGAGAGAGAGAGAGACAACTGAATTAGTTAAAAAAGTTATTATTTTGTATTAAAGAGAGAAGGATAATCACTGGGCCAATCGAGATAAATAATGACCTTAAACGATGAAGTTTTTATAACAACTTTTGAGGGAGACAAAGAAGAGAGAAAATGAGGGGGAGGGAGGGAGGGAGAGAGAGAGAGAGAGAGAGAGAGAGAGAGAGACAACTAAATTAGTTAAAAAAAAGTTATTATTTTGTATTAAAGAGAGAAGGATAATCACTGGGCCAATCGAGATAAATAATGACCTTAAACGATGAAGTTTTTATAACAACTTTTGAGGTAATAACACATTCATTGTTGCCAAAAGGTTTTATTGATTTTCAAAAATCTTCAAATCTCCATATTTTATCATGCATATTTATCATCACAACTCCATATTTTACAAAGCATATTTATCATGGCATATTCCTGTGTAGTTTATTCAAGTGTAAAGAAGTAGCTTATGTCATTTTTTCCTCTTTAATCGTCTCTTTTTTCACTCCAAATAAATTTTCAATTTCCCTCATGCCTTCTTAAGAGTTTTAGGATAGCATGGCATTTGAATTTACTTCACCATTTTTGTCTTGGGTGTTTTTTGAGTGTTCACTAGTGTTTGAAAAAAATCCAAGTTAGTCCAAGTTTCATGTAGTTTGCACCTACATATTTTGAAAAATACTTTCAAATTTAAAAATTAAAAGGTACAAATGCTTCCAAATATTGAGAAGTTATAAAACAAAAACCTTCATATTTCAAGATTTTCCTTTATAAATAATTTCACAATTTTAGATGAAGGTTTTCCACTTTTTAGAAAAATACTTTTTTTTTCCAAACATTGGTTCACCCTCTGTCTTTTGAGTGGGCATGAATTAAGTAATGGTTTACCCTCTTATATTGGGCATGAAGTAAGTAATGCCGTGAACCTTAGACGTTTAACAAGGTGGGTCACTTGTCAAGGTCATCGCCTCCATTGTTCACACAATCCGCTCAAGCCATGAGCCCTAACAACCCTAAAACCTTGCTAAGTGCTTCTTTTCAAATGGGGACAGAGCAAGGGCTCTCAATGGTCACACATAGCAAGGACTGTCACTCAAAATGAGGGTATTGTACTATTTCCCCTTCTTTTCAATTGGGACACTTGCTATAATTTTTCACAAGTGGTTTAGTAGTTATTATTATTACAAATTCTCTCTTAGAAACACTAAATGCTAGGCACAAGTTTTCTTGGACGTTAACCATGGCCTTAAAATAATGATGGAAAATGATCCTATAATAGAAATCAGGTAGTATGTATTGTAACTCGTGAGATACAATAAGCTTCGTTTAGTGGATACTAAACTGAAAGACAAAAAAGAAAAAAAAAAGACAATTTCTAATCCACCATGACGCATTATTTATTTTGTAATCTTAATACTTTTATTGAGGGTATTGAAGCAGTCCTTTCTCGACGCAACATTGGATAGCCCCCTCGAACATGTCTGCAAGCCCGTGTTTGAATTCAAATCCCAACTTCTTCAGCTTGGAATTGTCCATGTAGTGAGGCACGATCTCCCCAACGTAGTCAAAGCTGCCACAAACACAACATGGCAAGTTTGTTGGAAAAAAAAAAAACTCTTTGCGAGAAAATTATCATGTAATTGTGATAAATATTTTGACTATTCAATCAATAACGGCTTCCAAACATCCACATAGAAATAAAAAAATTCTCTGAAAAAATACAAATTCGGTGAGGCTCATAGGACATGCTTAAGCTAACAAGATGAAAGAGCTTGGAACAAATACAGCACCAATTTTTTTTTTATTTTTTTTTCATATCATCAAATATATTCGTGAGATTTTCAAGAACAAGAGTTTTTTTTCTAAGGTTTTATTTTAGAGTTTTTTTCTAAGGTTTCGTTTTAGTATGTAATGATTAATGCTATGAAAACTCCATATCATCTCTATTTAAGGCAATGAAATGATGAGCCCCTATATGTTTTCTATTTGCATGCATTCACCATCCTCTCTATTTAAGGCAATGAAATGATGAGCCCCCATCTGCTTTCTATTTGCGTGGATTCACCCATACCCTTTGTATTTAAGGTCTTTCACAATTCTCTATCAAAGGACCCATAACCTTTCTATTTAAGGTCTCTCACAATTCTCTATCGAAGGCCTCAAAGGACTCATTTAACGAGTAAAGGGAGAGAGAGAGAGGAGGAGAGGGAAGGGTAGCCGTGGGAGAAATCATGCCTAAGGTTGTATTAATTAAATACTTAAATGCCACGTCGATGGCATTTAATTAATACACCTACAAAAAAGTGTGTACATACAATCACCCTTTCATATCCTTTCTATTCAAGCACCCCAAACGCTGTTTTTGGGGCAGTTAAATAATTTACGTAAATATCCTTCAATCACAACAGGTAGAACCTATATAATTAAGGTAATCTAGTAAATTTCCATTCTAATGTTTTTTTTTGTTTTGTTTCTTTCTTAAATGGTATCAAGCCCAAGATCCTTCCATAGTTAACAATTTTTCATCGTCCATGGACACCCACCCTTAAAGCGATACTGTTGAGGAAGCACCAAGGAGGGGGGGGTGAACCCAGGACTATCACCTCGTTGGCTTTTGTTTTTCTTTTCAGAAACAAATCTTCTTGAGATCAACTAAAACTAAAAGAAAACATGCTATTTGAGTGACCAAGGAACACTGGCTAGTGACTTGCGTGTTGTCCATTGTCACTGTCCTTAATGAGCGAGGAGCTCAAGCAGTTCCCATGCGGTGGTAGTTCGATAATAGTATGGATGTGTAAATAGGTAGTTAGAGAATAGTGTACATAGTAGTGTGGATGTGGATGTGGATGTGGATGTGTGTGAATGTGTAATAAAGACAGATGGAAACTTGAAAACAATAGTGTGGATGTGTGAATGTGGAAAGAGAGAAGGAAAACTCGTGAAGTGCGTAGAAAGGAAGGAAAACTTGAAAGAAGCTGCTTACTTTTCAGGTAACTTGATCTTGGGGTAGAGCTTCTTAAGGAGCTCCGCGATCTCCGTAATGGACGCATCGGTGCAGGAGCCGATGAAGCGCCCTTTGGCCACCGGATTCTCGTACAAGAAGATGTGGGCATCTATGATGTCATCGATGTGCACATACGAGATCCGCCTTATGAATTTATGATGGGAAGAGTCGCCTGAAATTAAACAATCCCTCAGGCACTCTTAATTAACTTGTCGTTTACACATTAATGTTGCGTTACCAACACGCCCAAACTCATAATTACCTTGTCATATACACATTAATGTTTAATAACACCGTCCACACTCATCAAATGATTGATAGGCCCTAAATAACCACAACAAATTACAGTACCTGTGACTAGCGAGATAGCATCCGCTACGCTGTTAGGGAGCTTGTCAATCAAGAAGGGGCCAGTGACTAAGGTAGGTAGGATTGTGACTAAATCCAGCTTGTACTCCTCTGCAAGCTCAAATGCTTTCTTCTCAGAAAGCGTTTTGGAGACGAAGTACGGCTGCACCAAAAAAAAAAGGGCATTAACTTGCTTAATCATCTGGTCTTGGGTCTTGGGAAAATAAATCAAAGCCATCTTGGGAAAATAAATCAAAGCCATCAATTCATTTTTAGATGCAATGTATCATAGGATATTGATGGGAAGAATAAATCAAAAGCTCATCAAATCAGGAGCTTTGTTTTTAAAGAAAATGTCAAATTAGGAGCTTTGTTTTTAGGAAAATGTCAAATCAGGAGCTCTGTTTTTAAAGAAAATGTCAAATCAATGGCTTTGTTTTTAAAGAAAATGTACCATAAGATATTGACACTTGACACATCAACAGTGTGAAGTTTACTCAAATGAAAGCAAATGAGTTGATGAAATATGAATGATAAAAAAATTTGAAAACTAATAAAACCTCTCTCTCTCTATATATATATATAACTTGGTTCGTTATTTCATGTGCTGATATACAAAAAAAACTTTAAAATTGTTTTCACTCCCCAAGACCATGATTATATATAGAACTTGGTTCGTTATTTCATGTGCTGATATACAAAAAAACCTTTAAAATTGTTTTCACTCCCCAAGACCATGATGGTCAGGAAAGGCTATGGGTTGCCCTTTTCTTAAGAAAATGGGTCACTGGTTGACGCCACATCAGTGACCCATTTTCCTCAAGGAAAGGCCTCCCATAGCCTTCCTCTACACTGCCTTGTCCAAGTACCTAATCGCACTTAGCACCAGCTCCCCATTTTCCTCTAAGGAAAGGCTTCCCCATAATCTTTCCCTACATCGTAAATAATCATGAAACTTTTTTAGCAATGATAATCTAGGATTAGAAGATTAACACTGCTTTTCTCTTGCACACAGTCTGTGCATTCAATTGATTGCCTCATTATGTTTTTTTTTTTTTTGGGGAAGGAATGTTGAGCGAGCGTTAGAAAATAACCATAGGCAAAGGTTAAGTTAAAACAATCACAGACAAATGATTATTCATGAGTACCTCTTGCAATCAAAGGGTAATTATAAATGGATCTACCTGTGAGCATTGGGTTATGACTAATTTTGGATATTTCATGATCTAGTGTAAAATCAGTCAAACTAAGTATTGTAGGTACCCTCATTTTTGTAGGTTGATTTGCGAGTGCACTTACCCATCCGTGAGGCTTGTCTCTCTCGCACATCTCCACATCTGTCCAGCAGCTCTCATCAAAATTCTGGCCAGGAATGTCCTCCAACTGAGTAAACCTCACAGCTGCTGCTGATGAAGTGAACACGATCCGCTTAATAGAGGGAGACTTGGAGCAAGATTTGAGCACATTATTGGTGCCTTGCACGGCGGGCTCAATGCAATCCTTCTGCATCAACAAAATACAAAATACTAATCTAAGTTTAACCTTGGCAGCGTTCACTTCAATTCTGGATCGCTGAAATGAGCGATCTCTAAATCAATCAAGTCAAGAGCGCTATCCTAAATACTCACGTAGGGGTCTTCAAATGAGAACTCTGTTGGGCTTGCACAATGGAAAACTCCATTACAACCATAGACTGCTTCATCAAAGCCACCCTCTTCGAGAAGCTGGCCTCTAACTAGCTGCAACCTCTCCTTAGCCCCGGGAAGGTCCCTTAAGATAGCTGTTTTCTTAGGATCATCTGCTATGTATCAAATCGCAAATGAATTTTCTGTCTGAGAGGAGATTAAACAATACCATCTAAATTAACACATCGTTCATTCATGTATACACACCAATGTTCACAGATAATATTTATGGTCTTAGATCTTAAATCATGAATTTTTTCTTTAAAATATAACTAAAATGCTTAAAATTTTACCAATTTTAAAGATTTTTAAAATTGCAAAAATAAATTTTACAAGTGAAATCATAAATTTGGCAGGTGCCTTGTAAGGGTTTGCTGTTTTTTTTTAAAAACACTGATACACACATATATATATACACAGAAATACATATATACGGTTTCATATGTGCGTGTGGGTGTGCAAACAACATAGGAGTTTTAATGGGAAAATGGCCACCAAATTCCCACAACTTTTCACGTGGTTTGCACACCTGAAACTCATTTCGTAAATCGTAGCATGACCCTAGCAGTAAAAGACATCAATTGTTTGGGATCAACCTTCCAAAAGGTGACTGTTCTACGATTAGGCCTTTGGCAAGAGCAGAAATTCACTAAATGCAATGCAAGCATGAGCATACAGTATACTGACCTGGGTTTCTAACCGTGGCACGCACTAGGTATCCTCTCTCTAGTAAGCGCTTGACAAGCCAGGTGCCCAAGTGGCCAGAAGCTCCAGTAACACACAATAATTCAGGCTGGGGGATCCCTTCGACCGGTGCAGTAGGAGCCATATCCACCCGGCTCAATAGGGGAAGCAGCTTATGCTCCGTGGATTACACAAGCTGCAGGAGGGAGATGACTGTGAGTTAGCACGAGCTGTATAAGCAAGACTGGTCAAGCACTGCCAGGTCTCCTCTTATAAGAACAGGAAGTTGGGCGCACTGACCCGTTTTCCAGTTGAATTTCTGATTTTACGGGGCAAGCTGGGCAGAGGCTGTTTTTACTGTCAAAGGGGCTTTTTTTTAGTTTAAAGAAAGTAGTGAATTTATGACAAAGGGGCTAGAAATTAGCAACACATGGGATGTGCAAACGCATTGCACGAGATCACCACACAACGAGTTGCTCGCCTCGGCCGTGTCAGGTGACTCGCTCTTTGGAGTCTGCAAACACGCTATTTAACATCATTGCACGTGCGAAGCCCACGTGGGATCGCTGGAAACTTGAAAGAGTGTCTCGTGCGCCGCCGGCTAAATTACAATAAGAAGACAGAATTTCCAGGGCCCCACGAAATCCTTTATGATTCACGCATGACCAATGATGGCCATCATCCATGGCCATAAGATTCCCCCTATGCCACTCACGAGTCACGCCTCACCAACGACCACACTTCTCGCCGAGCAGAGCACGACTATGGTCCCCACGCATAGTCGGCTGGAATTTGGAGAAATACTTGCAGCAGATTTTGGAGTCCAAGGTTCAAAAATTTCTTAGATGCTTCTTGTCCAGCTTTACATGGGACTTGGCAGGAATATGGAGAAGAGATCACTCTAACACTCAGGGTGGGTTCACAAAGGGCGGCGGAAGAGGAGAGCAAAAACTCCTTCCGCCGGGCTTACGGTTCACACGAGGCGGAGGCAGACCAGCAAGGCAGAAAAGATCTACGGCTCACAGCTGACAATCGCCTATGTGGCACCTCTCTCTCGCGTCTTCCGAGTGGAAGCTTTTCATTTCCAAGGGGGAGGGGCTCACCCATGGTTCAGTGGGGCCGGCAGTGGAGAACCTTTTTGCTAGCCAATACATTTCAGCCACTAAGGATGAGTGCCCCTTTCTCTCTCTCTTCCGCCGTCCCGTCTGAACCCAGCCTCAATAAGAGTCCATTCCCTCTCGCATGAACCAAAGAAGTCCTGCCTCCTCTGGCTTATTGTGCACAAGGCAATTCGGATCAATGCCAAGGCTCAATCGTTGGGGATTGGAACTGGGTTTTGCCGTAGATGCAAAACAAGAATTGAAGGCATCCCCCACCTCTTCTTCTCCTGCCCTTTTAATTCAAAATCTATTGAATTAATTAAAAAATCTTTAGAGCATGTTCTTAAAAGTGATTTATCTTGGAAGCAGGTAGTGCTTATCACTTGAATGGAATATGCTTCAGAGCTAAGCTGCTATGGCACATGTGGTTACAAAGGAATGAATGGGTGTATAATAACACAAGACTTACCTCTGTCACTAGCTTGAGTTTAGCATTGTTTCGGTATGCCGCCAGAAGGGAGCTGAAGGAGAAACAGGAGAAAGCAAAAAAAACCTACTCTGTCAACTACAAACAAAAGAATAAAGAAGTTGAAGCTACCAAGCTAAAGCTGAAAGAAAAGATCAAGAAAGCTGAAGACCAGTATCACAAAGTTATTTCCAAGGTGTGCATGGAAAATACAACACGCTGCTCTCCAAGATAAGGAGGAGGCGTGTGTTTAGCTCTATAGAAAAAAGACCAGTCTATTAATGCCCATTTTTTTGATATCTTCACCTTTAGGGATGCATTACAAAAATGTTTTGTTGAATGGGCATCCTTGCTCTATACTGGGCTACCCTAATGGCCTTTTGGTATTGTATGTCCTCCCCTTACTCAATTTAGGAGTCCTTCAAATTAATACAAATCTCTGCCTCTTTTGTTTAAAAAATATTATAAGATTCTGGGTGGTTTTAGTTACAAATACCGTCAACTCTATTTAGTTTCTTCAAAAAGAAAACCCTTCCATACTTAGAGATGGAGTGTAAGAAACTAGGGTTCAAAGCATGGAGTGACAACATGGGTGTTATGGGAATATATTTTAAGCCCTCTTAAAAATATTATTCTACCCTGTTAGATAATTCGGGGATGCTTGGATTATCTTTGCATCAAGCCAAATTATGTTAATATCATGGGTGATGTCATTATAAATATTAATACGTTTGGTGGATATTGACGTATGTTTGGGGTCTTCGATGTCTGTTTCAGTTGGTTTGTATGGAGGGGTGATTCTCGAGTTACTTACACTTGGCAAACATGTGTGTGGTTATGGTTTGTATGCTTATGGAATATTTGTTTCACCAATTCATTGTTGGTTATTTTATAGGTGACGAGGATTCCGAAGATTGAGGAGAAGTTGCACAAATTTATTACTTGGCATATCATTTTTGTAAACAAGCTTTGTATATACATGTGCTAGCTTGTGCACATTTTGATTTATTTGGAAAAACCTTAGTTTATTGAGCATAGACTTCATCTTTATGGACACTCTATTTTTGAACATAAGAGAGTGTCGTGCAAGAAAAGCATCTTTTCGTATTTTTGGAGGCTATGGCCTAAATTGGAAAAAAGCATCTCGTAAATACTCATGTGTGGGGGAAATAGGCCATACACACATGAGGAGGGATGATTGCACCCAATCTTGGAGTTGTGCATTGTGAGCTAAGTATTTTTATTTGTTTTTTTTTCTCTCAAGTATGGAATATGTTGAGCATGTGGTGTTTGATGAATTATTTAAATTAAATTAAATCTTGCAAGTTTCTTTAAATTCTATCTCCCTAAAAAATTAGATCTATGACAGTGGTATCAGCGCTAGACCTAGGAAGATGGAGACAAGAATTGAAAGCTTAAAAGCTTAATTCAAAAAGAATTGAAAGTTTTTGGAAGGATTGCCTCTATTATCCAAGACTCTATTATCCAAGGGGCAAAGACCAAAAGATAAGGGCTCTATTATCCAAGGGGTAAAGACCAAAGGATAAGGGGAGCATGGCAAACCACTCTACAGATACCACAAAACCACCTTCTCTATGAAAAGCGGTTTTCCCAAATTCTTAGCCTCTTCTTGATCCATCCATATGGATGAAGTCTACAATTGAAGCTTAGCTTTTGGATTGCTAAACCACTAATGGAGAGAAAATTCCATAATGGAGGGTGCTCATGCTTCTACAAATCAATTTGTGGGAAAAGTGTTACATGCTTTGCAGGCTGATTTTTTTAAAAAATTAAAGCTTAATTAATTAGTTGCTAATTTCCTTCTCCACGGCGACTAGCAGCGCGAACCTTCTTCTCTCCCATTCTCTTTCCAATTATGGGCGGCGATTTTTTTAAATCCTTCTATGTGTTGCTTAAAAGCGCTGCAGGCGGGTTTTTTTTTTATATACACAATGGGAAGTTTTGTTTTTAAAGGCTCTATGAGCTTTTTCTAAAAGCTTAATAATAAAGCCTAACAATCCAAAAGGCTGGGTCAATATTTTCTTGATATCGAAAAAATTTTATAGCAAGAGGTTCCCAATTTCTCGAAAGAAAAAACTTTTTCTCAAATTTTTCTGTAGGTTTTCTGCACCTCTGAAAAATCTAGATTTCTCTGAAATTTTCCCTTTGGAAAAAATCTTTTTGCGTCTTTTGTAAAAGAAGAAGGGAAAAAGAAACCTAAGAGAGGGATTTTTTTAAGTTGGGATATGGAGACCCGATACCTGGCACTTCACAAACACCAAAGTGAGTTGAGACAGGCGTTCCGCCTCGAACCACCACCCTTGGCTGGCCACATCTTCCAAAGTGCACTAATTGAGGGGTCTGCAGTCTACACAGATCTTGATCTTGTTGGTCTTCTTTTTTGGAATCACCACTATAGGTGACAACCACTCAGAGTGCTCAATGGGAACAATGATACCTGCCTCTTCCATCTTGTCCAGCTCTTTCTTCACCATTTCAAAATTTTTTGGATTCATGCGGTAAATCCCCTTCTTGACTGGCCGACTGACTTCTTGTAGTGGAATTCTATGGGTGCAAATGTTTGGGTCTAAATCCCTGGAAGATCCTTGTAAGTCCATGCAAACACATCTTGGTGTTCTTTGAAAAAGTTGGTGATTCTCTGAAGAGTGGAAGGGTCCTCCCAGACCCAAGCTGCCACCAAGATGGGGCGTGGCTCCTCTACTGTGCCCAAGTTCATCTCTCTCACCTCCTCGTTGGTAAGTGGTGGGTGGAAGAGGAGCGGTGCTGAGTGCTGCTTATTGATGGAGAGATAAGGGGTCATGGGTCGGGATGATGTCCAGAGGGAAATCACCAATGCTTTCCTCCATCCAACCAGCAGTTATCTCTTCTACTGGCAAGGCTTCCTCCCTAGTCTTGAGGTGCTCTGCCCGCTTGCGGGTATGTCTAGCAGGGGTTATAGGCGCCTCTGATGATGACTCCTCTTGAGAAACTTTCTTTGCGAGGTTGTCGAGAAAACTCAAGTTCTCCTAGACCTATGAACTCTATCTCTTCTTACTAAGGCACTAGTGTAGAAGAGGAGGCCATAGTTAGATAGAAAAATACTGTACTACTGCTTCTTCTGAGAGCTCTTCTTCTTGGGACCACCGCTTGAATGGGTTCTCGGTCCCCAACAGCACCATGTCCACCATATTTCATTGGAACCCCTCATAGGAATTTAACCAATTCCATAGAGGTTCTGCCGCCTCTCCTTCTGAGCCGAATGGATCCCAAGCCTCATCCACTGGTAATCCTTGCCATTCCTAGTGTCCCATCGTGATCGCCAAATTTTATCTTAAGTTTTAACTCTGGTGGATGACTCCGTCGGTCCTCGCTAGGGATTTCGAGGACTACCGACACAAACACTAGGGTTGGGCAAAAGGGAGCATGGATCCTCTTAGGGAAGTATACCCACCAAGGATGAGTCGACCTCACTGGCTAGACATGCAAGACCTATGCTCTACACTATCTACCGTGCTCTCTGACCACAACCTAGTACCGCAGTATCCCTACAGGCCTCTCACTTGCACCACACCCACCACTGATAACTCACTCACCTCGCTCATAGAGAGAGAGGCAAAACACCACTGATAACTCACTCACCTCGCTCATAGAGAGAGAGGCAAAACACCACAAGAGCGCAACATTGTATACCAAACTGTAGACAAGAATGATACAAGAGAGAGTCTCCTCTCTAAGAATGTGCTACAATGAATGTCCTACAAGGGAGTCTCCATCCTATGAGAGAGTGCTCCCCTTATCTCCTCCTTGGGTGTCCTCCTCCTCGTAGTCCCAACCCTCATCATGTAGTGTAGAGGGAAGATCTTGCGTCGGAAAAGAAAGGAGGATCTCGCCATCCCTTGGGAAAGGGAGAGGGGTGTTGCCTCCATGAGTGCCATCGGAGTAGTTGGCCATGCACATCGGAGATGTCGGAGGGCCTTGGTGGTGATGGTGGTCAGAGATGTGGAAGGGCACCGGCGGTGACAACGGTCAGAGGGCACCGGCGGTGATGGCAGTCGGAGCAGTCGGAGGGCACCGGTGGTGATGACAGTTGGAGCAATCGGAGCGGTCGAAGGGTGTTGAGATATCGAGCTCATCTAGTGAGGCGATGGACACTGATGACCCGCCTGGGGGATAGGCCCCACACTTACACCACTAGCATAGTTGGTGAGATCATGGGTGATATGCGGCCAGTGGGATGACAGGTTATGTGATAGCCATTCTGGCATAGTTATAGCGCCAGCTCATTTAGTTGGGTTCACACTATAGAGAACCCTAGTATGTATTTGCTTGAGTACCTTTTCATATTGAGTGTACTCTTATCTTTGTATATGGTGTGTTGAGTGTTGTGTGAAGAAGAAGAAGATTTTTAGCCTCTCACCTTGTGTGTTCTCTTTTAGGGTTTTGTGAGTGTGTGTGCTTGCAAGAGCTCAAGCTCTCTTCTCCCCTGCATCTTTTCATGGTATCAGAGCCTGGTTCATGCTAAGGGCTGAGCTACAAGCAAAGGAAGCATAGGAAGCGGTACAAGGGTAAGAGCTTCATCTACTCTTCCCTATTTGTGTTGGCGACTACACCCTTGTCGGGAGCTCTACGAGGCACCAGCAACAACAACGATCTCTCATTGAGGAGCTTTCACGATCTCTCATTGAGGAGCTTTCTTCGCGGGAATAAAGCTATAGGGAAACTATATTGTCCTATTGGACGCTATTTTTTGGGCCGAAAACGCGATTCGGGCGCGTTAAGTCGTCCTGCAAATGTGATTAGTACATCACATAAAGGCAAAGAGAAAGTGATTGAGCCCCTTAGTATGCATGACATTTCTGCAGGGCATTCTCATGTTGGTGGAGAGTCTAGTAGCTCAGAGATGAGCCTTGATGAGAATCTTGGGATACCAGCTATAAGAACACCTGGTGTAAAGAAGGCTATGGAAGCCATGAATGCAAAGCTGCGAAGATCTGGGAGAGTGAAGAATCCTGTGCAGAGGTTTACCTATGATGGTTATGTGGCACATCACTATGCATACATGGCAAAAGTTGTACAGGTTGTAGAGCCCACATGCATTGATGAGACTGTTGGAAATGTGTGTTGGGAGAAAGCTATGGATGAGGAGATGGTTGCACTATATGGAAATGAGACTTGGGATTTAGTGCAATTGCCTGAAGGCAAGAAAGCCATTGGATGCAAGTGGGTGTACAAAGTAAAACATAATAGTGATGGAAGCATAAGCAAGTACAAGGCTAGATTGGTAGCCAAAGGATACGCGCAGACATATGGCATTGATTATGAGGAAACTTTCAGCCCAGTTGCCAAGATGGCAACAGTGAGAGTTGTGATAGCAGTGGCTACGTCAAAGCAATGGTCTTTACATCAGATGGATGTAAAGAATGCATTCTTGCATGGGGATTTGCAGGAAGAGGTGTATATGTTGCAACCACCTGGTTATGAGGATGTGAGTCACCCCGAGCATGTTTGCAGGTTGAAGAAATCCTTGTATGGCTTAAAACAAGCACCAAGAGCATGGTCTGACAAGATTTCTAAATATCTTGTCACTATTGGCTTTCATGTAGCCAATGCAGATTTCTCGTTGTATGTGAGACACAGTGATAGAGGGGTTGTGCTTGTTGTTATCTATGTAGATGACCTGATCATTACGGGGGACCATGATGTAGAGATCTTTGATGTAAAGATCTTGCTTAGACAGTAGTTTGAGATGAAGGATCTGGGGGAGCTCAGATATTTCTTGGGCATTGAGGTGATTAGGTCACCACATGGTATTGGATTACTGGAGACAGTATGGCTTGGACATGTTGTCCAAGTATGGTATGATAGGCTGTAAGCCTATCTCAGTGTCATTGGATCAGAATGGCAAGTTGAGTGGTGCAAATTCAGGAGAGAATTTCGAGGATCCTACTATGTATAGGCACATAATAGGAAGCTTGATCTACATGACGATCACCAGGCCAGATTTGAGCTATGCTGTTAGGTTGGTGAGTCAGTTTATGCAGGTTCCTCGGAAGCCGCATTTGGATGCATTGAGACGCATACTGAGGTATGTGAGGTCTACTTTGCATTGTGGACTATTTTATGAAACTGGGATAGAGATATGTGTACATGGGTACACAGATGCTGATTGGGTCTCAGATAGAAGATCTACTAGTGGCTTCATGTTTTCTTTGGGGAGTGCTGCTGTGACTTGGAGCAGCAACAAGCAGCCTACTGTTGCTCTATCCACCCAGTACTACAGAGGCCGAGTACAGAGGTGCTGCTATGGCAGCATGTGAGGTAGCTTGGTTGAGAAAGCTACTTGCAGATTGGGTCTATCAGTGGATAGACAAGTTGTCATTTTCTGTGACAACATTAGCAGTATACAGTTGGCCAGGAACCCAGTTTTTCATGCTCGTAGGAAGAATATAGAGGTCCACTACCATTTTGTCAGAGAGAAGGTTTTGGCAGGAGACGTTGACCTTGTTTATGTCAGCACACAGGATCAGGTAGCTGACATCTTCACCAAAGCATTGGGTACAGAGAAGCTCCGTAGATTCAGGGCTTCGCTTGGTGTACATGAGATGGAGTTGAGCTTGAGGGGGAGTGTTGAGATATCGACCTCATCTAGTGAGGCGGTGGACACTGATGACCCGCCTGGGGGATAGGCCCCACACTTACACCACTGGCATGGTTGGTGAGATCATGGGTGATATACGGCCAGTGGGATGACAGGCTGTGTGACAGCCATTCTAGAGACTGGCATAGTTATAGCGCCAGCTCATTTAGTTGGGTTCACACTATAGAGAATCCTAGTATGTATTTGGTTGAGTACCTTTTCATATTGAGTGTACTCTTATCTTTGTATATGGTGTGTTGAGTGTTGTGTGAAGAAAAAGAAGATTTTCAGTCTCTCACCTTGTGTGTTCTCTTTTAGGGTTTTGTGAGTGTGTGTGCTTGCAAGAGCTCAAGCTCTCTTCTCCCCCTGCATCTTTTCAAAGGGCACTGGCGGTCGGAGTGATCGAAGGGCACCGGTGGTGGTGACGACAATCGGAGCCGTCTCGGAGGGCACCGACGGTCAAAGCGATTGGAGCACACTGGCGGTCGGAGTGGTCGGAGGGCAGTGGCGGTGATGGTGGAAAGCTCTCGGTGGAGTGTGGAGGACCTGGCTTCTCGTCCACATGTCACCCACTACTACTGAATTCACCATCTCGATGAATACCACAGAAAAAATAGAAAAATAGGTGGTTCTCTAACAAGCTAGCCTTCGGGCAAAACGTCTGGCAAGAAGGCTCCCAGGCATACCTCATACAATGATCCTTCCAAAGCAAACCTTCTCGAGAGATACAGAATAAATAAAAATGATTCAACTAGGCTCCTAGGCAACTTCATCCAGCAAGTGAGCTATGGAAAAATGATTGAATTGAGAGCTCCTAGGCACTTCAGCTAGCAAGCCATTACTAAAAGCTCCTGGGCACTTTATCCAGCAAACCATATCTGAGAGCTCCTGGGCACTTTATCCAGCAAGCCATTACTGAGAGCTCGTGGGCACTTTATCTAGCAAGCCATATCTGAGAGCTCCTGGGCACTTCATCTAGCAAGCTATTTTCTGAGAGCTCTTGGGCACTTCATCTAGAAAGCTATTTTTGAGAGCTTCTTGGCGCTTCATCAGCAAGCCATCACTAAATGTATTACCACTATCATCCCCGGGCAAAGCATCCGGCAAGAAGGTTACACTGACGCCAACAAAAGCACAAAACCAATCTAAACAATAATCAGTGGCCACTTGTCTGGGCAAAACTTCCAGCACGAAGTCCAGTTATACAAAGATACAAAATGAAACCTGTACTGGCCATGGCCAGTACATAAAAGATACACTTCTCATTAACAAAAAAGATCTACTTCTCCCAAGCCTGAGTAGCATCTGCCGCCAAAGTAGCCTCCAACAGAACTTTTTCTTCAGGGTCAAGACTGCTCATAAACTCACGGAGATGGCCATACCAAGGGCTCGGTAGCCCAAGGGTTGAGAAGAGTTGCACATGTTGTGTGATGGTACTTCATAGCGATGAAAAAAGGAGTGTACCCTTGAGAGGTTCTTGGCAACCTATCTACACCCCATGCTAGAAGCTTTGTTATACATTTAGTTAACCCACCTCGGTCTGCAAAATGCAAAGGCGTGCTCCCAAATCTAAGGTTGCTTCAAGATTATCCAAAGGCAGTGGGGTTTGGGGTCTCACAAGTGCTGGTATTAGAGCTGAGCCAAGTTTAGATGATGCTTTATCATATGGTGCACTGCTTATTAGAAATGAAACTTATAGTATTTTAATGGGTTTCTCTTTTAGATGGAGCAAGAGTTGGCCATACCTTCTTAAGCAGAAATTGTAAATCTATTAGCAATCTAGGGAAATAATCGTAGTCTCTAGGTCCACTAGCTTTAGACACTTGGCTCTAATCATGTCCCTTATTTCTCTTTAACTTTGAAATACCAAAATTAGATAGAGCTTTTTTCAGGGGAGGGGACAAAAGGGCCTCTGTTGGGTTGTCTCTTTTAGGAAAGGATTGAGTAAAATCCTCAACCATATTGACTGCTTCATCTATAGATGAGGGCTTTGCATTCTTCACTAATTTCTCTAAGGGAGGATTCAATCTTTTGACTAATGGAGAAGGGTCTCATCATCCATCGCATGAGCTTATTGGACTAAACTTGCAGAAGACTGGTGATATGACTTAATAGGTTTGCCTACCTAAGATATCTCTTAAGAACTCATTCATGTTCTCTTCTTGAAATCCAGGGGGATAAAACTTCTGATGAAGATAAGTCTTCATGTCTTCCCATCTCTCAGGATAGTTGGATTCAATGTGGTTTCTCCAACTATTCCAGGCCACACAGTAATTTTCAATGTGGTTTCTCCAACTATTCCAGGCCACACAGTAATCTTCAATGTGGTTTCTCCAACTATTCCAGGCCACACAGTAATCTTCAATTTGGTAAGAGTCATCTTGCTTCTATCATTATATCTTATAAGAGTCATCTTGCTTCTATCATTATATCTTATAATATTTAAGTACTCATCCATAGAATTTGTCCAATTGAAAACCGCCTCTCCATGGTTATTACCCTCGCCTCAGAATGGTCTTGGGTTGAGATCCATATTATGCCTCCTTAACATCATTATCCACCAATGCCTTAATTTTGGTTACAATGTTTTGAGCTTGACACCCGAGATTGATATCTCATGATTCAGTCTAATAAGGATCATTGTAAGGGCAATGTTCTCCGTTGATAGTCACTCATCATCTTGGTTATATGTAGACATGATCCACTATCCCGAGTCCACTATCCCGAGTGTACCACATGTAACCAGTCATAAAGTAAGGCTCTCAAAATACTTGGCCAGGGTGACTCTACTAAATTGCACAATGTGCTGAAGAAAGAAGGTGCTTGAAAGTGAAGGCTATCATATAGTCTTCCGAAGATAGGTTTAGGACTTTAGACCCTGCAATGTCAAGATAGGGTGTCCCAAGAGTAAAGTCTACCTACTAAAAGAAACACAGGAGGGACAGGCTATGGAGGATGGAAGAGCTTCACCATGATGATGTGCGGTACAGAGAGATGCGACATTGATGTGTTACTTCGATATTTGTTATGTGATGTGTGACATGGAGATATGATATATGCATGATTTGAAAAAAATAGTATGATGTATGGTTTTTATGAAACGATTATTTTGATAAAGAAGTATGTGTGTGAACTCTTATTTTTGAGTGGTGTATGTGAGTAAAAGTGACAATTTTCAAGTATGGGTGCGTGAGTACACACCAACTCCAGTGGAGCTCTAGGGCACAAGGGTTGACCATGGCATTGGACGAGGCTACGTTAATCCTATGGATCTGGTCTAGAACGAGAAAAATATGAGGTAAATAATTTTAATTGGCATATCACACAACAAGGAACCTAAGGACATTAGCTCCCTCCTCCACCACAACTCAATGCAAAGGCAGTGGAGGTGCCCACTGTTTGCAATGTAGTGCCTGTCCTCCCATGGGATGCATCGAAACCTAAGGACATTAGCTCCCTCTTCCACCACAACTCAATGCAAGCTACTGCCATGCTTGCACGCAGACGTCAAGGGTGTTTGGTTGTGATGAAGTCATGCATCCACCATAGCCCCATTATCCAACAGTAGCAAAAGCACATCTCATCCACCTCTTCATGAGTCAACTTCTCACCAAGATTTGTCATCACGTGACGAAGCTCTACTCTGTGTATAGAAATGAAGTGGTTTTGATCCCTGTTCAGAATTAGTGTCCTACATCTTTCGGGCCATGAGATTGAGAAACAGTGTCCACCTCGTTAATCATTTCCTGCAACTCCGCTTCTGTGGGGCTCTAGCCAAGCAAGCGCATCACAATTCCCAATGCTTGGCGATACGACTATCACCATCCTTGGCAAAGAGACAGAAGGCTCCCTGGAATTTGACGGATCTGCTCTCCTTTAAGCTGTTTGGCCATAACGGGAGCTCCAAATTAGGGTTAGAACTTGCACTGGGGGGGTTCTGCGCGCAAGAGAGAAGGAGAGGTGGGGCGGGTGAGAGGGGGGAGTAGGAAGCAAAGGGTGGGGAGGGGTTGGGTGAGAGGGGGAGCGCAGGGGGGCCGGTGAGAGGGGGGTTGGGAGAGTAGAGAAGCGAGGGGGGTCGGGTGAGAGGGGGGTGACGAGAGAAAAGGGGGGGAGGTGGGCGGGTTGTCGGTGGGGTGAGGTGGGAGGGAGTGAGGGGGAGTGGGGTAGGGTGAGTTGGGAAGGGGGGTTGACGGTGATGAGGGGGAGGCTGCACCCGAGTGTGAGAGAGAGGGGAGTGAGGGGGAGGGTCGGTAAGAGGGGGGAGAGTTGACGGGGGTCGGTAAGAGGGGGGAGTGAGGGGGGAGAGTTGACGGGCGTCGGTAAGAGGGGCCGTGGGTGAGAGAGCAACCTTTTGGTTTATTTGTTTTTTAACAACTATTATTATATTTAGTTTTTTTTAAAAGGGGTGAGGGGGGGATACATGACAAACGGGCTGAGGCGGCGATGCGCATAGGAGCAGTAGGCGGGAACATAGTGGAGTGCACAAAGCGGTGCGCGGGCTTACAGGCTATGTGGCAGTAGGGCCAACGGGAGCAGGTGTTGCAGGGCTAGGAGTTGATCACTATGAACAGAGAGGCCGGGTGCACGCTAGGGATGTCGATGCTGGCGGAGACTCGGTTGCAGACTCGGTGCACAGGGCAGAGGTGGATAGCAGGGCTGCCATTGAGTGGTGGCGCCGGTTGGAGATGGCCCGCTAGAGCCACGAGGGGGGAGGGTTGACGGTGAGGAGGGAAGGGGGGTTGCTGCGCAGGGGGTTTGGGTGAGAGCCGCGAGGGGAGAGGGGGGTTGGGAGGTGGGGTCGGTGAGAGAGGGGTGGGCTGGTGAGGGGGGGCGAGAGGTGAGTTGACGAAGGGGCGAGGGGGTGGTTGACGGTGGGGTGAGAGAGAGAGAGAGAGGGGGGCTGGGGGATGGTTGGTGAGGCATGAGGCGAGGGGGGAGAGAGAGCCGCGGGGGCTAGGGGTGGTGAGTGAGAGAGGGGGAGGCCGGTGAGCTGGTCGGTGAGGGAGAAAAGGGCTGGTGGGGTCAGCGAACGAAGTGTGTAGGGGGGTGGGGTGGTCGGTGGGGAGTAGAGGGAGGGAGAGAGGAAGAGAGGGGGTGGGTGGAGTTGGTCTGTGGGGTGGGAGAGAGAGTCGAGAGAGACACAGAATGAGGGGACGGGGTTGGTCGGCGGGTGAGAGGGATAAGGGAGAGAGGAGGGAGGGGGGTGGGTGGAGTTGGTCTGTGGGGTGGGAGAGAGAGTCGAGAGAGACACAGAATGAGGGGACGGGGTTGGTCGGCGGGTGAGAGGAAGGGAGAGAGAAGTTTTGCCGTTCTTTTGTTGTTTTTTTTCCTTCTAATGGAAAAAAATACTAAGGGGGTATTGGGCTTTTTTTTAGTAATTGGAAAAATACTAAGGGTGTATTTTTTTTAAATACAAGGGGGGATTTATTTTATTATAGTTTTAATTGGTGAGAAGGGGGGAGGGGTTGGGTTGGTTGGAAAAGAGAGAGGGAAGGGAAAAGGGTAGGTCGGTGAGGAGGGCCGAGGAGAGAACTGAGAGGGGAGGGAGAAAGGGTGGTCGGTGGAGATTGAGGCCACCATGTAACCCACAAGAGAAAAAGAAAGGAGAAAAAGAAAATGTGAAGAAACCCAATAAAGTGATCAAGAAGTTTTTACAAGATATAAAATATGTACAATCCGTGTCATCCCCACAAGCACTTGCCGACTTGTCACACCTAAGGAGGCCAATACTTCTTCACCCTAGAGCCGTTCACCAATGGGCGGAAGGGACGCACCTTGGAGAGTTTCTAGTTGCACCGCACCCATGGGCAAGATCTCCACTACCCAGAAAGGGACCCTACCAAGCATACACCAACTTCCGAGTCTTTTTTAAATATTTAGAATTGTAGACCAAAGCCAAGTCACCTTCAGAGAATTGGGAAAGTCTCAAGTGTCAATCATGCCATGCTTTACGTCGTCGGAGTTGCTCCACCTCTGTGGCCCTCCGAGCAAGTTAGCAGTTCTCTTCCAATACTTCGAGCTGCTCCTACCGAGCGGAGTATGCAGGATGATAAGTGGGGGCCCTAGGCTGCCCCACTCTGGATGATCCTACATTAAATTCAAAAGGTAATACGGCCTCTAGCCCAAAAGCAAGTTGGAATGGAGTGTGCGAGGTGGTTGCTTTGTAAGCTGTACGATAGGCCCACAATACACCCAAGAGGGCTCAATCCCATTGGTGAGAGTGCTCCTTGGCTACCCGTTAACAAGGACTTGCACAAGACCTTGTTGGTGCTCTCCACTTACCGTTAGCCCTAGGGTAGTAAGCACAGGACCTCGAGTGGAAGATTTGATAACATGCCAGTAGGGTATCTATGACTTCATTCACAAAATGTTTCCCTCTATCATTGATGATTTCTATGGGACAACTATGATGAAGATGCTCTCATATAGGAACTTGGCCCCACTATGAGAGTGGTGTTGTCCCGAGTGGCTCTGGCCTTGGCCCATTTGGTCACATAGTCGGTGGCCACCAAAATGTACTCGCACCCAGTGCCCTTTGAACTCTCTGATCGTCGGTGCCCTCCGGATGGCTCTGACTGTTGTCATCGTCAATGCCCTCCGCGAGTAGTCATTGTAATAGCATTAGGCCTCTTATGAGCCTAAAGTGCTCGGCCGGCCACAGTTTAAGTGAGTGTGAACACCTATGGCCATGTATATAAGTGAATATATCTCATAATACAACATACTCGCCCATTGTGCAATTGAGTATTGCTCTTGCTAATCTCTCTAATTAATGCATGCTAGTAAGTGTGTGAGTGAAGTGATATTAGAGGAGAGACAAGTACCCGTAGTGCAATGCGACGGTGTGACAACGCCGGGAGGTGCGGAGGAATTGCTTCTCAAGGATTTGTAGAGCTTGGAGACCTCAAGCGTTACGAGCTCGGCCATTGGAAAGGTCCTCACACGACAGTTGCGGTTCACCAGGTAATCTCTTTTCGGATGTGTTTCAAGGAGGGTTAGGGTGAGCCTTAACAACCACCTTGGTATCGCACGTGTGGAGGTCGTTGCCAAGAACAAGAATTCCTAGCTTAAAAGGGCGACTGATCACTACAAACGGGACACAAGGTGATATGGTAGAGAGAGAGATAAACACTCATATAGAATAGATGCATGAAGGATGCAGTTATTATATGCTCTCAAAATTGATAATTGACATTATGTGTAATGAAGCTTGTGTTCTTGGCAATGGCTCTCTAGTGGTTACAGTTCACCACCTCCACACGTGCGATACCGAGGTGGTGCTGATGACGTGTGGAGTGGGTTGATTGCACCTTCTACCTATCACTGACCTGCTGGGCATAACACTCACACAATGCATGTGAATAACCCCCAATGTAAGCTCGAAGCGTGCGAACACCTCATAGAAATATACTCGGGTGAAGAAGGCTCTCAATGCGTAAAAGCATGTGACAAACCCAAAAAAACAAAAAAAATGTATGAACACCCTCAAATGCACCAAAGTGGCCAAAAAAACGCATGTGTGAACACCCAAAAAACACCAAATGGCCAAAAATGTGCGCGTGAACGCCCCAAAAATACACCAAATGGCCAAAAGTGTGCGTGGGAATGCCCAAAGTGCACTAAATTGGCCACACGGCACACGAACCACCTCCACAAGGCTCAAAGCATGTAAACAAACCCAAAGTGTATGAATAAGCCCAAAGTGCCTCACAAGCCCAATGCATGTGAACAAAACCTAACAATCAATCATCAACATAGTAGCTCCATGATCTCGTGTAAATGGCCTCTATGCAAACCCCCCATGTAATTAGTCCCTATGGGCCAATAGTGTAGTGAAACTAAAAGTGGGGTATGGAAAGGTATTAAAAAAAATTAAAGTTGGGAATAGTGTGAAAGACCACTGAAAGAAAGGGTTAAGACTGTGTGAAATGGGCAAAGATTCTAGGGTAAGGTAGGGTGTGAATCAAGAGGGTGTGGACAAGATAAAAACCCTAACATTCAACTCTTATGATGAGAAAGGGAAAAAATTAAGAGAGAAATATTTCTCCTGCTTTGGTAGGCGACGGCTCGGGATACATTTCAAGCTACTGCGGTTGTCGTCTAGCTGAACAGTTCCACGTCGCCTACCCCCACCAGCATTTCCACGTCATACGTCGGCTACCCCACTAGCACGGTTGGTGGGTGCTTCTCCGCATGGGGTGAATGCATGGTATGGTGGCTCATATAGCTGTGTCCATGGACGCTAGCTATTGCACTATATTTCAAGGGTTGGTTTATGCTTCAAAAGTCACAAAAAAGAATTAAATTCTATTATATTTATAACGAATTTGAAACTCCCACATAGTGGGGTTGCTACGTGGGTTTCCTATTTCTTAAGAAGCCTTTGTTGCTTCCCCCTCCCTCTCTGTACCTATCTCTCTTTGCCCATCTCCTCGTCATCACACAGAGAGAGCCGTATAGAGAACCTCTGTCCATCTCTCTCTCTCTCTCTCTCTCTCTCTCTCTCTCTCTCTCTCACACACACACACACACACACACACACAGATTAACAGGGTATTTTCATATCTGCTTGAGGCTATTTCCATATCTATCCTGGGTTTTGTTTAATGGAAGGCAGAGAAGATAGAATAAAGCCATCAAATCAGGAAGGATGTTCTGTTGCACATTTGATGGTTGCAAGCAACTCTTCACAGGCACATTTCATTTCAAACATGTTCCCATTCTTTAAGAAGAAACCAGCTTCTCACTGCAGATGAACAAGATGCAGTTAGAAAGTATGAAGCTTTTACGAGGAAGTATCGAAAAAGGTGTCGGTTACAGAACCAATCATCACAGGTCATAGACAATGAGGAAGACATTGAATTAAGGAAACAAAAAAGTGCAGAGCACCTAGTTGAGCACATTTTGATAGAGCTAAAACCTTACAAGAAAAATGACAGGGCAGATATCGTTAAGCAAGTCCTCAGTAAATGAACAAATTCTACCATATACAAAGGATAAATAAAAAAGTCTCTCTCTTTTGGTCTCTGCAACAATCAGTAGCTCATTACAGGTGTTGAAGACTCCACGATCCTCGAATGAATTGTTTTTAAAGTGCAACACTCTAACAATGCTTGTTCATGGATTAAATCATGTTTTTGGATATGGTGACAAAGAACTCAACCTTCTTCACGCTGCAAAGCTTCTTAACATTCACCCAAGAAATCTTTATGCTGCCGGCGGTAAGTAGAGCTAGTAGTGATGCTCAGGCTTCTCCATTGCCACTGGAAGCATGTAAAAGAAAGAGTTTCCATTCTAGGCTGACTGAAGAGGTCAAGGAAATAGTAGTGAAATTTTGGACGGAGCATACAAGGGTGTCTCCAAACAAGAAAGATGTTTGTCCGCTTCGAACTGTTGGCTACAAGCAATCAATCAAACATCTGGTACACTTGTTGGATGAATCTTAGGTACATACCTCCACTGTGGATAAGAGTGTAGCTTGTTATTCATGTCTTGCATATCATGGTGTAGTAAATAGCAGTCTCTACGAGCTATATAGCATGGTTAACCAATTACATAGCACATGTTGAATGACCATCCCTAATATAGCATGATCATGTAGTAAATAGCACTCTCTACGATCTATATAGCATAGTTAACCAATTACATAGCACATGTTGAATGACCATCCCTAATATAGCATGATCATGTAGTAAATAGCACTCTCTACGAGCTATATGGCATAGTTGACCAATTACATAGCACATGTTGAATGACCATCCCTAATATAGCACATGTCATTAAATCCTAGGGTTCTATTGCATAGACATGTACTAGTTATATAGCATTGAACCAGTTATATAGCATTTGTACAATGATGTATAAGTCTAAGATTCACAAATAGCACTGTGCACGGGCTACATAGTTGAAAGAATTACTCATAGAGCACATGATCACTCAAGCATAGAGACATGATGCATATCAATGTTTTATGCAGCACTATCATTGTACCACCTTTGTGCTATATAGTTCACAACACCTTGGTATAGCACATTGACTACTAACCCCTGGGCTATTTTGCATGACCATGTAGTACATAGCAGTCACTACGAGCTATATAGCACAGTTAACCAGTTACATAGCACATGTTCAATGACCACCCCCCCTTATATAGCTCACAACACCTTGGTATAGCACATTGTGACTACTAACCCCAGGGCTATTTTGCATGACCATGTAGTACAGTCATATAGCACAGTTAACTAGTTACATAGCACACATCATTAAAGCCGAGGGTTCTATTGCATAACCATTTACTATATAGCACTGGACCAATTATATAGCATTTGTACAATGATGCATAAGTCTAAGATTCACAAATAGCATTGTGCATGTGCTATATAGCTCACATGTACTACATAGAAATCAATACGAGCTATATAGCACAGTACTAATGCATAACCATGTACTATATAGCTGACCTGTTTTGTGAATACATAGCACTGTGCATGTGCTATATAACACTGTGCATCTCCTTATCCTCATCTGTAAATTCTTCATGGTCTATGTTCCTTGCAGACGGAGTATTTTTTGAGGTTCAAGGCTGCTTATCCTCATCTACAAATTGGCCAACACTCATTCAAGAAGCTCAAACCTATCTTTGTGCACAAGCTAAAGGACTAGAACACATGTTGCTGTGTGTACCACATACAAATTTTATACCTAAAAGATGCCTTCAATCAGATGCACTCAGACGCTTTTGGCTTTCATGGAAGCTTGTGCAAATGTTATTGTATTGTTTGCAAATCAATGGGTGGCAGCCAAGGGAAAATGTGTTGCACATGAGCACACCATGTATGGAATTACAGAATTGTGGGAATCTTGTCTATGCAAAAAGAAGGAGGATTCAACATACCATTAGTTTAGATGTATCATGGGGCAATGCAATAAATGTGGTGTTAAAAAGCTACGCTTGTGTCCACATGAAGAAAAGGAGACAACAAAGATAGTCATTGTTCAGGTCTTTGAGGATATTCAAGTTCAAAATAGACATGATGTAACTAGACAATGAAAAGTGTTGTCCATCAAGCAGGTTGTTATCAAAGAGCTATTAATGATGCTGAAACACCACCCATCAAAGTTCATTAAGCATTACTTCAGGTACATATGGCAAGCTGATCAGTACAAGGAGCCTACAGATGTCATAGTATCTGTAATAGATTTTGCGGAGAACTACTCATTTAAACAACAAAATGAAATACAGTCCATGCATTGGCACTCAGATCAATGCACAATCCTTGCTCGCATTAGATATAGGTGTAGTACAAGCAAATGACCAAAGCATAATCAAGGAGATGCATTTCTATATCTCTGATGATAAGAAGCATGATACTCTCTTTGTGCAACTTTACTTCCAACTTCATAATCGGTTGCTTGAAGACCAGGGTTTGAAATTTCGAAAGCACTGGGTGTGGTCTGATGGTGCGGCTTCACAGTTTAAAGCTGCCTGATCATTCTATTTTGTTGGTCGCTTTTACAAACTAACAGGTGTGGAGATGAATTGGAATTTTTGTTCTTCAGGCCATGGAAAGGGAGAACATGACAATGCTGGTGAGTAGTGAAGAGGACATTAACACACGAACAACTCAAGTTTGATGGTGTAGTTCTTCAAAATGCTACGGACGTTGTAGCTTTCTTAAATGGAAACTATGTCTCATGGTGCAAGTAGCTCATATGCCTGCAGTACTAGCAATGGTCCCCAGATTCACCAAAAATTTTGGTAAGTAAGTGCAGATGATGTGGACAGGTCTAATGTGTTGGATAAGTGTCATCTCCAGATGGTGTCACACTAGTGGCACACTCTTTAGCCTCTAGGCATTTTTGGGATTTATAGCATTCATTTCCATTTTTTCCTATTTACACATTTTTGGGTGGAGGAAATGGTGGAGGAACTTTTCTAGAGATCCGTTCATCTTGTGCCTATATATATGAGGCATTGTAGTTCATTTCTAATCACATTGGTGGCTAGTAGTTCATTGATGAGTTCTTGAGTACATTGTCTCTTCTCTCATCTCTTCTTTCTCACATGGTATCAGAGCAAGGTGGTGTTGCACATAGAGCCTCCTTATCCTTCTTCCTCTCTACCTCTAGTCCTCTTCAACAACCCCGCTTTCAATGGCGTTTTTTCATTTTTTGATTTTCTGCTAAACGAATGCGTTTTTGAGGATTGTGCCCACTAGACCTACTGGAATCATCGTGGTCTACAACTTAGCAGAAGAAAGTTTTTGCAAATTCCTCACCGTTTTTGAGTTATTCTTCGCAGACTGCCTGCATGCAAAATTTTTGCTTGCGTTTTTTGTAAAAACCCTTACTCATCATCCTTGCACTCATTTAATGATACAAAAGGCTTCAAACCAGCCCCTTACCATCCTCTACAAGTGTGTTTTTAAAGCACTTCAATCCGAGTCCTACAACTCTACTTGCGGTGAAAACATTGCCAACTAGTTTTCCCTACATGCGATAGCGTTTTTTTGGAGGCTTCTTCTGGAGAGATTTGTAGCCATTTCTTGGCTACGTTTTCATCATCAACTTCAGCCCTCTTCATGGTGTTTTGAGGTACATATTCATCCTCTTTTCTACACCTTTCTATCGGACGGTTGAAAATTCCACTTTGCTATACACTTTGTGTGCGTTTTTGTGGACAATCAACTCCTCCATACTCCTTCTACCTAAGGCTACATTCTCAGCCCTCTTTTGGTGGTTTCTACGGAGTCTATTGGTTCATATATCGGTTGCGTTTTGTGGCTGCGTTTTTGCACTATCTTTGTGCATATTTTGGAGATACTTCCTTGGTGGACAGCCCATCTATTGGCTGCGTTTTTGGAGGTACGACACTTCTTCCCTTGTGTTTTTCCACCCTCATCTCCCTATGGGATCTCAGAAGTCCTCTACTCCAAAAGACAAAGGCAAACTTGAAGATACTATGGATCCTATATCTCCTATGACGGTTGGACCGACAACTACTACAACGGAAGTTGGTGCAATTCCTTCTTCGGTAGGTGCTTCTACTTTCTCTTTTCCGTCATATCCATTACCTTCTACGGATCCTTTCTCTCTTTCTTCTTTGTCCTTTATGCCTTCCTATCCACATACTTCTATGCCTTCCTATCCACATACTTCTATGCCCTCTATGGTATATCCCCCTACATCATCTATGCCTTTTATGGCAACTTCATCGACTATGATTCCTCCTTCTACTACTTCCACTACTACTCCTCTCCCCACTCAATCATATCAGCCCTTTAACCCATTCACTCAGTCTTTGAGCCTTCCAAGTCTTTCTGATTCACAAAAGCTTACCCCAAACAACTACCACACTTGGTCTTTGTTTATGTAACTTCTTTTGGAAAGCGCCGGGGTGTGGTCTATAATCACTTCTCCTCATATGGTGCCTTCTTAATGTCAAACCTATATAGATTCACGGGCCAAAGCTTTACTTGTGCATGGCATGTCTACATCGGTTGTGTCTCAATTTCTTTCTACAAGGAGTACTGCTCAACAATTATGGCACGCTATACAAATGCAATATGGAAGACTTTCAACGGTTAAGATGGCTAAGTTGGAAGAAGATTTGGATAAGCTTTCTATCTCCGAATCCGACAACATAGTGGAGAAGCTTGGAGAATTCAATCGAATCAAGCGGTAACTTGAAGAGTTTGGTACATTGGTAAAGCAATCTGGTCCACAAGCTACTTGGTAAATTGTCTTCTTCTTTTGAATCGTTCAAAGATAACATCTTTCTTCGAGTTCCTTTCCCTTCCTTTGAAGAGACTATGGGTCTTCTTCATGATAAGTGCCTTACTCGCAAGCAAAACAAAAAGGACTCGGCTTTTGTAAGCCAAGGTAAGGGCAAAGGCAAAGGCAAGGGGAATGATCAACGCAAAGGCTCTAATTCCAATGCTAAAGATTCTTCAACCAAAGGTGACAAGGACAAATCAAAGGATTCTTCCAAGGAGTGCACTTTCTGTGGTCGTAGTGGCCATACGGAGGATCGTTGTTTTGCTAAGAAGGCGGCATCCAAGAAGGTAAAAGCTGAACTTGAATCCAAATCTAAGGGTTCTTCTACATCAACATCTTCTCACGACGACAAAGACAAAGACAAAGACAAGAAGGAAGACGGTAACGCCAAGGTTGCATATGTTGCTATGTCTTCTACTTCTTCATGTGACACATCACTTGTGGTAATCAAAGATCTTGATACGCATACTGCGGAGATGAGTGGATTGCCGATAGTGTGGTGCTACCTCTCACATGACGAATAGTTCTTCCTTATTGGAAAACCATAAGTCTATCTCTTCATCCGTACACATTGGTGATGCTTCGTCTCTCCCTGTGATTGGTATTGGTGATGTTTCTTTTAGAGATGCTATCTTACATGGTGTTTTGCATGTGCCTAAGATGTCTGCCAACTTATTTTCTATCTCTAAGGCTACTTCTAAAGGTCTTGGGGTTTACTTTGATGATGAAGTGATTGAAATCATTGATAGACAGTCACTTTCTTGTGTGGCACATGGTTATCAAAATGCTGGGCTTTATCATATAAGATCTTTTACAGCACAGTTGCCGCCACATGAGTCTCATCTTCATCAATTATTTGCTTCTCCTAAAGTAATTTTTCTAATGAAGATAGTGATCTATGACATTTGTGCTTTGGCCATGTTCCTCTTGCTACTTTGCAACATCTTGTCTCACATGACATGGTTACAGGTCTACCAAAGCTTCAGAAACCTCGCCATCACATTTGTTCTTCTTGTGCTCAAGGAAAGCAACATCGGGCTTCTTTTCCAGAGGAGGCTACTCATAGGGCCACACGCATACTTGAGCTTATTCATGCTGATCTTGCAGGACCTATGGAAGTATAATCGCTTGGTGGATCCAAGTATTATATGCTTCTTGTGGATGACCTCTCGCAAATCATGGGTTTATTTCTTACCTAAGAAGTCTGATGCTCTTTCTCATTTCAAGGTTTGGCTTGTCCAAATGGAGAATCAATCAAGTCAAAAGGTATCTTTTCTCAGGTATGACAATGGAGGTGAGTTTACAGCATTTGAGGATTTTCTAGCTTCAAAAGGCATACAACGACAAACCACCATACCCTACACTCCTTAGCAGAATGGTGTGGTTGAAAGAAAGAATAGAACGGTGAAGGAAATGGCATGCTCTCTCTTACATCATGCGACGCTACCTTCCTCCTTAGCAGAATGGTGTGGTTGAAAGAAAGAATAGAACGGTGAAGGAAATGACATGCTCCCTCTTACATCATGCGACGCTACCTTCCTCCTTTTGGGGTGAGGCTATAGCTACTTCAGTTTATCTTCTCAATCGCTCTCTTACGAAAGCAGTGGATGGCATGACTCCAGAGGAGGCTTTCACAGGCCACAAGCCTACTGTTTCTCATTTTCATGTCTTTGGTTGTGTTGCTCATGTGCTTGATGCTAAGTCCAAACCTATGATATTCACAGGATATGCTTCTCGCTCCAAAGGGTTCTGTTTTTGGGATCCTTCTCGTGAGGATATTGTTCTTTCACGTGATGCCATCTTTGATGAGCATGTTTTTGGTCTTGAAGAGTTACCACCTTCTACATCTCTCTCAGATCCATTTCCATCTCTTGAGTTTGAGCCTCTCTCATTCCCTACAGTCTCATCCTCATCTACACCATCAGTTCCTACTTCATCCCCTTCATCCATTTCGATTGCGACACCTACTACTTTATTGCATTATACACGGACTTCTGGTCCTCCAAAATGGGTTCGCTCTCTACTTCAAGATTCAGGTATATCACTTTCAGATGCTCAATAATCTACTACACGTGTCTTACGTACATGCCCTTCAGTAAATATTGCCTTGATGTCTCATATTGGTGATGTGTTTGAGCCTGAAACGGTTAAGGAAGCTCTTTCCTTACCACATTGGTGTGAAGCAATGCAAGCAGAGATTTCTTCTATTGAATCTAATAACACATGGCAGTTAGTTCCATGACCTTCACATAAAAAGGTCATTGGTGTTAAGTGGATTTTCAAAGTCAAGTTTCATTCTGATGGTACTCTTGATAAGTACAAGGCACGACTTGTTGCTAAAGGTTATGCTAAAAAAGGAGGTGAAGACTTTGATGAAACTTTTGCTCCTACTACCAGATATTCTACTATTCGTGTTGTTTTTGCTCTTGCTTCTCACTATGCCTGGCCTATATATCAAATGGATGTTAAATCTGCCTTCTTGAATGGAGATTTAGAGGAGGAATTTTATGTGGCACAACCTGAAGGTTTTATTGCACAGGGTCATGAATATGATGTGTATTTATTACAGAAAGCTCTTTATGGTCTTAAGCAAGCTCCTCGAGCTTGGTATCAGAAGATTGACAGTTTTCTCCTTTCTTTACATTTTGAGAGGACTCATGTAGATCCTAATCTTTATGTGCTTATTGTGGATGATGGTATATGCATTCTTGTGCTTTATGTGGATGATTTGACACTCACTGGATCTAATTTGGACCTACTCAAATGGGTTCAAACTCAACTCACAACATCATTTGCCATGACTAGACTACTCCACTATTTTCTTGGTTTAGAAGTGTGGCAATTTGCTTCTGGCATCTTTCTTTAGGTCAAAAGAAGTATACTTTTAGGTTGCTTAAGAAATATGGCATGCATGATTGTGCATCACTCACTTGTCCCATGGATCCTAATTCAAAATTATCCAAAGATGATGATTCCTTTGAGGTTGATTCTACAGAGTATCGCCAACTTATTGGTTCTCTACTTTATTTGGTTAACACTCGACCAGATCTCTCCTATGCTATGAGTATTCTCAGTCAATTCTCTTCACAGCCTCGTCGATCTCATTGGTAGGCAGCTTTGAGGGTTCTTCGATATCTTCATGAAACTCTTGAGTATGGCATTTCTTATGCAGGTGGAGATACACTTATTGGTTACTGAGATTCTGATTGGGCAGGGTGTATTGATATGCGTTCCATGTGAGGCTATTGTTTTATGCTTGGTAAAGGACTTGTTTCTTGGAAATGTCAAAAGCAGCGAATTACTTCTTCTTCATCGATAGAAGCAGAGTACAAGTCATATCTTGATGCCACTTCTGAAGCACTTTGGCTTCAGTAAATTTTGAATCACCTTGGATGTTCATCTACTCCGACACTCATCTACTCAGATTCACAGAGTGCTATTGCTTTAGCCAAAAATCCAGTTATTCGAGGACGATCCAGACACATTGATGTTTATTTTCATTTTTTTCGTGATTGGATTTGTGAAGGTTGCATTCAGCATGAGTATTGTCCCAAAGATAATGTTGCTGATTTGTTTACTAAGCCTCTTCCTCGACCTACCTTGGATTATCTTCTTTAGCGCGTTGGCATTGGTCCTCCCATTTGGACCTGAAGAGGAGGTGTTGGATAGGTGTCACGCTAGTGGCACACTCTTTAGCCTCTAGGCATTTTTGGGATTTATAGCATTCATTTCCATTTTTTCCTATTTACACATTTTTGGGTGGAGGAACTTTTCTAGAGATCCGTTCATGTTGTGCCTATATATATGAGGCATTGTAGTTCATTTCTAATCACGTTGGCTAGTGGTTCATTGATGAGTTCTTGAGTACATTGTCTCTTCTCTCATCTCTTCTTTCTCACATAATGCATGGGGATGTGAAACACTCAAGGGGACATAATCCCTATATTCTATGTGTGGGTTTTGCAAACTAGCCCTGACAAAGTTGAAAACAAGAAATTTGGCTTGTTTTTGCAATGCATGTATAGCTGGTCATTGGAGATCATGCTCTAACAAGTCGTATGTCCAGGAATGGTCACATATTGTTCTCAAGCCTATAACAAAAGGGTTGGACATGGAAGATATGCAAGAACCAATCAATATACTAGATAGGGTGGCTGAGTTTGAAGATGAGAGACCCATGTTTGAGGGATCATTAGATATGCTTGGCCAACTTCTTGTCGAGGGAGACAACTATGCAGTCAATGTAGAGGCTAATAACATAGAAGGAGTAGATTTCAATGTGCTGAAATGTGTAAAAGCAAGGTGGAAGACAGAGAAGGTTCTTAAGGACACTTGGAAAAACAAGTGCGCTAGAGGCACATATGTTGTCACATGTCTTTATTATAAGCAGCAAATGGAGAATCCCACCTACAAACTGCTCGATGACAAGGGTGTGAGCCACACATATTCTCACCTAGTTAGGTCAATCAAGTTTGACATGCCCCTTGTGGATGCTGCCTCCTCTAAGATGTATTATTTATCCCCTCAACTTCACGAGTCCATTTACAATGCCATGTGGTATGAGGCTTCTTGAAAGCTTTTCTATGTATCCTTTTAATATAGTAACCTTTCTTTGAAACCTTGCAAAACATTGTTGAGAGAGTCTCATGTGCAATCAAATATGTATGATGCAGGTTCTCATTTCTTAAACCTGATTTGTTAAATCTAATTTGTATGCAGGTCATTTCTTAAATCTGATTTGTGGAGGTTGTTATTAGCAAAACCTTTGCAAAGTCTCAGAAAAGTGAATTTTGCAATCAAATCTGTGCAGGTTATCATTTCTTAAACATTTGCACTCTCTCAACAAATCAAAGGGCTAATATAAACTTCGTGCTGTGCTGTATTGCCTGATAGGCATGTGGTATATGCTAGCATACCTGCACACATATGACTGCAACATGTACACATATCTAGCAAGCAGAGTGTCTGATCCAGCACCATGTCTAGTTGTGCTATATAGCAAAGCACCTGTACTATATAGCACAAGACAGTACAATCTAGCAAGCAGAGTGTCTTTGTGCACCATGTTTGGTTGTGCTATATAGCACAATACCTGTTCTATATAGCGCAACACAGAACTAAGGATTAAGCAAGAAAAAATAGCATAGACAAAACAAGATCCAATTCTAGTTTAGCCATAAATCGTATAATAACTTTGCCAGCTGTATTATATTCAAGTTAATGGCTGTTACAAAAATGAGGGTGTATATAAAAAGGATAATGAGGGTGTATACAAAAAGGATAATGGGGGTGTATACAAAAAGGATAATGGGAGTGTATACAAAAAGCCTCCCAATGCAGGGCTTGGTTAGCGCTTGCATATTTCATTGTCTTCGTTCTGTGCGAGCGTACAAAGTATTCGGGTATGACAACAGCAGATACCTTATCCTTAGGATTATACATCATGTTATCCCGTGCATAACACCAGGGATCCTTAGTACACCTCCACTTGACCATCCATGGAAACAAGGTCCTCATCAAGAATTCTGGCTCTTGAGATTCATCCTCTAGTTCAAATGAGGGTGGACATATATACAACATTCCTAGGGGTTCTTCATGCTTTTGTACCATGTGTCATCGATCAACAAAGCGTCTTGGGCAGAAAACCGTGGGTGCCATAATAGGAAGTCATCCTTAATCACCTTCAAAAATATTGGTTTGTCTGTGGAATCAGAGATGGGGATACCTGTCACATCTCTCAAGGTGAATGGTGCAACTTGGCATCTCTCTTGTGGCAAAATATCCACAAAAAGGATCTTTGTAGTTTAGGAAAACATGCCTTCAACACTGCATATAGGTTGTCCTTGACCATACTAGTCCATAAGGCAACATGAAAGTGTGCCACAACTACAAAGAGGAATTTGAGAGCATTAGGCCTTACAACATATTGAAACTGAGGCTTTCTATCCTTCTTTTGGGGGGGTGATGATGTGGTATAGACTAGATACTTTACATCAATCACAAGCCTAAGTACACCTGAAACTAATGCTTGCATGGCCATGTGCGTGAAATTGTATGTTGACAAGATTAACATGCTCCTCCACACTGGCATTGTCCTATTCCACAATATCATTTCTTAAACTCACATTATCATGTTCTGTGTCCATGTTGATAGCCTCCTCCACACTGGCATTGTCTTGTTCCACAGTGACATTGTCCCCCTCAACGCTGGCATTAGCACCATGATGGCTATTATCCTCCTCCACACTGACATTGACATTCTCTTGAACACTAGCATTGGCCATCTTAACAGCATTTTCCACAGTGACATCCATAGATGTGTCTATATTAACAGCCTCCTCCATAGTGGCATTGTCCTCAACACTGGCATTGGCACCACTACTACAAAAATCAGATGTGTCCATCTTAACATCCTCCTCCACACTAGCATTGACATTCTCCTGAACACTAGCATTGGCCTCTGCCACAGTGAGATTCTCTGGAACCTCTGATGTTTCTTTACTACCTTCATCACAATAGCATCACTGTGTCATCTTTGTTTTCCTCGTAGCCTCTGCTTACTACTTAGTTTTTTTATTACCTACAACATATTATTTGTTTATGCACATGCATGTCAAATATTGCAAGAATAGGAACAACCATCACAAGAAGTTGTAAGAAGTTGTTCATTTCCATTGATGATGGCTACAAAAGGAAAATCCATGGCATGTGGCAGTGGCATGTTGCAAGAGTAGGAAAGCCATAGCAAAAAGTTGTTAAAGATGGTGGCTACAAAAGGGAAATGCATGGCATGTGACAATGCACAATACCATCATTAAGCATACAACTTTTGCTTTAAAACATCACAAGAAGTTGTTCATTTCCATTGATGATGGCTACAAAAGGAAAATCCATGGCATGTGGCAGTGGCATGTTGCAAGAGTAAGAAAGCCATAGCAAAAAGTTGTTAAAGATGGTGGCTACAAAAGGGAAATGCATGGCATGCGACAATGCACAATACCATCATTAAGCATACAACTTTTGCTTTAAAATACAATTTTTCTTTTTCCTACCATGGATTAAGGGGACATCAAATTCTTCATCACCTAGTTGTTTTGGGGTGGATCGTAGGCACTTTGGGGATGGCTTCACAGGTTTTGGGGAGGGGGTTTCTCTAAGATTTTTTTTCGCTTCGCTTATCTCCCTAAGTGACTCAACATATTGATCATCCAATGTTGACTCTGCCTCACTCTTGCATCGCACCTCTGGGGTTGGGTTTTCTTCAAATTGAGAACCCCCCACCTTGTCCAAACCAGCATGAGAGCATTGTTCTACATGTATACATGTAGAGACATTAGAAGATCCCCAAAGAAACTTGAAAGATACAGGTTTTATTACGAATATATAAAATAAATTTACCAGTCGCATGCATTGACATGTTCTCTGGTACTTGCATGGTCTCCTCTGCTGCAAAACCAGACGTCGGCTTGTCACTACTACCTGAAAATGCAAATTCAATGTATTCATTACTCCAGAACCATCAATATGGAGTACTTGCTTTGTATACCAAGTCAGCAACTTACCAGAACAGGGCTCTATCTTAACAGTTTCAACAGCCTGACCTACCATGTGCTTTGCCCTCTCAGACACAACTCCGCTGCTATAGCTAGGGTATAGAATTTGAGTGTCTCCATGTGTTGTTGAAGGTGGATTAATTGGAATCCCCAAATTTGGATTAATGTTCTCATTTACAAAGCTAGTATTTTCTGTCATCATAAAACATATTAAAGAATTAAAACAAGAACTAACTCGATTAGTAAGGACGTTTTTTTTAAAGTTTCAGTAGGAAAACCCCCACGGTCGAGATGATGATTAAAGCTTTCCTCGAATCTATTAAATGCATAACTACCTCAAATCTGTGAAATCTTGGTTCTGACAAGTTTTACGTGCATCTAACAAAGAATGCTACCTCATGTGATGAAACCTCATTGAAAGAATATGTATATTTTAATATATTTAAACCTACTATTATAATAGTAAAAAATGAGCCGAATTGCAAATTTGGATATGTTTTAAACCTTTTTTATTTTCTCTCTAAGCTGAGTTGGCACTTCTTACAGGGCCCAAAATTGAGTCCACATTTCTCCTAATGGAGCGGGAATAAGCAGCAAGGAAGATAACGTTTTAGTCGCACCATAGTCCAAACGAGTTTGAGATGATGTGGGCTCATTATTGTTAGTAGTGGCCATCCTACGTTCGTTATTGTTATTAGTGGGGGAGTTGGCAGCCCTTCCTATAGTAACAGCCTCTGCTATATAGCTCTTTCACAAAATAGTTTAAAATTATTATGTGCCAACTAAACCTATGCTATAAATTTGGGCTATATAACTCATATAGTATTCCACCATACCATGCTTAGACCCCATGGTTCATGGGTCATATCCCAATGGTTCAAAGGCGCGATCCTCTTCTCTATTCATGGGTCGTGGCCCAATGGTTCAAAGGCTTACGTCCATTGTGGCATGCATAATCACGGTTTACACACTTTTTTTGCTAGGGGGGTTAGCTAATGCTTTAAGCCTCTTCTCTATTATAAAATCATAACGGAGAGAACTACCCATATGAATATTTTTTTAAATGGAAACTTTCCAAAATACAAAGGTACTATTTTTATATATACATTTATGTGTGTTTATAATTTGTACCATGTCTTATGATGATGACAGTAGATGCCATCGCTCTTCTCCTTTGGAAATGCATGCCGGTTTACCTTCTTGATGCAAATTTTTACCTCTCTCCCAATTGATGTCCCCCTTCTAGAGGAAGCCTAGCTTTGGATGCCTCCTCAAAACATAGTTTATTATCTATTTTATGGCTAAGTATCATGATCTCTCTAACTACTTAATTAAGCACAGCTTGGGATGCCTCCTCAAAACATAGTTTATCAACTATTTTATTGTTAATTATAATGGTCTCTCTAACTAATTAATTGATTTCATGGGGAAACGGAGCTAGTAGCAATGGAGTGTTTGTGCTCTACAAAGTGGGTGCCAAGTTTGAAACCAAGTTTAAACACTATTTTTTGCTACGGTTAGCTAATGCGTAAACCTCTATCCAAAGTAGATGTAAATCCATTAATTATACCCTAGCTATTGAGATAATCAATCATAAATAGAAAACATTATTATTTTTAATTTTTTTAAGTTTAGAAAGAATATGAGAATTATCAATTAAACTTATAAGTTGTCCATCTTAAATTACATAACTAAATATTAATAAGCATAACCTCCAATAGCAAGGTCCTAAGTAAAACATTAATTAAACTTATAAGAATTATTATCCATCTTAAATCACATAAATAAATATTAATATATGTAATATCTAATAGCAAGGTCCTAAGTAAATTATTTAGTCATATAGGTTTATAGAGCTAAGGGTGAATTCTAGTACATGTTATAGTAAGCTAAGGTGTAATGAGTTGTTTGTGATGGACACTCGTGTGAGCTATTTATGATGGATACTCATTTAGTGTCTTCATCTTTATTTATTTATTATTCAATGTCTTATAACCTCCTATGTTCCAAGATTAGCACAATGCACTAGATTAAAAAGAAAATTTTACTCATGTTGAATATTAAGAGTACTGTTACTTGTCCTAGACCTCAAGATAAACATAATTTGAGAATCACGTAGCTAATATAGGAAGTTTGTTAAGAACTTTGCATACTTTGCAAATACTATGATTAATCAGACTTTTTCCAGTATTAAGTCATTTTGTACATGTTTCCCTTCATTGCCCACTCACATGTGCAGCAACCCCAATCACAATCAGCATTAAATACAATATAATGAACATTTTCTCCTAATGATTGACACTTAACCTTCGCCATAGCACTTGTGGAATTTAATGCAAAAAATAAGTTAAATATACATGATGTTATGAAGATATGTTGGAGTTATGTTAACATAAAGCTTATAAGTATTCAGCATATTTGTGAAAGATATCATTTTTTCTTTGCACACACATTAATTTCTTGTAACTCAAATGCGTGTTTCCAAGAAGAATTTTAATCGTCAAAAAATAATACAAAGCATGGTCAAGCTTTGCTTGCATCATCACCCTCTTTTTCTTTGCCCCCTTTGGGAATTTGGGCAAGGCTCTAACCTCTTCTTTCCTTCTGCGAACCTTCTTGTGACGGCCAGCCTCAAAGAATGGCTTTGCATACACGGGCAAGTGAATTCCCAAACTTGTCATCTCGAGCCCGTAACTCATGGGGTGGGTATGCCACCAACAAGGCCCTTAATGCTTTGTCTTATTGCACATACGCTTGCATTTGGAGAGTCAAGCGCTTAGTTAATGCTAGAAGATCATTATCATCATCTGAAACACACATGGCTTTAGTTCATTCATATGTTATGTATGGAGACGGTGATCAAATAAAGCATCCACACATACCGCAAATCAAGAGGGTTTCACTGATAATTTGTTGTATTTTTTGAGACAAATCCTCATGATATGATTGTGTGCCTATAGAAGAAGATAACATTAGGCACAATAGTTTAATCCCATGGTTCCACATATGAAAGTTGGATAATGTACCATTGGTTTCATCATTGCCAAGGCTAGGAGGCGAATTGGAATTACCCATGTCAGTAGCACTATCAATCCCCATTGACAAAACATGGCCTGGAGGAAAAATATAACAGTTTAATGATCTCACACCAATGTAAGACATTGAAAAATAAATTAAAAAAAACACTCACGTGAAGTATCTCCACCATGACTCCTGCGATACAATCCCATAGATCTACCAATCACGTGTGTCAATTGTAGTCCATTTGCCATAAACACCTTTGCTTGGTGCTTGCAAAGGTTTCCTCTCATCGTCCACTTACAAGAGCAGCATGCCCAATCACAATCAACATTGTCTACCTTGTGCCATATTTCTCGCCTGCTCTGGCTGCTAATGAGGGCACACTTACATTCTTCATCTATGAACTTAACATCTTCATCGGGAATGGCTTTTGCACGTTGCACTAAATTCGATACAACATCAATAATATTGAAATTCTTCTTGAAGCCTGCCTCTTTTAGCATGTCATGATACCAATAGTATGAGTGGCAAGGGCCAAGCAACTTCTATAAAAGCCAGTCAGCTCATCGGACCATGTATTGTTTTGCGGCCAATTAAGAATCGAGTTTTAAGAACTCCATGATATGACTCAATGCTCCCATTCATCTCTTGGTTAGAATGAGGTAAATTCCTACTTGCTCAGATCCACATCCCTACAAAAAGAACACAAACACAGTGGTACATGAATATTTAATGTGGAACATTTCATTAGAACAACTTGAGGGCACACCAACTTTGGCTCCTAATGAGGGCACACTTACGTTCTTCATCTATGAACTTAACATCTTCATCGGGAATGACTTTTGCATGTTGCACTAAGTTCGATACAACATCAATAATATTGAAATTCTTCTTGAAGCTTGCCTCTTTTAGCATGTCATGATACCAATAGTATGAGTGGCAAGGGCCAAGCAACTTCTGTAAAAGCCAGTCAGCTCATCGGACCATGTATTGTTTTGTGGCCAATTAAGAATCGTGTTTTAAGAACTCCATGATATGACTCACTGCTCCCATTCATCTCTTGGTTAGAATGAGGTAAATTCCTACTTGCTCGGATCCACATCCCTACAAAGGAACACAAACACAGTGGTACATGAATATTTAATGTGGAACATTTCATTAGAACAACTTGAAGTAGGATATATTACCTATGGAATTCATCCACTGCTCTTTGAAGTATTTGATGAATAATGCTTGGTCCTTGTATGTTTCCAAAAATGTCTCCAAAAGTCCCATGGCCTCCTTCTCACTACTTGCTTGTGTGCCACATGTTTTGCTTTGCATGTTCATGATTACTCCCAATGATATCAACATTTCAGCTCGAGTGAAAACATCTGACACTTTCTTGATCAGGTTTTTCAACCACGATCGTCGTACATGCCAAAGAAATAGGTAGACTGGTGTCCCAAACACCTCCCTGCACCAAATATGTCATACGAAGAGCAAGCTTGCTGCATTACTCAAAACGTGTGTAATCACATGTTAAAGACAGATGTTGCAACAATGGAAAAACACATATCCAAACTCACTTGATAGCTTGGATTTTATCTTGTGCATCATCCACCATAAAAGCATTGGGTTGCCAAGACTTATTGGCATCAAAAATCCGGTTTCTCAAAGCAGTTAACCAAATTTTGATATCAACCATGGAGCAAGACGACGTGATGGCCCACGCAACTGGAACACCATTTCGATGAGCATCGAATACCAACAAGGTATATAAATGGAACTACAACAAACACCAATTTGTTAGTAGTAATACCAAAATTTGAAGTATTATAAAATGCATTATTGGAATCCCAACGATGAGTACACACCTTGTACTTATTCATTCTAAAAGTAGCGTTCATGGCCAATAAACCGTCATGACCATGGGTGTTCATCATGTGAAGTTGCCAACTAGTTTGGACTCCCAAAACAAATGGTTGTCCCTTGGATTCATTAAACAATTGATAGAAAAAAGTTGGACTCTTATTTGCCAATACCCAGTTGTGTACATTGCATGCATCATCTTGATCAGTTTGGAGTGTGATACATTCCAACTTGCTTGCAACATTAAGGATGTCTCGCAGTGTAAGGAAAGTATCCCAAGTTGCCCGAAGGTTCCCTTCCTTTGCACTACTTTGCACCAAATGTATATGATGCTGCAACACTTGTTGGGGGGTGAATCCTTTATGTAGCATGTCACAAATCCATGATCGTATTGTTTGCGGATAGCCATGGAGTGAAACACAACCTTGTTGAGGTAGGTCCCGTGTATTGCGAGCCATGGCATACATTACCCTTTGAATCAACATGTTGGTATTGTATTTAATTCTATTAAGAGACTAAGGTTATGTAAAAGGGGAAGAGAAGGGTGTGTGTGTGAAGGGACTTAAGGTCCACTAGCTCATCTATTTAAAGGTGGAGCTAGAAGGCATTTTTGTATGAAGGGACTTAAGGTCCACTAGCTCATCTATTTAAAGGTGGAGCTAGAAGGCATTTTTGTATGGAGCAAGAAGCCTAGTTGTATTTGAGCAACTTAATAAGCAAGATATTTTCTTGTATTTTGTGAGTCTATCTCCTCCACATAGTTGATCTAGCATGAGCACCACGAAATCTTATCTTGGTATCTAGAGCTTTGGTTGATTAGGCCCTTTTTGTGGTGTAGAATAGGTCACCAAATGTATATGATGCTGCAACACTTGTTGGGGGGTGAATCCTTTATGTAGCATGTCATAAATCCATGATCGTATTGTTTGCGGATAGCCATGGAGCGAAACACAACCTTGTTGAGGCAGGTCCCGTGTATTGCGAGCCATGGCATACATTACCCTTTGAATTGACATGTTGGTATTGTATTTAATTCAAGCGACAAACCCATGGCCACAAGTACAATTGTGAAACAACAAAATGACATTGGCAACCAACTGCATAGGATTGTGATTCCACTTTGCTTTCAGGCTCTCGTAGACGGTTCGTCATCACGAGCATCCACGGGACCGAAGACACACCAATATCTAATAGAAACAGACATGATGTAGTTGCTATTTCAAAACAAAGTTGGATTTTGTACTTTTAAAATGAAGAAAGTCACAACTGCGTAGTTATGCATTATGTTGAAACTTACTTACCCAATCAATGACAAGAAACTTTCTTTGGTCGGGAATTTTAATGAGCCTGACTCATTGCTTTTCTTCCAATGTATTCAAAAATTTGTGGGGGCATCTGATCTGATAGACTCGCCGTGCTTGAAGTCGGCCATGCGATCCCAAGGAATGTATGCTATTTGCTAGATGTCAAACTTTGATTGAGGATTCAAAGAGGTTTCCCATACAAGGTTTGTTGCATCAAACGGACCAGGTGGAGGTGTTTGAACATTGAGCTTCTAAGCACGTGAGGTCGGAGCTTGACTCTTCAAAAGCGAAACTAGACTCATAGCTTTGGTAAGGTGGTTCTGATTCATCGCACCCCACACAAAGGAAGGTACTACACCACCCCGTAGCAACCACAAAATTCCTCTCTCTCTCTCTCTCTCTCTCTTCTAAGAATCAAGAAATGTGACGCATGTATTTTTTGGCTAGGGGGAGAGGGTAACTTCATATTTTGATCTATCTTGAGACTATCTTGAAACTAGGTTTGTAAATATATATGTGTGTGTTCAAGGCCATAGTCATTAAAAAAGATCAAGATTATATAATATGAGGGCTGCGTAGCTAGCTGTGAGCATTGAGGGGGTAATGAGGGCGGCCTCATGTTATAGGTAAAGGTTAAGAGTCGAACTACTACAACTGCTCGCATAGGAACACCATATTAGATAATTTGGGAAAAATTCCATTCCCATTTGAAAAATGGGAGCATGGTGAACTTGTCCAAAAGTTTGTCAAAACCCCCATCATGTGACATATCATCGGAAAGATCTTGAAGAGTAGAATCTAAATCTATGATCTTCGACAAATTTGGAGTTAGTATGTTTAAGATATGTCCAAAACTATATGGAGTAGTTGATTCCCAAAATGTGAGATTTTTCCCAAATTACCTAATATTGACTTTAGGAGATATGTGCACTATAGGTAGTTTATAGACTCGAGGGACCAAACGAGAGTATTAGGCAGGTCGCAGAAGATGTTTAGGACACTATAATTTGGCACAGATAGAGGAGGAGTTAATGCTGTAGACAGCCTGGATGCAGAGTTGGCAATACATTTCAGAGACAACATTATTTAAAACTCATCTATTGCTAGCAACACTAACCATTTGTCATTAACATTAAAAATTATATACTTGTTGATGTGTGTCTACTTATATGACACATCTATGGCTATAAGTTCAAATTTTTTTTTCTTTTTTTTTTTTCCGAGAAAAGATCCTTTCATTAGTTATATAAAAAACGCCCGTAGGGCTACAAAAAATCTCCCCTGCTCACATAAGAGAAAAAAGAGCAGTGAATACAGCATGGCAGCCCGGGAGACTCTCCCTAGGTGCTGCAAAATACAAGCATCAGCACAAAAGGACTGAGAGGCTAAATCATACAATAGGGGGGGAAGAGCCAAACAGGTGGCCTGTAGTGCCAACGGGGGAATCCCGTGTGTAAGGTGTAGAAGGGGCCACAGCGCCAAGTGGTGTGAAAGGCCTGGCGCCGCAAGATCGCCTCATCCGAGTCTCCTCGGATGCGGTCGTACTGTCCTCGCAGGGTGTGGATCAACTCCTGCCAAATCCCCCGTACAGTCTCTGCTGGTGGCTCCAATCTCCCCCAATCTCCCCTCAAAGGCCGTGAAGCACCGGGCCCTCCAAGTGAACCAGATGGTGAGGCTGCTGAGGAGCTCCCATCGTAAATCCCTCTCCTGTGTCCAGCTGGCAGATGAGAAATCCAGTGCCGGAACCAGGCGAGGCTGGCCCCTAATAAATCTGATGGCCTGACTGCCCTGCTCCATCTCATAGCCCATCTCGCAGGCCCTGACGAGGTCGACCAAGCAGCGGCACCCCACATAAACATACCCTCTGGAGAGAGGGGAGCCAGAATACACAGCATCCGCAGCCAAATCTGTTGCGCCTGAGGGCAATCCCAAAGGCAATGTCTCTGTGTCTCCATAGGGTGGCCGCATCGGATGCAGGCGGATACAGGCCGCCGGAAGACCGCTGTAAACAAGCCAAGTGCCAACTGCTGAGCCCCTGTGGGTGACCAGCCACTGAAAAGTCGAGATCCTGCGGGCCTGTCGACTAGCCCAGAGCCAAGCCCAAAAATCCTCAAGGAACTCCTGTGAGAGTCCCTGTAGCCGCCAATGCCCCGCTGTGCTGGAGAGACCGTCCTCCTCGTCGTCAAAATATGCCGCCCCAGTCGAACAGTATACTGGAAAAAGGTAATCTCTGTGGCCTCAAGGGATGCATAAGGATCATGCCACTCGTACTCCCCGGGGTCCCACTGTAGCCGGGCCAAGGGGCGCGCTGCATATGCCCATATGCGCCAATCCGGGAGCACATCTGCAGGGTCGGGGTCAATATGCCACTTCCGAGAAGCGGCGGCCACTACCCGAATCCTCTGAAAGGTGCACTCTGCAACCAAAGGCGACTCCACCTCCACTCTCTGGAGTCTGCCCTCATCCTGAATCTCATAGTAGAGGCAACTGCCATCCTCAGTGCAAGCTCTGACTGCAATCAGGATCTCCAACTGTGTAAAGGCTCCCATCCACCGTGGGGCCACTGGCTCGAGAGGCGTGAACCACTCCTCTGTGAGTGCCTCCTGAATATCATCCCTCATAATCAACCCCCCTCTGAAGTGACTCAGCCTCTCCTCTTGGATCTCCTCTGGAAGACTGCAGAAGGCATGCCAGTCTCTAAAACTACGAGCTGGGCCTGCCACTAAAGGTCCCCAGGCTAGACGAGGCCGAGAACCCAGCATATGACCCTGCTCCGTGCGAACCGCTGGGCTCCAGATGAGCGGCTATCTGGCCCACTCCTCAACACAAGAAGGAGGTCGCTGAGAGAGCCCCGGTCTTAGCAGCTCCCAAGCTCTCAGGATACTCAAAGCAAATCTGTCCTCCCATCCTCTACTGAGGCCTGTCCTCCTCATCTCTATGAAGATCCAGCGAATCTCTGGTGCCCAAGTACCCCCTGCTGGGGGCGCCCGAGCCTGCAGCCGCTGCAAGAGGAGCTCTTTCCAAGGCTCAGCGCCGCCTGGAAGCAACCCCCGAACAATAAGCTTCCCTAATAAGGCTCTACTCTGATCGACTGGATCTATAATGTCCAAACCTCCCTGAGCCATCGGAAGTGTAATAACTGCCCATGCAACCTTTGCCCGAGCTGGCTGACCGTCCCGCCCAGAGCACAGAAAGTTCCTGATCAGCCTCTGTATACCTGGCTGATGCAAGAGCTCGAGAAAATCTAGCAAGACGTAATGTACCACATGGTCGCTAACAGCACCTGATTTGCCACCACCACCCTCCCAGCCAAGGATAGTCGAGCTGTACTCCAATACAAAAGCTTCTTCCGAATGCTCAGAAGAAGCGGGGCAATCTACTGCTCAGGTGACAAATCTAGGCCAATCTGGCATCCCAAATACCGCACTGCTGTGCCTGGAGGAATCCATCTAAAACCGGTGTCCGGGCTCCATGCCGAAGTGGGAGCACTACTGATCCAAAAGGCCACTGTCTTGCGCCAATTGATCAATGCTCCCAAAGCTGCACCCATGCAAAAATAAGCCCGTGTCATCTGTAAACTCAGCATCAAGTAGGTCCTCCCTTGGACTGGGAGCTGAAGTCCTCTCAAACCAACCTCCTCTGCTGTCAAACACATGCTCATAGCCTCCGCAAAGAAGAGAAAAAGAAAAGGGGCGAGGGGACACCCCTGACGAACTGATCTGGTCAGCTCAAAACTCGGCCCCCGTCCTCCTGCAATCAGCACCTGGCTGCGAGCTGTGGAATACAGAGCCGCCACCCCTCTGATCCATCCTGGCTCAAAGCCCAGGCGAAGCATAGTGCCCTCTAAGAAACCCCAATCAACTCTATCGTATGCCTTCTCAAAATCGAGAAGCATCACGACCAAGTCCTCGCCAAGAAATCTAGCTCGGGCCGTCGCCTCCCAGAAAGTAAAGATGTTGTCAAGGATACTGCGCTCCTTGACAAATCCTGTCTGAGTAGCATGAATCAACTCCCCCAGGAAGGGCTGGATCCTCAAACTCAAGGCCTTTGCTAAGACCTTGTAGATAGTATTGAGGATCGTAATAGGCCTCCAATGCCGAATATCATCCGATAATCCCTCCCCCTTGGGGATAAGATAGATCAAGCCCTCTGAAAAGCTCTGCGGCATCACCCCAGTGTCCAAAACATGCTGAAAGCCCCTGCGGAGGCCTGGCCCCAAAAGGTCCCAATAGCGCATAAAAAAGGCCGGCGTCAGTCCGTCCTCCCCTAGGCAACTATGTCACCCTTAAGGCCTCGGCAAGCTCAATCTCTGACAGAGGCGCACCTAGAACTGTACGCATACGGTCTGTGACCCTCCTCTGCACATGGGCCCACACAGTCTGTCTGCAAACATCTCGATCCTCAGTGGGCTGGCTCCGCTGAAAGCAGGTCTCTATAAAATGCAGTGGCAATGGCTCTGATCTCCCCGAGCTCAGTAGCTACCGATCCATCCGGTCTACCAAGCTGGCGGACTCCTGCTCGCGCATGACGGGGTCCAGTGATCTCAAAAAGCTCTCCAGTCACTCTATCACCAAGCTGCGTCCACTGAGAGGCCTGACATGACGATAGTAAAACTCATGTCTCTGCTCCTCTACCTCTCTAACCTCCTAGCGTGCCTGGCTCAGCTGGGACGCCACCCACTCACATGCAAGCTGCTGCTCCTGAAGGCGCTGTAGCGAAGCAAGGCTGCGTCTCAGTCGATGCTCTCGCTCGCGAATCTCTCCCAGCCGTGTCAAAGCTGCAGCGTGTAGAAAAGAGCTAAGATCGGTGAGTCCCTGGGTACACTGGCCCGCTACATCTTGGTCAGAGCACTGACTATCATGCCAGATCCTCTCAATGTCCTCAGCGAGACTGGGATCTGTAAGTACCCTCTCTGGGATCCTCAACTGCAAGCTGGGCTCCCGTGTCCCCTCCTCCAATGTCAATATAACTGGCGCATGATCTGAAAATGAGGTGCCAGCGAGAATGCCGACGGAGCCCCCTCGCTCCCCTAACCAGTCGCCCACATAAAAGCGATCAATCCGTGATAGATTAGTCCCTCCCTACCGGCGATCCGACCGAGAGAAACTAAGACTGTCCTGAGATCGGGAGAAAGCCCCATGCTGCCATGCATCAGTGATCCTCAGTGACATGCAAAACTAGTCCCAAGCTGCAAGCTCCGTGCCGTGCACTGTAACATGACTGCCTCCCACCCTATCTGTCGGGTCCTCAAGCATGTTGAAGTCTCCCCCGACACACCAATGTGCGGCCTCTGGCAATGCATCCGTAACCTGGGTCCAGAACTCTGCTCTGGTAGTAGCATGATTGGGCGCATAGACGTTGAGCACACCCAATAGCTCATCATGCATCCTCAGAATGACATACTGTGCTCTACCAGGCAAAATGATCCCTCGATCCACAATGGCCTGCTGCCATACATCTGCAATGACCATGCATACTCCTCCCTGTCCACCCAAAGGACCAAACCCTGCAGACCAAAAAGTGTCCCATCTACCAGGCATCACCGAACATTAGGAAAAAAGGAAGCTCATTTTGGGGCCCTATAAGAAATTCACTATTTTTCGATTTATTTCTCTCCTAAAAGATCTCAAAAATAATAAAATATGGAAACGTGGCTCAGAACTGTCAGTAAGGACCACTGAACTGTCAGTTCAGAAAAGAATAAGATAATCTTTTGTCTAACTAACACGATTTTGCATTAAATATCTCCTTAATTTTTTTTGTTTCTCGAAGATTTCGCATCTCTTTTGACGACGTGTGCAGGCCTCTCATAAAGAATCCATCACTGAACTTAATGATTGTATGGATACCGCCACACTTTCACAATTCATGTTACAAAAAGACTATGAGATTGACAAGCCAACTTTGCAACCTCAGAAGCACAAAAAATGGCCGATACTAGTGAGTTACAATCTCAGAAGAAGCGATTATACCATCTTCACATCGACTTAGAAGAACAATATGCTCCAGCACAAAAAAGACGAAAGGATACGGTGCTAAATGCTCAACAACGGGAAAATATGAGAAGAGAAGGGCTCCAACATATTGACTTATGGTGTGATGGAAGTATATATCCAAAATGTCTAGTAAAAAACTCCACACCTCCATTTGTCAATCCAACCACACTACTGAGGTTTGCGGGCGATGGACAAAATGGACTTCTTGGTTATATTTCAGCACAGTCTGCATTTGCAGAAACATATAAAACAATGTACCTACAAGAAAAGGGAGCCAGGATTCAAGAGATAGCTATTCGTGCAAAATTGGAGCAGCAGTTGCAGAATGAAATTGAGGAGCATTCAAAGAGTAAAAAAGAGTTGACAAGATCAAGAAGGAAGAGAACCATGCTTGTAGACAGACAACGAAGCAGGAAGATTAAAAACATTGCAAATTTGAAGGCTGGGACTGGTGGATGCAAGCGAAGAATTCAGGAAGCAAGGTTAGTTTGTAATTTTTTATTTTTTATACTCAAAAATGCTCTCAAATGACTATATCTATTTTGTCCATTAACACAAAACAGGATTGGAAGTGTTGAATAATATAGGCATATTGTGTTGTTACTATAGGAAACTATTGGAGCCTGCAAAAGAAAATATGGATCCCAACCTTCTTCCAGTTAAACAAATGAAAGGATTGCTTTCTTGTGGTGTAGCAAAAGGTTTGATTGAAGAAAAAAAATACAAAACAATCAAACGCAATGTTGTAGAGGACTTTATATTCAATAATCAAGTTGATGGTACTACAATCCAAGAGGCTCTTGATGTTAGTGGAGTTAGCAGAAAGGGATATAGTTTGATTTTCCATGCGATATCCTCAACTTTGAGAGATCAAAGGATTAAACGAGTTTTACTACCAAATCCAGCAACAGTGTGGAAGATAAGAGGTTATTTGAATGAAAGTATAGATGAGTTTATTGGACCATATATCCATATTGAAGAAATATTTCATGGTGCTAAAGGAACCACTGTGTATGACCCTTGGAACAATATATTTGTAGATCTACAACAACTTCAAAGAAGAATGGTCGAGTTTTATGGAATAACATTTGAAAAGTGCAAAGGCATTTTGAAATTTGTTATCAAACTGGATGAGTGTGAGGTTGTAAAGGAAAAGAAAATGGAAAGGATTACTATCACATTGATGAATGGAGCACTTGATACATCATTGAATGAAGTGAGTTCGAAGTATTTTAGTGTGCAGTCGGAGAAACACATCATGGTGGTTGGGCTCATTCCAGGTATGATCATTTTTTATTTTGTACTTGATTTTAGTCAATGTTTTCAAATCTTTTATAGTAAGACTTTTGTTTTGTATAATCACAGGTAAAGACAGAAGACCATGAAACACTAGATTGGGTGTTTCACCACACGGAAATACCAAGAATAATTAAAAGACAAGTGCAAGGAGAGAATCTCCATGTTGCAGGAAAAGGTGATTTTCAAGTAGAGTGGCACATGGCGGGGGATCTTAAAACACTTAAGTGCATGTATAATGTTAGTAAAGGAGGTAACTCAAAGTCTCCTTGTCTTTACTGCAAAGAATCAGCTCAAGTAATGGATTCCAAATGGTGGAAGAGAGCACCTAATAGAGATAAAGTTGACCCTGACTTCAAGGCCATTCTTGACATTCCACTATGTAATGTTCACATATGCACATTGCATGCTCTATGTCGAATTATTGAGAAATTGGTATTTTTGTATATTGGATTTGCTTGGAAACTCCGTCCCGAAAGAAATAGAAAGGATGCTCTTCAAGCATTGGAAAAAGTCTTATCCGATATAGGTCTACATGGAGGTGATGTTCATATCACAAAGGATTTTAAAAAGTCTACCAATGGCAAGGAGGTACCAATCAAGCCCTCTATTGGTGGTGTTAAGGCAAGAAGATTCTTGTCTCGACCCAAACACAGTAGTAAGCAAGTAAGGCAAGGTAGAACAGTTTCAAGGATTAGTTATGGATTGTGGAAGCAAGTCCATAATGCCGTGAAAGATCATGAGGCAGATGGGGAAGCACGAAATGTGAAGGCAGAGGTGTGGAGGTCTCTTGATCAACTCTTCATGTTCTGTGACAATGTAACATGGACAAAGAGTGATTACAAGAACTTTGAAGAGGCAATTAAACATTTTGGGAAGTCAATGAAAGACGCATGGACAGCCTGCAATATAACTCACTACATGGTAAAGTGATGTCTTCTTCTTTTACTTAAGTGTAATCCTCTTTTCTTTTATAACTTACTATGCATTCTTATGTCTTTGTGAAAACAGCATATCATCTACAACCACCTTCCCTATTTTGTCAAAAAGTATGGATGCCCAGCAATTTGGTCTACTCAAGGCATGGAGAAGTCTCACTACATGGCACGTAATGCATTTTTCAGACACACACAACACTATGGAGGGAGTCAAAAGGCAAATAGTCTGAAGGAAGTCTTCCAATGGTTTTACCGAGGCATTCTACAAAGGCTGCATGCTAAAAGAAAAGTTGCTAGTTCCAAAGTCAAGCTTGCTTTTATTCTAGCCCAAAAGCAAAGACGAAGACAAACTTTGGACAATTCAATGGCAGCAGAGAGACATAGACAATGGAGGGATTCGAAGATATTTAGAAACCATAAATGGACAAGTAAACATGAATAGCAGTTTGTAACTTATTGGTGTTATGTCCACATGTTTTCAAACTCAATCAATAGATTTTTATTCTGTGGAACAAGTGACTCTTGGTGTTATGCCTATATGTTTTGAGACTCCATCAAAAGTATTTCTTTTGTGAAACATGTGATCTATATTAACAAGCATCAATACATCCATATATTAACACACAAAAAATTCAATCAATACTACTTAATTATGCTACACACTGTTGATCCTTACCAATAAAGTACTGAGTGTCAAATGCTTTTAGAAGCTACTGAGTGTGGGAAGAGTACTGAAGTGTCATATGGTGATGGGACAAATGCAAAAGGGTACTGATCGTCCGTACGGACAAGGAACTGATGAGGATCAAAGACTTTGTACAAATCAGTTCAACTTCAACATAATGTTTGTGCTATATTTGATGACTAAATCCTATTACTCCCAAGGCCTGTGAGTCGGAACTCTCTTTTTGAACTTTATTGGACTCTTTTTCTTCCTTGTTGGCTTGATGTCGACTTTCTGTTTATCAATGCTTGCCTCTGTTGCTTGTCTGAGAGGGGTATCCTTGTCTTCAGCTATCTCCACGTGTTCTTCTTCTTGGATTGTGTGGCCTGATGCAATCATGGGTGGCTCTCGAAACCTTATGAGCTTGTGTTTTCCATAGCCCTCTAGACATTTGGGCTCCTTAACATCACATGCTAATGCATAAGAAGTGTAAGACAAAAAGTAAGAGGCCCTAGAGGCCTGCTTATTCACATAATCCCCAAATATATCTATGGCGGACAACCTCTCTATTAAAATGATCTTTTCCTTTTGCCATGGAAGATCATGTCCACCTAAAACCCTAGACAAACATTTAAAGAAGTAAACAATGGCTTCTCCATTGTTGCTCAACTGCCTATGGTAAATCAAGATCTTCGCACTGCCTAGATCATGAATATAATGAGCTAGGCTTGACATTTTGCCAAACCCAGCCGGCCTGCTTCTACTTGTTCTATGGAGGAATGTGTCATCCTCAATTTGTAGCTGCCATGTATCAAAAGATTGGAGTGAGACAATAATACATAGTACAAAACATTTAAACACAAGATAAAGTATTTGATTTGAAGTAATAATATCATACCTTCTCATTTTCATCAGCAACAAGAAGTTCATCTTTCCAAAGATTTATTCCCCTCCCCTCCAGTCCAGCCTCTTCTTTAAGCTTTTCCTTATGAAGTGCTGAGAGATTCATAGCTTCCTGGGTGAGCTAGAAGGCAGCTTCATCTGGCTCTTGGAAATTTTCAGCCTCTTTGAAACAAATAGTAAGGGCCTCTGCAGGATCAAAAGTTGTTTCCAAAGCTAGTAGTGAATGGTCATCCTCTATGCCAACCTCCTTGTCAAGCTTGAAGCCTGGGCAATAAGGGAAATGGCATAGTCCTCCCTCAAATTGAACATACACTCTATATCATGGAGGAAAATATAATCTTTACCACCAATCAAGACACCTGGAAGCATGGGCACTGCATAGTTGCTGCTCTGAACATCAAAATCTTCAACTGGCTGTGCTGCCCTAAGAGTTTCAGTCCTCAGTTGAACAAGGTCAAGAGCAGCCACTTGCAGCCCCTCATCCTCGAGGTTGATATCTTCTTCCTGCTCTGCCATATCTGTTGCCACAGGAATATCCTCTTTTACCTCTGCTACAGATATATCTTCTTCTTCAGCCTCCTGCCCTTGCTCTTCTAGAGATTGCTGTTGGAAGACAATGTACATAAGGAATGCCATGTTTTCCTCAAGCACTCTACACTTTCTGGTGTGCAAGTTACAGCTGAATTTATATTCCTCAGGCAGGCTGTCAAACCTTCTATTCACATGGTACCTCAGCTTGTTAATGGAGACAATATGATTTAAATGCAAACCTTTTCACCTTTCACAATCCTTCCTGCCTCTGTCAGTTGTTTGAAGGTATCCCAATGGTCTGAAAGAAAATCTCTGTGATGCTCCAAAACAGAGCTCATAGTGAACTCCATGTTGAAAATACTGTGGTATATGTGGAAGTTCCTCTGAGCCTTGCACTTGTGAAGAAAGTCAAATAGGAGCAAATCTGGAGATTTGTCCTCTTCTGGTTCCCTTTCTTTTGAAAGAGAAGACTCACCTTTCTGCTCTAGTCTCTTGCTTTTGCCTGAACAAAAATTTATATACCATGAATTCCATATGCTGACATATTCAATCAGGTTATGTATAGGATATCACCAAACAACTCTCTTCATGAGCACACATGAATCACCTGGTGATTGCTGTGGTCTGAGTATAGCAGCAGAAAAGTCCAGCTTCCTCTTGAAAGGAGAGGCCTGAGAATCAACTGTTCCAAAGCAAAAACTTTTCTCATCATCAAGAAAGAAATCCCAAGGGACATAGAAAGCAAAACAATGAGGAAACAGTGAAAACCAAAAGGGACACAAGAATTTGCAACAAAACGCGATGCAGAACCATTTGAAAAATGTCAAGTGCTCTCCTCACATTTTGTTGCAAATTCTACATTTCTATTGACATCCATCTCCAGTCAAATGCTAGGGACATCTCACAATGTTCTGGACAGTAAATGGCACCAGGAGGAATTCCCCAGGGCAAAAGACAGCAAAACAGAGAGGAAGAAATAAAAACTGAAACTAATATCAGAATTTGCAGGAAAACGCGATTTGGAGCATTTGGAAAATATAAACCATTCTCCTCGCATTTTGTTGCAAAATTCTAAGTCCTATTCATATCCATCTCTAATCAAATCCTAGTTTGATCTACCAGATTCCTAGGCACAGAGATTCAAGAATTTTATAGATTGGAGAAATATATATCAGAAAACATTGGAAAGGGTATAGATCTCTGACCTTTCTTTTCCTCTTCCATACTGTTGGAGTTGCCCTGGTGATTCTCTTGCTCTCTTCCAAACTTGAGCTGCAGCACAGGTAACCTGGAGATCTGACAGTGGTAGTAGTCTTCAGAAAGGTTGCAGAGTGGATGGAGTGTGTTGGGTAGGAAGTGATCACAGTGGGAAGGAAAATGATGATGGGAGGGTGCTGGCAGGGATGGAAGACGGGGAGGGAAGAGTGTTAATGGATCTGATTATGAAATCATGATTAGCACAATTTCCAAGGCAAAAAGTGACTTTCACACGTGTCAAATTTCAAATTCCAAAAGATCTCTGTGGGACCCACACGTGTTAAAAAACGACTATATTTCACACGTGTGGTATTTAATAGCTCTTTTATTTGTATTTTGCAATAATCTACTCTCCTAACTCAGTTCTCTTCCATCTCTACCTCCCTACTCTACACCATCAGCATCCAAACCACAGCAGTAGAGGTTCATCCCCAGCACAGGATTCTCATCACAGCACACCTACAGATAGCTTCCAGGTCAGTAAGACAATCTATTTTCTTCTCTTCTTGTTTAATAGTATATTAGGGTAAGGTACTGATTGATGTGATGTAGATTAGATATTATGATAAATATTATATGCATTTCTCAGATTTTTCCAGTGCATGTAGAAGCAGGAAGACTTTTTATTTGGGCTTGTTGAGTGAGAGCTTGATCATTTCTTGCTTTCTATAGGCTCAATCCATGTTGCACCAAGATGTATACACACTGAAATGACTAAAGGCATGCTCAAGTAGACAGCATCAAGAATTTGCAGTAAAACGCGAAGAGAGGGCTTTAGAAATCTCAAACAGCCATTTTGTTGCAAATTTGAAAATGCTTCTTCATCCACCCCTTTCATTGTGATTTTGTATCTTTCTAGGCTATTCAAGGCTGCATACTCCTTGTATAAACTCAATACATATTGTTTATAGTTGAAGAGATAGAGAATTCATTGTAGAAATGCAGAAGCATGTTGTTTCAAGTATTTGCAGAAAAACGCGATGATGAGCTGTTAGAAATTTCAAATTATCATAATCGCGTTTTATTACTAATTGTTCAATTTTGCTTTATTTTCTTTTATCATTCCATGTTCTCTATGGTTGTAATCTTTTTCCATTGCTTTGTATGCAGCTTTTCAGGGTGATGGCAAGAACCAAGGCAACTGCAAGGAGGTCTGGCAAGGGGCCAGGTCTTGCAGCAGCAGCAGGTGGGACTGATATCAAGGAATCTAGTGTGCCTCCAAAGGGAAGAATTGCACATGGCAGGAAGGGGAAGCCAATGAGCATGCTGCAGCAAAAGTCCAAGAGGTTAAAACATTCTGCAGGTGTGCTAAAGGAGATCAGGAAACAACAAAAAGCTATAGGCTTTGCAATCCCCAAGGCACCTTTTCAGAGGCTAGTGAGAGAAATTTGTGATAGCTGGCACCTTGGTTTCAGGTGGAACAGGACTGCCATTCTTTCCTTACAGGAAATGGCAGAGGATTACTTGGAGAAGTACTTTGAAGATGCAATGCTTGTAGCAGCCCATGCTCACAGGGTAACTCTGATGGCCAAGGACTTCAACACATTGTCCAGAGTGAGATGGAGGTATGACAAGCTGGTCCATCCTGTGGAATGGCAGGACATAAAAATGAGAGACATATTATTAATTCCACCTACAAGAAAATTGAAGGCAGACAAGGTGAAGGTTGTTGAAGTGACCCACTCAAAGAGCACCAGAGGGAAAGCTGCTTATGAGGAGTCACTGAAGCATCAAATAGAAGAATCCAAATCTGCTATAGATGTGGAGACTGTACAGATGGAGCTGCAGATACAGAGAAGGTTGCAGGAGCTGGGCCCTAACATAGTTGTCCATATTGAAGATGATTTTTCAGAGAATAATTTTGACTTGACAAAAGCATGCTTGGCAGCATTGGCTCATAAGAATGAGTATTGCTCAGATACTATCATTCTTGCAATGCTCTAGTAAGTGTCTTTTATTTTACACTTGTTTGCAAAACAATCCTTATTGTACCTCCTCCCTTGCACCTTACCCTAATTATTGTTTTGTCCAATGTAGCATGATGAGAAGCTGGCTGAACCATGCTGTACAGCATACAGTTCATATTATTGATCCTGCAATTTCCTTCAAGTTAAGAGATCCAAAGGAAACTCCCATGGATATTTCCAATTGGTTCAGACACTGTGATTTTGATCATGTTGATATTTTGCTACTTCCATACCATAACAAGTATGTAGGTGGCTGCTTCTTTTGGGATTTTTCTTCAAGATTGAGTACTCTTGTAGCCTTTGATTTCTTAATGCTTTTTTCCTTATGCAGTGACCACTGGAGCTTTGCTTCTATTGACATCCAGCAGAAGCAATGCTTTTTATTCAACTCTCTTAGAAACACACACAGAGAGGTGAAATTGTAAGTGGTTTGTGTGCTATTTTTAACTTTAAACTTCATTATTTGGATTTAATGCACACTAACTGAATTATATGTATTGCAGTTGTATTAGAAGACTTCTAGATGCATTGGATCACTGTCCTCCTAATGTCAATCTTTTGGATTCAATAGAGCCAATAGATTTAGAGGTAGAAAGTTGTTCCCTCTACTGATGTCTATTTCATGCTATGCCTTTGAACTTATTGAATAATTTTATTTTGTTCAGATATTAACAGTTTCTAACATATCTTTTCAACTATCCAGACACCACAACAAGATGATTCAAGTAGCTGTGGCTGGAGAGTGCTGATTAGTGCCAAATATATACTTTCAAGCTATTTTAAGATAGGACAGCCAGAGCTTGTAAGAAAAAATAATTTTCATTTAGCTTCAAAAAATTTGATATTGGTACAAAGTGTTCTAAATCATCATATCTCATTGCAGATGAGAGAAGATAGCTTCAGCTCGAACTATGTATATAGTTTCAGAGCTGATATAATTTGGAAGTTTTTGAAGTATGCCTCCCCCAAACCTATTGTACCAGCTACTGTCGAGTTGGGTGAGAGCTCTAAAGTTCGAGAAGGTGTCATACACCTTGATGACATAGATGATGCAGCAGATGTGGTGCCACAGGAACAAGGACCTAGTGCTGATGAGGAGAAGCCACAAGAACAAGGACCTGCTGCTGCTGATGTTATTGAGGAGATGATGGAGCAGCAGCAAACAGATGCTCCAGGGGCAGTAGAGGAGACAATGGAGTAGCACCAAGAGACTGTACACGACAGGATGGAGCAGCAGAAAATAGATTCTCCAAATAAAGATGATACGGTGAGCTTGGACCATGTAGAGCAGCCTCTAGATCAGCCTGTAGATAAATAGAAAATTGTTGTCAAGAATATGTTCTACATATATAATTAAACACTTCTATACAGAATTTTACTTTATTGAATATAATATCTTTGTTTATGGAGTCTGTGTTATCTCAATTTTCAAATTTTCAATGTCTTTGCATTTTATTGAACTTTCTCTTCTTTTGAGCACCTACAAAAAAACAATATGAAACAATAGGGTAAAGTAAACTAATAGCAGTGCTTAATGAGACTAGGATAAGTCACATGGTATACCTTCTTATTGTTGTAGATAAATAAAAAGTCCTTTGAAATAGAACCTTCTGTCTCAAATAGAATGTCATTGCGCAATTGAGCTAGGGAGCAACATTGTCTTAATGAGATATTGACTAGCACATCACCATTCTCAACAACATCAATATCAAGAAGTTTATTTTCTGCACCAAAAGAATCCTCATCTTGATCCATTGGGACTAGTTTTGTACCTAGCATTCGACTGCGCTTATAATAAAAAGAAAAAATGAAATTTTGTGATGCAACCATGTACTTCAGTTGCATAGAAGGTTGGACAACCTCACAAAACACTGAACTACATGTCTTCTTATCCCAACCTTTATCCAGAAATTGTGGCATGCATGCCAGACTTGTTGCTTTAACTGTGAACATTGTTTTTGAAACCTTCACTGGAAAGGTATTAAACAAATCTACAAAAACTGTGAGAGGCATGCATAAAGAAATTTTTATTATCCTTGTGGCAATATTGGGCCTCAGAGCTTTCTGTACTTCTTTGAAAAGCTTGGCCCTATATGCCTCTGTAACACTAAAATGTGGGAGAGGCCAATCCACTGAATTCCATGCCGGAAGGTCTTGTTTTCTTAACACACCATGTGTGTTTGCATTGTCCAGCAAACAACTGATAAAAATGATCAGTAAAAAATATACCGGATTGAGCTAGCTCTGTTGCACATCGACCTTGGTATTGTTGTTCTCCTATCGATCCATGCAAAACATCTATAAATCCCAGAATACAATCGATGTTTTGCCATGTCTCATATGATGAAGGGTATAAATCTGAAATAAAATAACACAAGAATGTCAATAAGCAAAGAAAGAAAGCTTTATCTTAAAAATCCATACACCTCATAAAGAACAAAACCACAATAGAAAAATATACAATTAGGCCTGTGTTGCGGAAGATCATTTGGATAGTCTCGCAAGACAAGTTCTTTATGCATGTACACATGCTGAATCAGAACTTCTTTCACCGATATCTTCCCTCTGGTGATTTTAAAATCTCGTACTCTTCCCTTCCATGATGCCAAGAAAATGTTTTTTGTCTGGGGTCTCTTTCTTTTGCTAGGTTGCATGAGCACCCATGCTCCTTTTGAAACACTAAACTTTCCCAAGTTCTTTCCATTTTGACTGTACTTGAATTCTCTACCGAAGAAATAGAAGAAGCAGGTCGACGGGGTAAGGATGTGTGGTATAATTCTGCCTTCATAGCATTATCATCCACAGAGCGTCTTCCACAAGAGCGGCCATAGTTTTTATTCACCATGGAGACCTTGTGAATCTGTAACCAGAGCAAAGTAATGTAAACAACATAACAAAGTGAAGTTTCAAGAAAGAGAAAGTGGGCAGACAGACAGTTGACAAGAAACATCTTACTCTAAGCCAAACAGGATCAAGGGAGCAGTTTTGGAAAAGAAGAGGCTGCTGCACAATGAGGCAGTGGTGTAGAATGGTAGACCTTTCGAAGGAAAGGCAGCACAACATTTCAAAGTTCAAAGGAAGGTTGAAGCGGGAAGGCCCTTGTCAGAGAAAATGTCAGACTAGATTCTATCTTCGTGTCCAAAGATCTTGTGAGAATAAAAAACCAATCTCCACATTAATGTAGCACGCTTGTACCTACATAAAATATTATTTCTTTTATCTATTTTCTCTTATTTTTGTGAATTTCCAACGTTACGTTGGCCCTCTGTTCATTGGTTGAGAGCTTATTTTTCCAAACCGTAAAAGGCCCCAAAATGAGCTCCCTTTTTCCCTAATGCCATATCTCCGGATCCTGCTCTCACCCAAGTGGTGCTCCTGCATCATCAAAATATCAATGCTGCCACCAACCAGGCATCTCTGAAGCTCCTGCCTCAAGCAACCACGATAGCGTATAAAGTGTGCTCCGCCAAGGCCCTGTACATTCCATGAGATGATCCTCATGGATGCCCTGCTGAGGTGGATGCTGTCTCAGCCGTACGGTGGGCCTTCGCAAGCGGCTTGGATGGAGAGTAGTCCCCATCCGAGCGGCTGCGAATCTGCCCACCCGGTGTACTGCAAGAATCTCGGATCAGGCACCAGTGGTGGCTGTGGCCCATGGCGACTGCCTCCCGCTGCTCTGACAGAGCAACCTCGTGTATACACACATATCCAGGGTCGCGTGCTAAGTCTGCCACTATGCGCACGCCCAAATGCCGAATCCCTGCGGTATCCACACTCCCGGGATCCAAGAAAAAATGAGCTAACTCCCAAAGTCGGCCTATCACATCTGTCACCTCCAAATCGCTCATGTGATGAGAAAACTCAACTGCCTGAGTCTTCAAAGTGCTGAGAGCGAGCTCTAGAGTCCACTCCCAGTCGCAAGGGCCACACAGAGGGAACGAGAAAGCCACCGCTGAGTCTAGTGCCTCCTCCCCGCGGGCCGGAGGTATCACTACATGAACTCGGATGGGTGCTGGCTCATGGGGGGCCTCTGCTCCAAAAAGCCGTGTGAAAGCATAATCAAAAGCCTCCGAGCGCTGTCTAATGCCAAGGCGACTCAGCCGACTGCGGATAGATGAAATCCGTGAAGCCCGAATCGGCATAGGTCGCCTCTGTGATGCTCGAGCGAGGTCAGTGCTCAGTGCCCTCCAGACTGCAGGTGAACACCAATATTGCCAGGGCCTCCCGGGAAGGTGAGGCGGGCAGTGGGGGAGGAGGGGCGGTGGAGAGGAAGCCGCTGCCGAAACCGGAGCGAGGACGGGATGGGGCGATGCTGGAAGCGAGGCGGTGGGAGGGGACGGGGGTGGGGGGGTGAAGGAGGGGGTGCTGGCATCTCCTGGTCCTCGGTTGTCGCCGTGGGGGTCTCCTCCTAGAGGGGAGAAAAGCTGCAGCGGTCTCTGGGCGTGCTGTTGTGGCTGTCTCCCTCGGCGGCGCCCCTGTCCAGGCTGCCACTCCGAGGTCTCTATGGCCTGAGCAGGTGTCCCGGAGGCAGCCTACCGAGCCGAATCTGTGGGCGGGCCATCACTAGCCTGTTGCTGTGGTGAGGGTCGGGGTCTCCTACGAGGGCAGGCCTTGGCCAGATGACCGACCTGCCTGCAAATGAAGCACTAATTCGGGAGCCCCGAGAACTCCACTCTCTGATCTATCCATCCCCCCCCATCCTAGGTAGCTGAATGACCTTAGAAAGGGAGGAGATGTCAGACACCAACACTCTGACCGAAGGTAGCCCAGCTGCTCTGGCCACCACTGAAGCCGCTGAGGGGCCAGTCTCTAGTACCGAGCCCACCAATGCTCCGAGCCTGGAGAGGAGCGGAAGATACTCCCGGCGGAGTCCAGGGAAGCAAACTGTAACATGGAAGAGGCGCTCTCCCTGCTCCGTCGCTGCTGGGGCAAATCCATGCTGCCAAGGTCTGAAGAAAGCCCGAGCACCCCTGATGTCAAGGGGACTCATGGCAAGGACCTTGGCAACGCTCTGGGCGGCCTCGAACTCGATCTGATAATGTCCCCGACTCAGGAGCTGTACATCCAGGATCTTGCCCACATCTGCAAGAAGGCGGGCCTGAAGAAGATCCCTGATCTCCCCTCTGTTGGGGCGAGTGCGACTATACGACAGATGGTGGAATGAGCCTGGAGGCGTTCCACCTCTGCGGTGAGGCTCGCTTCCTCTTCTGGCAAAAGAGAAAGCCTGATGGGGGTGTCCTCAGGGGCGGGCGAGGGGGCTGCGGATGAGTCCCTCTGAGGCGGGGCGGGAGGAGCCTCCATCAGAGTCTGAAGCTACGACGAAGGCGGGATCCTGCTGGAACCGAGTTGCACACAGGGAGGCGGAAGACGGAGCAAAAAAGGAAAACAAAACCCCCAGGGGGTGGAAGCAAGAAAAAGGAGGGAGGGGGGGGAGCAGGCGAAGGAGAAAAAACCTAAAGGGGGGGGAGGGCGGGAGCTACGCGCAAGAGGGAGGGGAGGAAAGCGAGCTGGCGGAGGGGGGGATGAGGCGCTGCAGAGGGGAGGAGGGCGCAAAGACAAGGGGGGAGGCGCGAAGGAGAGGAAGGCGGCGAGCACAGCAGGGCGGCGGCAGCGAAGGCAGGCGGAAGGGGGCGTAGCAGCGAATGCAGGCGGGGGGGGGGGGCTAAAAGAAAGGCGGCGGGCAATGCAGGGAAGGTGGGGGGCAAGGAGCGAGGGGAAGGCGAGGGGGCGAGCAGGCAGGGAGGGCGACGGGCGCTGTGCAGCAACGCGAGCAGGGAGAGGGGGCGGGAGCTTCAGCGAGCACGGTCTGGCGCCTATTGTCAGCAAAGTTATAAATCAAAAGTCGCTATAAGTTCAATTGATCCAATTAATTTTAACTATTACTGTTGGATATCAATTATAAGCCTAATACGAGTTCAAAAAATAATATGCTGCTCACCGCTGTCTTCATTTGTTCCATCTATCGGCCGTGCGGCTACGATTGTTGCTGAGGTGTTGTTCACTTTGCCACCACACTAGAGTGTGGCTTAACCTTTTTGTTTGGTGGCCAAGCCACACTCGTCGCATGCTGGTCGTGTGGCCAAGCCTTGGGTGGTTCTTTCCACAAGAAGCGATGCTTTTTCTTTCCAGGAAACAGCCTTTGTGAGAGTGTTTGCAAAAACGAGAAAGGGTTGGGTACAGCTGCGCTGGAGTTTGAGATCTGCGCAGGATGGAGTTTTTATAGAGGCGAATGCAGCTGTGCTGGAGTTTGAGATCTGCACTGGATTTGGAGGTTTTCTGCGCTGGAGTTTGAGATCTGCAGCTGGATTTGGGCATTAATCAAATGCGTAAGCAGCTTGCTTATGTGCAGACGGTGCACTTGTTGAATCCGTTGAATCCGCAGGCGGTGCATTTGTTGAATCCGCAAGCGGTGCATTTGTAGCAATTAACGTGGAAATTAACCGGTGGGGATCATAGGCGACGTGGAAATTACCGACGTATGACGTGAAAATGCTGGTGGGGTCCGCTGCAGCTTGAAATGTATCCCGAGCCCTTTGCTTGATGATGATTTGTTTTGTGTATGTTAGACGTTTCTTTTGGCCGCTTGTTAACTAATCGGAAGAGCGCTGTAGAAGGCTGAAGAGCACTGTAATCACTTGTTTGAACAAGGGCTACCATGAAAGAAACGATGCAAGATGGTTGAGCCTTAAAAAGGCGATGAAACTAACGACGTCTTCTCTGATGACGCCTAGTGATGACGCTTACAGTGGAAGCTCTGTCTTGCGTTTTGCTTCTGCCATCTAATCGATGCTTGTTAGACCAGACCTTGTCTACGCTTACTGCGGGCTTTCACTTGGATCACGTATGCGCTTGCTGTGCGCTGAAGCAAAGGTGACCGGCCGTTGTCAACTACCTGTTGAAGATATTACACTATAGATTAGTACACCTTACACTATATAGAGTGCGCCGGTCACGTTCAAGCTCCTTGAGGACCTTGATGACAAAAAAAAAAACGATGGTTCTCTTTGTCTGATGGCGTTGCGCTGATCACCGTCTTGCCCATTTTGTTTTTGCTATTGCTTAACACCGTATTCTACAAGTTCAGAGCGACGCTACAGTACTGCTGTGACTCCCTTATGCACAGGATGTGGGATAGACCACATATATAAGGATTACCCATTGAGAACTGGTACACTTGGATAGACCACATATATAAGGATTACCCATTGAGAACTGGTACACTTGGAAAAGGGAATGAAGTTGAACTAAGCACCAACATTAACTTGTTGAGTGTGCGGGACATCTTCATCCACACATTGCCTCTCAAGGTAGTCACACAAATACAAAGCAAGAGGAGAGCTGATGCTCATGTAGCATCTGCTCTACAAAAACAAGGGGCCCCAGGACAAGCAAGGGTCTCATATTCTAGAGAGTTTCCTAAGCAAGCATAAGTGACTACACACACTTGGAAGAAAAGGACTACAAAGATTGGCAAACGAGACAGTCGTGCCACTATACAAAGCGGATCCGATGAGGGGACATCTACAAATGTGTCATTGTACTCCTTTGATGAGGAGAAGACCTTGTTACCAACCTCCCGTGAAAAAAGGGAGCTAATAGACCCTGATCGTTTGACTAGAAAATTGGATGAATACCCAAACCCGATCAAGGAGAAGAGTAGGCTAAACACTGCTTAAAGAGATATTCAAAGAATGCCAAGCTCAATTGGAGGAGGAACTTGAGGTAGTTCATGCCATAGGAAGTCCTTTGATGTCTAGCATGAAATCGATTGATGGAATCCATGAGCCAAATAGAGGACTTAACTGTCAAGTACTCTTCGGGGATCTCCCTCAAGATGTTGAACCAGAGCCAGTACCAATTTTGCATCAGGTGGATCCTGTTACTACTTATCTTAAGAATCTGAGGGACGATCGCCCAAAGAAATCTGACCTGATTTTCATATCCTTATACCATACACTCTAAAAAGCCCAAGCATCAACATGGATCATAGGATTCATGAGTCCACCCCCATCCCAAGAGATATTAATGGTCGTTCCTCCTTTTTATCTTCACAAGTCTACATTCCCATTGGCACCTTGCTTCAAGGTAGCCCGAGTCTATAGAAGGATTTGAAAGATTGGATGGAGAGAAGGCTTGAAGCTAGAATGGAGGAGAAATTGGAACTAGGGATTCCAGACGAGCCAGATGGTGAAGGCTCTATAGAACCAGATGAAACCATAGACATACCCACGATATGGGTGAATAAGTTAGGTCAATATTTTGAAGGAGACGAACTTAATGCAACACTACCCCTAGCTTTCAATGAACTTCAAGTCACTGCCATCTTAGATGATGGCGTAGGAGTGAGCATCATCACCAAGCACCACTGGGGAGAAATGGTGTAAACCTCACTGCAAATCCCATGAGTCTTTTGAGAGATTTGAAGGTTAAAATTCTTGAAATTGGTTTCTGATACACCTTTTTTGTGATGAACTTTGGCCAACAGCCAATTTCCTACGATTGCAAGTTTGTATATGTAAGGTGCCTTGCTCTTTTTGCATAGGGGAACCCTTCGGCACTGTGCAAGAAATAGCAAGTGGCTAGACACTGTCCTACCCATCTGGTATCCGATGGTGGTGAAAATTTTTGAGTGGAGTGGTAGAAGCCCCATGGACCCACTCGCAACATCTCACCCCCATTGGATGCTATACAAGTGTGATGTCCCACCCAAACCTGTACTTTTTTGCATAGGGGAACCCTTGGGCACTATGCAAAAAAAAGTGGGAGTGGCAACACTCCATCCCGCCCATCCGACATCCAATGGTGGTGAAAATTTGCAAGTGGAGGGATAGTAGACCCATGGAGCTACTCACGAAGTTTCAAACCCACCATCAGACACCATAAGAGCGTGATGTCCAACTCAAACCCGTAATGTTTTGCATAGGGGACCCGGGTGGCAACACACAGTCCTGCCCATCCCATGTCCGATGGTGGTGAAACTCTATGAGTGTAGAGGGGTATAAGCCCCATGGAACCACTCACAAAGTTTCACCCCCATTGGATGCCATACAAGCGTGATGTTCCACCCGAACCCATAATTTTTTGCATAGTGTTCGATGGTGGGTGAAACTTTGTGAGTGGAGGGGTAGCAGCCCTATGGACCCCCTTGCAATGTTTCACCCCCATCGGATGACATACAAGTGTGATGTTCCACCCAAATCCATAATTTTTCACATAGGGGACCCCTTGGACACTATGCAAAAAATAACAGGTCGCAACACACCGTCCCACCCATCTCGCATCCAATGGTGGTGAAACTTTGTGAGTGGAGGAGTAATAGCCCTATCGACCCACTCGCAAAGTTTCACCCCCATTGGATGCCATACGAGCGTGATGTTCCACCTAAACCCCTAATTTTTCGCATAGAGAACCCCTTGGGCACAATGCAAAAAATAGTGGGTGGCAACACACCGTACTTCCCATCCGGCATCCGATGGTGAAACTTTGCGAGGGGCTAGCAGCTTTATGGACCCACTCCCAAATTTTCACCCCCATCGAACGCTATACGAGCGTGATGTCTATCCCAAAACCATAATTTTTTGCATAGGGGATCCCCTGAGCACTCTACAAAAAATAGCGGGTGGCAACACACAGTCCTGCTTATCCGGTGTCTGATGGTGGTGAAACTTTGTAAGTGGAGGGGTAGAAGCTCCATGGACCCACTCAAAAAGTTTCACCCCCATCCGAAGCCATACAAGTGTGATGTTCCACCCAAACCCATAATCTTTTGGATAGGGGACCCCTTGGGCACTATGCAAAAAAATAAAGGGTGGCAACACACCGTGTCACCCATCCGGCTGATGGTGGTAAAACTTTGCGAGTGGAGGGTTGCAGACCTATAGACCAACTCGCAAAGTTTCACCCCCATCCGACACCATACAAGTGTGATGTCCCACCTAAACCTGTAATTTTTTGCATAGGGGACTCCTTGGAAACTATTGAAAAAATAGCGGGTGGCAACACACTGTCCCACCCATGTGGCATTCGATGGTGGTGAAACTTTGTGAGTGGAGAGGTACCAGCTCCATGGGCCCGCTCGCAAAGTTTCACCCCCATCAGATGCCATATGAGTGTGATGTCCTATCCAAACCTGTAATTTTTTGCATAGGGAATCCCATGGGCACTATGCAAAAAAATAGTGGGTGGCAACACACCGTCCTACCCATCCGACATCCGATGGTGGGTGAAAATTTATGTGAGTGAAGGAATACAAACCCCATTGAACCACTTGCAAAGTTTCACCCCCATCAGATGCCATATGAGCGTGATGTCTAACCCAAACCCAATTTTTTTCGCATACGAGACCCCGTAGGGGACTATGCAAAAATAGCGGATGTCAACACACCGTCCTGCCTATCAGGCATCCAATGGTGAAAATTTTTGAGTGAAGGAGTAGTAGCCCCATTGATTCACTCATCAAAAGCCATACAAGTGTGATGTCCCACAACCCAAACCCATAATTGTTTGCATAGCGAACCCCTTGGGCACTATGCAAAAAATAGCAGGGGCAACACACTGTGCCGCCCCCATCGGCGTCCGATGGTGATGAAACTTTGTGAGTGGAGGGGGTAGCAGACCTATGGACCCGCTCACAAAGTTTAACCCCCATTGCATGTTATACGAGTGTGGTCCCCACCCAAAACCGTAATTTTTCACATGGGGAACTCTTTGGGCACTGCAAAAAATAGTGGGAGGCAACACACCGTCTCATCCATCCGGTGTTTGATGGTAGTGGAACTTTGCGAGTGGAGGGGTAGAAGACACATGGACCCACTCGCAAAGTTTCAACCCCATCGGACACCAAACCAAATTTTTTTTGCATAGGGGACCCCTTGGGCACTATGCAAAAAATAACAGGTGGCAACACATCGTCCCGCCTATTCGGCGTCTGATGGTGGTGAAACTTTGCGAGTGGAGGGATTGCAACCATGGACCCACTCACAAAGCCTCACCCCCATCGGATGCCATATGGGTGTGATGTCCTACCCAAACCCGTGCTTTTTTGCATAGGGGACCCCTTTGGGCTCCATGCAAAAAATATCGGGTGGCAACACACCCTCTTGCCCATCCGATGGTGGTGGAACTTTGCGGGTGGAGAGGTACTAGCCCCATGGACCCACTTGCAAAGTTTCACCCCCACATTAGATGTCACAGGAGTGTGATGTCTCACCCAAACCCGCTATTTTTCGCATAGGGGACTCCTTGGGCACTATGCAAAAAATAGTAGGTGGTAACACACCGTCCCATTACGAGTGGAGGAGTAGCGGCCCTAAGGATCCACTCATAAATTTTTAGCCCCATAGGACACCATACGAGTGTTATGTCCCACCCAAACCTGAAATTTTTTGCATAGGGAACTCCTCGGGCACTATGCAAAAAATAGCGGGTGGCAACACATCGTCTCGCTCAACTGGCATCCGATAATGGTGAAACTTTGGGAGTAGAGGGGTAGAAACCCCATGGACCCACTTGCACAGTTTCACCCCCATTGGATGCCATACGAATGTGATGTCCCACCCAAACCCACTAATGTTTGCATAGGGAAACCCCTTGGGCACTATGCAAAAATAGCGGGTGACAACGCACTGTCTGGCCCATCTCACGTCCAATGGTGGTGAAACTTTACAAGTGAAGGAGTAGCAATCCCATGTACCCAATAGCAAAGTTTCACCCTCATTGGATGCCATACAAGTGTGATGTCCCACCCAAACCCGCAATCTTTTACATAGGGGATCCCTTGGGCACTATGCAAAAAATAGCGGGTGGCAAGACACCATCCCACCCATTCAGCGTCCGATGTGGTTAAAACTTTTGTAGTGAAGGAGTGGTGGCCCTATGGATCCACTTGCAAAGTTTCACCCCCATGGGATGCCATATGAGCGTGATGTCCCACCCAAACCCGTAATTTTTTGTATAGGGAACCCCTTGGGCACTATGCAAAAAATAGCGGGTGGCAACACACTGTCCCGCCTATATGGCATCCAATGGTGGTGAAAATTTATGAGTGGAGGGGTATAAATACCATGGACCCACTTGCAAAGTTTCACCCCCATCGGATGCCATACGAGCATGATACACCCAAGTCCATAATTTCTATGCAAAAAATTACAGGTGGCAACACACCGTCCCACCGATCGAGCGTCTAATGGTGGTGAAACTTTGCGAGTGGGAGGTACTAGCTCCATGGAGCCACTCACAAAGTTAAACCCCCATTGGATGTCATACGAGCGGTGTCCCACCCAAACACCTAATTTTTTGATAGGGAACCCCTTGGGCATTATGCAAAATAAAACGGGTGGCAACACACTGTCCCTCCCATCCGACATCCGATGGTGTTGAAACTTTGTGAGTGGAGGGGTAGCCACCCCATGGAGCCACTCGCAAAGTTTTACTCCCATCCGACACCATACAAGTGTGATGTCCAACCCAAACCCACTATTTTTGCATACAGGATCCCTTGAGAGTTACTACACCAATAGGAAACTGTTGTAAGGTGGCACAAAACTGACAGTCCTGCCACTTGGCACCGTGAGCATGATGTATGTATGCATAGACAAAAGTTGTAAATGTGCTCATGAGCTTGCCACGTGCCAAATGGTGCTCCACTAGCTATAATCTCCTTGATTGCCCATTTGTCACATACTCATATTGTCACCATGTCACCACCTAGGCCACCGAGGAATCCTTATCGCACAAGTGAAGCATGGCCAAGATGCTGCATGAGGTACATGTCCCCATGACAGAATCCATCCTATGGTAGATGGAATCCTCCGCCCGTAGGCATAATAGCGAGTGAACAAAATCCCTCGGGCTACGGCACCACCCCCCGCTGCCCAGACAAGCCACAAAAAACATCATACAAAATCTAAAATCCAATGTGGTACCTACAAAGACATGTGTCACGTTGCCTCGAGTAGTGCACAAAAAATGGCTTGCAATCCCTAAATGAATGTTGGCTAATGGTGAACTCAAAGTAGACCTGAACTCAAAGTACAACTCTATTTGTGTCATCTCAAGAAAGTAAGCTCCATGCACTATGTACTCCCACGATGAACCCTATGTCACAATGTCTTTTTGTACTTTGGTGATGCACAAAAATGCTCCTCCCAAAACCTCTCTATCATACCCCTCATCTCAGGGTCCAATAAACGACTGCATCTAGGTGCACGACTACTACTAGCCCATAGAGCACCCTCAATCCCACTATCCAAGCTCTCTATCATCACCCTCATCTCAGGGTCCAATAAACGACTACATCTAGGTGCACGATCACTACTAGCCCATAGAGCACCCTCAAGGCCACTGTCCAAGCTTTGTCTCCTCACACAAACCCTGCATATGAAGTACTCGATGATGAATTTGAAGTATGTGAAAAGTTGAGCGATGCGTACCTGATAGGACACTGCTGGAAACAAACGTTGTAAGGGCACATCTTGCAACTAATCCATCTGGATGCATCCTATACTTGATTGTGTTGTAGGACTGCCTCAAGCTTAGTAGCACACTGGCACCAACCCTCCTCGAATGTGGGCTGGAAATCACAAAAGGGATGGTACGCTATGACATGCATGATGGTACACTATGACAACACATCTATCACACTAGACTATGATGCCACATCGAGGTCAACAAAGTACTTGTTGAAGATAGCTTTGTTGAAGATAGCATTGGCAGGGTATTTGTGCACCAGACTTGGAAAGGGATTTCCCATGAGAAGATGCCTCATGAGAAACACCGGAGGGTGGAGTGGCAAGCGCATGGTCGACAATGTCATCAGCATCGCTGAAGTGAGGAGTGTTAGGGAAGGCATGTGCACCACATCGAGGAGGAGTGGCATTAAGGTCATGGGCTACACTAGATGGAGGAGGAGTGCCGAGCTCGTAGGTATCACCCAAGAGAGGTGAGGCAAACTCGTGGGGTGTTGAGAGGGTGGAAAGGCACCAGGTCAAGGAGTGGCAAGCTCATAGGATGCGCCCAAGAAAGGAGTGGCAAGCTCGAATGGTGCACCCAAAGATGGAGAGGTGCCCAATGAGGAGTGGCTAGCTCATGGTGGGTAACACCCAAGAGAGAAGTGACAAACTCGGAGGGCATGCCAAAAGGTGGAGAGGCACTGAAGATAAGAGTCTCCACCTCATGGGCAGTGCCTGAGGGTGGAGTGACAACAACCGCATGGGCAAGGTGTAAGGGAGGAGTGGCAAAGAACTCAAAATAGTGTGAAGAAAGAATTGTGGGAGAATAAGGAGGTGGCACGGGGAAGAGATGGAGAATGGGTGGGAGGAGGAGATGATGCCTCATCAATCGAGCCCGTTGTCGTGCATTGCAATGCTCGAGCCCTTACTTTGCACTCATGATATCTTCTTCTCCTAAATTCCATGCGAACCCTTGCTTGCTCCTCATGAATAGGATGGATCGGGGGATCCCATTGCCTTTTACTTTTTCTACTCCCATGACTTTGAAAACCATGCTAAGATGTAGGAAAAAAGAGATTAGGCATAGAATTGAAGATAATAAAGATTTAAGTAAGCTTAGAATGGAGCTATCTCCAAAGTTGGTGAAGCTCTAAGAATGAGGGAGACTAAAAAAATTGGGTTATATATACCAAGCTAGTAAGCATTTCATTGGTAAAATTAAATTCTGGATCTATTATATAAAATTTATTTATATAATATATAAAATTTATTTGATTAATAAATAATATTAAAATTTCTTTAGTACCATTTGTAATATATATTTTTCAAGTTTTCTCCCAAAAAAAGATTTTTAAAAATATGCATTTTTTAAATAGTAAGAATTTATTTAATTATATCATAATATTTACTTAATTCAAAAATGAAAAAATAATTATATCATAATATTCACTTGATTAAAAAATAAAAAATATTTATTTCTAATAATATATTTTGTTTAATAAATAATATTATTTGATAAAAATTTATATTTATCTTTTTCTTTTTTTGGAGGAGAGTCTTAAAATTATATTACAAAAATTTACTTTTATTTTTTAATTAAAAATAATAATATTTAATAATATTAAAAAAATTAAAATAAAGAAAAATGATGGTGAGGTGGTGGCATGCATTTTGCTACATGGCAAAACGCTACTAACATGGAACCTCCACGTGGACATTCCTCATGCTCAAAGGTAGGTGGCAATGCCATGCATGTATATGATGTGCCATGCCATGTAGGCACAGAAAGTCAACCAAGTTCACTGTGCTGAGGTAGCAATATGACATGGACATTCTTGATTACGTGGAAATGCCATGTATGCATGTGATGTGGCATGCCATGTAGGCTTTAGGGAGTCAATCTTGTCGACTAAGTTGAGGTGACATGATGAGATGGCAATATAACATGGAACCTCCACGTGGACATTCCTCATGCTCAAAGGTGAGGTGGCAATGCCATGCGTGTATATGATGTGCCATGCCATGTAGGCACAGAAAGTCAACCAAGTTCACTGTGCTGAGGTAGCAATATGACATGGACATTCTTGATTACGTGGAAATGCCATGTATGCATGTGATGTGGCATGCCATGTAGGCTTTAGGGAGTCAATCTTGTCGACTAAGTTGAGGTGGCATGATGAGATGGCAAGATGCTTAGGTGGACTCGCCTCCATATGATGTGGCATGTACATGTAGGACTAAGACTATGTTACCATAGCTCAATTGCTTGGCAAATGGCATACTCTCTAGGTTTGGTGAAACACCAAGCGTAATAGGCATCCTTTGTTTTAGACTTTGGGCAAACAAACAATGAAAATTTGATTAAGATGCCTGGAAAATGGGCTTCCCTTACTCAAATTCACTCTTTTTTTTTTTGGTTAAATTCATCATGACAAGTACTTTGATCCACATTAAATTATTAAACTTCTACAGGCACTCTAAGAGATCGAGTGAATTTTCTATAGAAGATCGGAAGAAATTCAACTGTTAAAATTGCAATTTGACAATATGGCCACATTCTAACACATTTGTCTAACTCCTCACTGTTGGATCTTCAATGATGAGCTTCATATTTGCCAAGATCTTGAATAGAAAATCACATGTTGCTTTACAATATAAAGCAGAGAAAAAATATTTATAAAAAATAATTAAATGTCTAAAAAATTTCGAATAAATCAATTTAAGCTCTATGCAATATGTTCTTTTCATGTATGAATTAGGATAATCATTGGACTTGCGATGCAGAAGTACTAAGCATTTTATGTGTAACATATACTACAGTAAAGAAAGTTGGAAAATGTAAATACCAAAACTTTCGTGCAATGAAAAAATCCCTAAAATAAATTGGATTTCCGATCAGGGGGTGCCATTTGAATACCCACTATATGTATAATGTGCCCCAAATACCGTGCCACTAAATTCCAAAAATAACCATGAGAGATTAGACCTTTAAGTTGTAAAGATGCTTTCAGGCTACTTCAGGGTACCCAACTGTCAAAAGTGGTGCCCCTTATCTTGCAACCACCCAGAACCATCACACACCCCATACATGCACTTCAGTGCTTTCAAATTGGCGGCTCTACTATAAAGTTTCTTGCCCCATCCATCACAAGCTTCTCACCTTTATTCTCAGATCAATGATGCTTGGAATTTTTGTTTGCCAAAATAACCGCTTGAGAGTATCATGACTCTCATCTGGTAGTGCAAGTACCATAGCTCCATCTCTGACTGTGCACTATGTAATGGCTGGTCTCCCTTACCTTGAGCGTAAGTTATAGTCCTATACTTACTTTTTGATGTTGCTAAATTTTGTTGGTGTCATGCCATTGCTATGGTATGTGGAACGCACGAAGATGACGAGGCTTCATACCTTGGATGAGTAGCTTTGATATGAGTCTGTGTTATTAAAACCTTGTCACATGCCTCCACCACCTCATCAAGCTTGACCAAGTCATGAAAGTCATTGCAAACTTCCTTGACTACCCTCCTTAGAAGCCTTCCACACTCTGGAAGGTTAAGCATTTCAATCGTCATTGATTTGGATAACAGCCTTAATTATAGCAATTCTATCGATAGGATTATCTAGACAGAAACCTCCCACACTATTCATGTTGTTGTAAGCAATCTTAATCCATTTCTTCTTAGCACCCCCATGTGTTGCTAGAAAAATGTAATACTCTTAAGCTATCTAGGTCAAGCCCTTGACCCAAAAGAAGTGCTTTTTAGTTGGGCTTTTTGGGGTGCATGTTCCTCCCATTTTTTGTTAGTTTGTCTAAGCTTTGTCATCTCTTCCTAAGATGATTGAAGTAATTTTTGTAACTCATTTACACATTGAGTTTGTGAGATCACAATGTCTTTTGACCCTTTCATAGATTGCTTATACACACCAAGTATAGTTTCAGCCTTGTGTGTGTGTTTTGATAATGGGAAATGGTAGCTTGATTGTTCAATCTTGAGCAGTATCCAGATAAGCCTTCTCTACCATCCCCAATGAATCCGACAAGTTCATGCAGTGTTGAATATTAGAGGCTTACCAATAGATGGGTCAAGAGTATAGACCTTCTTGAACCCACAAATCCACATGCTTCTTCCTGTCTGCACGTAGTCTTTGAGCTTCATCCTCATCATGTAGAGCTTTATGATGAATACTTCTCCATGTATTAGTCTTTATCAAGCACCAAGTTGATATGGTGTCTTTTCTTTGAGTGAAGTCAATCCCTTGAGTCGCCATAGCAGGAAGAGGAAGAAAACACTCTTAAATACAAAATGATGAAGATTCAAAGAGAAAGCAAGAGATAGCGGGAAGGGAGAAAAAGACAGTCAAAAGAAAAGAGAGGAAAAATGCATCATACCCTATGGAAGAGAGAAGTACGTTATGAATTCAAACTTTTAGAATAAACTTATTTTAGAAAACATCAATCATGAGTGTACTAAAGTAGGTAAGATGGCTGCTAATAAGTATAGGTGAATTAAAGACACTATAGATACGTGATGGATGACATATTAAAGACACTATCCTCTAAATATAAGTAAAAAAGATGTATTTAATATAGCTATTTACATCTAGTATTTTTATTAATCACTTTGATTAAGAAAGTTAATCCAATCCTTATATGATCCTTTTTTTCCAGTTTTGGTCCTAATGGAGCTTGGTCTGAGTTTTTAAAGCTAGTTAGAAAACATGTGCATTTCTGCAACACCACTTAAAATTCTAGAGTGCTTGAGAGACGAGTGGTGATGTGGTCCTTTTTAGTGGGGGAGTAGCGAGTTAATTCGACATGTGTGGGGAGCATGTCCTTGTATGTCGAAGGGATTTGTGACTATTTGTGCATGCATGCGCGCCCAGGATGGTGGATTCTTGGTTGTGAGGTGTTGAGGAGCATGGCGAGGGCTGCGGGGATTGGGGACTTGAGGAGATAGATGACATGAAGAGGTGTCACGAAGAAGAAGACAGTGAGAGGGAGAGAAAAAAAATGTGCCTGTCTGGCGGCTGAATGAGAGACTTCAAGCCCATGCTCAAATTCAGGAAAGGAAGGTATGCTTGAGCGTGAATCCTGAGCTTATCAAGCGTCAAATTAATCTATTCTCACACTATAATGTGATTGTATTATGTCCTCATAAACCTCCTACTAAGTTTAAGGTTGGTAGGTGGTTGCAAGAAGATATTTTGCATGATCGAGTGGTGTCCAATGTGTTTTATCTAAGGAAAGGTTTTTTTAACGTATTGTTCATCAAAGAGCAATCTTTTTCTGAGCTGTTTCTGAGGTCGCCACTGTTCATGGGTCATAGATTGGTGCATGGTTTCCCATTTGATCCTTTGTTTGATGTGAGTAGAAGTCTTTAGGAAGCCTTCCCTTGGGTGGAAGTCTTTGGTCTTCCTCCTTGGCTTAGGCCTGCCTTTTGAGATGCACTAGAGTGCTAGCTCTTATGCTATAATTACCTGGAGATGATGCGGGGGATAGGCAAGCCAATAGTGGTTGTATATCATGGAACACCAGAATTGAGACTCCGAAATCAATTGAAATTGATTTGGGAGAGTTGGGCAAGTTGGAACTAGGTCTTAAGTTTGGCCCTTTCCTGGGAGCTTGTTTACTTTGTCTCTGTGTAGCTATGGAGACTTGCAACCTCTAACGAGGTTACCTTGGGTTCCTTTTAAACTTTCACATGGTATCACAACCCTACCCGCTCCTATGCCTGTGGCAGCCATCAACAACCCACTGCCCAACGACTCACTCATGGCCTCATGGCCCCTGGATCCTGCCTGTGAGGAGATTATCGACGTCTTCCTGTACGCCATGCTACCAACAATGAGGCTGGCTTCACACCGAAGTTCTCTTTTTCTACATATTTAGCTTTTTCCCACAAAAGGGAGCCACTCTAGTCCCTTTAGATCTCGCCTTTGTCTACCGAGGGGAGCCCTTGCTTGCTCTTGCAAAACTGGCCCCCTCCAGTGTTCATGGAGAATATTTCTTCTTAGATCTTAAAACTTGCAATTTTAAAATTTGCAAGTTTTTCTTCAATATTTGTAAGTTTTTCCACTAAAATATAACTAAAATACTTCAAAATTTTGTCGATCTTTATGAATTTTGCAGGTGCGTTGCAAGGGTTTGCAGGTTTTCTGTGAAGACTAGCCCCTTCCCACGAAGGAGAGCCCTTGTTTACCTCTACAAAATCATCCCCCTCAAACAAAGGAGGCCCTTTATTTACCTCTGCCAAATCGGTCCCCTCAAACGAAGGGGGCCTTTGTACCCACCTGACGCGTCAGTGCATGCTGCTGTACATGCTTCTCCAACCGTGCCCTAGACACTAGGGCTTGACCTTGACAAAGGGAGAAACTCTGCTGCAGTTCTGTCTTTAACACCCTTTTTTGGGTGAACCACCTGGATGATGTGGCAACCAAATCTCTGGTTTTTTGTGCTCTCGTACCTGCTAGTCCTAACTCTGCATGTAGCATCTCCCTACAGAGGGGGCCCCTCGTACCTTCTTGCAGGTACAGCCCACGCACCCGGATCTCTTTACACCCTAGCCACATGGACGGCAAATCAGGCCTAGCATACAACGCCCCTGGCCTCTTCCAACCTGGTGCACCTGATGCTCTCCCACAGTGGAGGCCGATATTTGCATGCTTTATTCTGAGCCCATTTGTTCTTCTGAGGCCACGAAGCCCTCTTCAAGCCTCTACAATTGAGGCAAGCTCTGCCCCCATTGCTCCTGCAGAGGATGATGATCCTCAACTCAACACGTGAGATTATGATCTTCTCACTGCAAAAGAAGCAGGCCGCTCAGAACCTCTACTCATATTTGCTTGTATCTACACCCTTATCCTGCACTTCCTGATGGTGCAAAGTTTCTTCAAGGGCCTAATCTAGCCCTCAGTTCAGCCTCTGTTGCATGCCCTGAACTTGTAAAGGCGGCATCCATAACCACCTTGTATGCATTACCTCTTGGCCTTACCCACTCAGCCGGCCTCATTTCTGAAACCTCGACACAGGTTTTTTTCATTGGCCTGCATACGGTCAGTGCAGACCCTGCCCTGCTTCTCAATCTTAGAACGCATGCCCTCACCTCTGTTGCCTTTTACAATGAAAACCTCACTCTCACAGCACACCCCGTCTTCTACTTAGGCTCTCCCTTCTACAAGAGAGAGGTAGAATCTTTCCTCATCTCTGGTGAGACAATGAAAACCTCGCTCTCGTAGCACACCCTAGCTTCTACTTTGGCTCTCCCTTCTACATGAGACAGGAAGAATCTATCCTCATCTCTGGTGAGAGATCGTGTGTAAACCTGATCCTTTGGTTTCGGGTTCTTTTGGTTTTCCTTTTACTTGTGTTGCAGTCGAATCAACAAATTCAGCCATAACTCTTGGCTACCTTGCCAACTCTTCGGGCCCTGTTTTGGCGTCAACGTCACCCTCACCCTCACTCCACTCCCCAACCCATCCAAAGGTAAGCTGGTTAGCCATCCTACATCTCTTGATGCTCTCATTTTTTGGACATGTTGTTTTCCGGTCATTGCATGACCACTTCGACCTTGACCCGGAGGTATCTTTAACAACATCCCGTATGCCGCCTGGACAAGCAACATTCACGCTCAGCACCTATTGTCTATGGCATTTCGTTCTTTCACTTATACAAAGTGGGGGAAATATTTGGTGTCCTCTTCTCTTCATCGAATTGATCGTGCTTCCACAAGCAACACCAACACACCAAAACTGCGCCCGCAATCGCGTGTGAAGATGAAGATGAAGCTACTATTGAGGTCTTCCCTGACATACACTCATCGCATAGACATGCCACTTTTGATCTAGGCAAGCATTGTAACATACATTTGCAACTTATAGCATGCATGAACTTTGCACAAAACCACTGTTTTGTTTTAGACAAGGGGAATGTTGGAGTATGGTTTACACCATTCATGCAGGTTGGTCACACCCATGCATTCAGACATACACTCGACACTTGTCCATTAGGATCTAACAACCTTGTAACTAACTCTCTCTGTATTAAGAGACTTCACTCTGTACACAACAACCCAATCCCATCAAAAGAAAATTCAGTTATTGTGTATTTTTGCTATTTGTTTTCATCTTGTTCATCTCTTCCACTTTGTCTCTGTGCAGCTATGGAGACCTGCAACCTCTAATGAGGTTACCCTGGGTTCCTTTTGAACCTTTACTCTCTTGGGATTAGGATTTCTGATTTCCACATCCCTTCCTCCCGAGCTCTGCACCTCCGCCCTCCATTTCCATGAAGGTCGTGGCTCTGGTGTTACACCATGGTGAGTGGCAATAAAGACAGTCGTTACGCCATGATGTGTTGTCTTGATTATGGTCACGAGGTCTCCCATTCTCTTCCTGATTTGGCGCCTTATTTGTGGTATAGAAAAATGATCATTCTTATGGAGATGTGTGTGCTTTCACTTTGCAATCGTGTTTTTGCAGATTGTGGCGCTTGCCAATCTGCTTCCCCTCGATGACTCGGTTGATGAACTGGATAGCTTCATGTATGAGACAGTAAGATGTTTGTTGCAGAGATTGCATTGGTGTTTTTCTTTCAGCTTGCTTGATCGCTTCTTGTTGGATGCATTTCTTTGACACCCTCAGCTTGTGTCTTTGTTCATTGTCTGTTTGGAGCAGGTCGAATGTCATAGCCTACTTCTTAATGTATGGGATTGCCATTATTCCGTCGATGAATCCAAGGTTCTCTTCATCTCTCTCTCTCTCTCTCTCTCTCTCTCTCTCTCTCTCTCCCCCTTCTAGGTTCCTAGTAGATGTAGCATATCTTTATTTTCTTCCTTCACATTACACATTATCTTGTTTTGAGAGGGAAAAGGAAATTCATATTTACCTCGTAATGGATCGCTTCCCTCAAGACTTCATAACTGTTTTTTACTTGATTTGACCAGAGCTCAAGAGCTTAGGTACGCCATCACAAATTGTAGTGGAAGATCTATTTCTGTTACTCAAGGAAGTGAAGAGGGGTTTTCTCGGGTTACATGTGAAATCTTGTCTGATTACCAGAGGAACAGAGTAGAGAACGTTTACTCCAGATTGAACATAGTCTCTCTGGCGTGTCTTTGGAAACAGGACCAGACCGCTCTACTATAGCAAATGGTGATTAATTGGTATCTTCTTGCCTTTGCATTTGATGGTCTGCACTGCATTTGGGGTTTTCAAAATACTCATGGAAAGAAGTTTTAGAGAGATATTTCCTCCCCATCTTATTGGAACGAATATTTCAAGCGGGATTGAAGCAGTTCATGTAAAGGTGAGTTTGGACATTTAGACTATCAATAGAGTCTGGTGATTTTACATATTCTTCCCATGTATCTTGTTGGAAGATTCGTCTCTTTTCCTTCTCTTGTATCCTCAATTTTGGACACTTGATAGGTTGCAACTATTGGGTTGAACCGACATAAAAATCTCAGAAAAGGTCTAGCTGAAATGCAGCAACACCTTTTGACTCATCTGAACAAGTAAGTCATATTCAATTATCTTTTTGAAGTTACTATTTATCTTGAATCTTTGGCTGGTTGACTGGCAAAATAGGAAGGATTGGCTAACAAGCCATGCATTTCTATCATCATATCATTAACCTTGGTCCTTGGTTGGTATGTAATTTTGGCACCACTAACAAGGCTTTGAACTATTTGGTTGCAGTATGTGCGGTATCAATGTGTGTGGTGAAGGTGGTAAGTATAAAACTCTAGCATTAGAATATCCTCTTTACAAACAAAGTGTCAAATAGATACAAAATGGCTGGTAGATGTAGCTACTATGGCTACTGCTTATGCGGGAGGCTCTAGGAGTGCTCCTCCATGCGGGTGCAAACTTTGTATTGCTCCATGAGGGAACTTTTTTTTGACTGCGTGAACTGTGGTTACCTTCTGCAGCTGCTGCATGGATGATGGTTGAGGCTAGGCAACCTTGAGATGATGCCAAATGTGGTGGAAGATTGTTGATAGATGGCTTCCAAAGGTGTTCCCTGATTTGAATGCTTTGACTGGGGGCAGATGGTGGCTAACTCAGTGATGAATGCTAGCTGAACTGAGTGTTGAATGCTAGCTAAATTGATGTGTATTTGAGGGTTGGACTTGGGCAAGGAAAGTCTGTTGCTGAATGTGTGGGGAGAGGCTCGCTACTTTATTTAGCCGTGGGGATGACTTGCATATGTCAAGTGACTTCGCACACTTCTTTAGTCTTGGTTTAATGCACACATGCTTTTGTCTTGTTTAGTCTTTATTTCTATTATTCTTTTGGCACTACTAGGAGTCGAACTTGCATTGGGTGCTGCCTATGCAGCTGGTACCTCTCTTCCATGTGCAGATTCAAATAATGCACATGATGTAGATATCTTCCGTCCTGAGTCTCGTATTACCTCCAAAGTGACTCCAAAAGTACTTTTAAAATTCCTCTAGGAAAAAAATATAATTACATTATGGGATTTATAAATTTTATAAAATTTTACAGAGGGGATGTAAGGAAATGCTAAAAATAGGTTACATAGGCATTTATAAAAGAAGCCTTGAATGCACGTGATACACTAAGTGACCCCCCAGGGTGAAATTAGTGTTAAGAATGTCTCAACCTATTACTGTTCAAGTGGAGGAAGGGAAAGGTAAAGAGAAAGCTACTGAAGAGGAGAAGGGGCATTCGAGAGGGGATTGGGTTAAGGAAAAAGGGAAACGGAACCTTAAACAAACTAAGGATGAAGCTAGAAAGAAGTGAGTCAAGTGGGGAAGGTTGTCAGAGGGGAGAAATCCTAGGGTAGCTTGAGCCCTTTAGTATATTCAAATCCATATCGTCCTTTGGGAGAGGATGATAGTGGCATCTCTTCAATTCAAAAGTTTAATTGGCAAGTAGAAGAAGCTTGGAAAGGGATATAGAGGGAGGGACAGGTTTAGGGGGAAGGAGGGTTCTTGAAATAGCTTTGACACAAGGACCTCTCGAGCTGTACCTGGAATGTTAAAGGCATTAAAGACAAAAAGAAAAATGCTTTGTTTTGGGGGGTAGTTAAAGAATGGGGGTTATCTATTTATGCAGTCTAGGAACACAATCTTTTTGGGGCTAAAGGTTTGAGAAAGGATAGGTTTAAGGATTGGTTGGTTATGTATGGGGCGGTGAACTGGGGTTATAGTGGTGTGATGTTTGTTATTAAGAGAGATTTGAATCCGACTATTATAGCCAATCATCCTAATGGCATATCGTTGGTGATGGAAATTTTGATCAATGGAGAGAAAGTGTGGCTAGTTAATATATATGGAGCCCATAATTATAAAATTAGGAGTGGTATGTGGGAGTGGATTAGTAATATGAATATTTTGCATAAGTGTCATTAGGGAAAATGGGACTCATTCTTGGGCCTTTTAGCGAAAAGAAAAATAGACACCCAACCAATGAGCAACAAGCCTATGCAACATAGAAATGCAACAAAAACGAGAAAAAAATATGAAAAAATAGGTGGATTTCTTTGCTCTAAAAAAATAATCTAAAATGGACATTCTCTCTCGTTCTTTTTCTTTCGTATGTCGAATGATGTCCGCATTTAACATTTTTATAAGGCTTAAATGTACATTTTTTGCCTATACTTTTCAACTCATGTTTCTCACATTTAACAACGCTTAGCCACCAATGATTTTATATCACATTGGAAAGAAAGAATCCAAGGATTCAGACATGGGATCAACAAAACATGTATCGAAAAGATTCTTGTCCACAAGATCTTCCTCAACACAAACCAAATTGTAAGCAAGTGGCTTGCAACAATAAGTTTGGGCATTGGAGACCAATCACTTTGTTTTAAGAGTGATATACAAAATCTTAGCCAAAGTCATTACCATATCAGGATAACTCCCGTGCTGCAAAAGGTGATATTTAAAAGGCAACATGGGTTCATCAAAGAGAGATTAATTTATGACAATATATTTGCTGCCATCATGCTAGGTAGAGATATTGCTCTAAAAACCCAGCAAAAATGTGTTATGTGTTACAACTGGATTTGGAAAAAGTCTATGATAGAGTGCATTGGTCTTTTGTGTCTAGAGTGATGGAGAAGCTAGGTTTTGGACCTAGAATAGCCAATTGTATCTACACTCCCACTTGGAGAAGCCACTCTAATGTTTTGTTGAATGGGAGAGTTATTGGTGGCTTTGCTATTAACATATTTGTTAGGCACGGATGCCCTCTTGCCTCTCTATTGTTTGCCATTGCTTCTCACCCAGTGATTGTTACCTTAGAAGATACTTGCTCTCAAAAGGTATTGTTGTTGGGCTAAGATTGAACAACTAGTCATTCAAATTATGCTTTGCTGATGACTCTGTTGTTTTTGAAGGCTAATAAATAATGAAAATATGAGATAGACTCTAAACATTATTTAGGAATTTGCAGATGCTTCTGGTTCAAAGTGCAATATCCAAAAGTCTAGGATTATTAGTTTGTCAGAGGATAATGATTTTGATTTGCATAGGTGGGGGTGTGAGGTTGTTAAAAGAGGGCAAATTGTAAGACATCTAGGAGTCCCTTTTTGGGGTTGATGTTACAAATAAGTAGCTGGTAGATTGGGCTTTAAACAGGGCTTTAGACAGATTTTTAGCAAAAATAAAGAAGTGGGAAGGGGTCAGAATTCCTTGTCATGATAGAGTGGTGATTTGTAATACAATGTTGAATGCATATATTATGTTTCTATGCCCTGTGTGGTTGAGGTTGGTAAGTCATTGAAAGAGACTCTTGGGCCCTATAAGGGATTTTTTGTGGAGAAATGGTAGAGGCTTTAGGAAGGGTATAGCTTGGTAGCCTTGGGATAAAGTATTTATGCCAAAGAGTGAAGGGGGGGTTGGGATTGTGCATTTACCCCCACTGAAACTTCAGCAGGGATGACTCAGTTTCTTCCAAAATGTCTGTCTCAAGAAGAAACATGGACTGTTATGGTCAGAGAATTGATGGAGGCCTCTCTGGTTTTATCTAAAGGGACTTGGCAGGGTTTGGGATGGAAGGATTTTTTTTTCTTATGCTCCTATAAAAGTGACTGCTTCTTCCTTTTGTAAGAGGCTTAGCAGTAATTGGAAAGATGTGTTGAGGTTGATGGTTTGGGATGGGGGGTACAGGGCTTCAGGGAATCATTGTTTAGCTTAAATATTTGGTGGTCTCATAAATATAATCCACCACTAGGCTTGTTGGATATTTATTCTCCAAGGAGGCTGAATAATAGAGATTAAAGAAGGTTAGTGGAATGTTGGGATGAAACAGTGGTGGGGTGGAAAGAACTTGATCAATTACATCAAGAATATTAGTTATCTTCAAGGGAAAGGGATCTTTTGATACAGGTCATGATTTAGATTCAGGGGGTGGTTCTCTACTGCCTTTGATGAATCTTGCTGGATCAAGGACTGGGCTTGGGTGAATGGGGCCAAATTGATGAAAGGAACAACTAGGGTTTTGTATACAGAACTAAGGAAAGGGCATTTGAATGTGGACTATTGTAACAAAATTTGGAAGGTGAGCTGGCGCCCTGGCTAGTGGAAAAAGAAATGGAAAGAACTGTGGGAGTTTCCTATTCTTGTTAAGTTTCAGGTGTTCTTGTGGAGAATATGGGCTCTTCCTATCGGAGTGAAACTTGTGCAGAAGAACTTCACTAGTGGGTGTTGTCGCAGATGCAGATCTACTTTAGAGGATTGCAAAGATGCTTTTTGCCAGACTGAATTGGTCCATATTGCAGCGCAATAGAATTGCCCAATCAGCATTTGGCATATTAAAACTTCAAACAATCCACTTTGCTGCCATACGGTCTGCAATGGCTATAATATTTGGCAGACCCAAACCCCCCTGATTCTTGGGTTGTGTACATACACCCCTTCAGATTTAGACGGGGCCCGCGAAGGAGCCTATGCATTTGTCATGCCCTTGGAATGGTTAATAATTGATCCTGAGACTAGGCAGAAAACCTATAGACATCTCCAAAATGTATCAATAGAGATTGCATCATTGTGTATGAGCCCATTCGTATCATCAAAAAATTGTTGAAGACATGTTTGCCTGCCATTCGGCATAAAGATTCCTTGCATCCTTCCTTCTTCTATAGCATTCTAAACCAACCATCCAAGAGCATCAGCTACTATAGCAAACAACAGTGGGGCAAGAGGGCAGCCCTGTCTAATGGATCTACATAACTCAAAGGATTCTGTTACAATATCATTTACTGTAACCCTGACCCTTGCATTACCAAACAAAACATGCACCATTTTAATGAATTGGGGCCCTAGCCCCATGTCTTTGAGGGATTATAGAACAAAATCCCATTCCAGTTTGTCATAGGCTTTGTCAAAATCAAATTTGAAAAAGAGAAAATCTTGTTGTGTTTGTTGGGCATATTTCACTCCCTCCCAAATAGCTATAATGGCATCTAGAATGAATCTGCCTTTGATAAATCCTTTCTCTTTAGGTATTATCCACTCCTGCAAATGGCCTGATAAGCATCTGGCTAGAGCTTTGGCAAAAATTTTATAAGCCGTAGAGAGCATGGTGATGGGTCGCTAGTTAGCTATATCTTCTTTAGCCCCTCTCTTGTGTGGATAAGTTTGATGACTCCTTCATTTATGGATATTGGGAGAGCTCCAAAATTGATGGATTCCTTCCATACCTCTATAGAAGGGGAGAAGTAAAGAAATGTTTAAAGGTTTTGAAGAACTCTACGGGCAGGCCATCAAGTCCAGGACTTTTTGTCATTTTTCATAGCCGTGATGGCTTTTTCAATCTCCCCTCTTGAGAGGTCACACTCCATGGTTCCCGCCACACTCTTAGGGATCATTTTTCTCCTGCATTTAGAGATAGTTTGCATAGCCTTATATTAGTCTTCTGAGGGGGCATTTTTGATAGCAACGACCTCTGAGAAGTGCTCTTTGACTATTCCTAGGTTTTCAGCCTACTGATTCAGCACAGTTGCCATTGTGCTTCTTAAGCATTGGTATATGGTCTACAAATGTCTTCCTTTTTAGGATATTGAACATCTCTTTACAGGGTTTGTCCAATTTCCCTGCCCACCATTCCCTAAAGAACATTTTTAAATGCTTACATTGGATCTGATCCTCTTTTTAAAGCTGATCTCTAATTGAAATTAGTTGGTCTTGGAGACAGAGCTGTCCTTGATTTATTCTCTGTTCCAGCAGAGACTAAAGCTCCTGGAATTTCTAATGTCTCCTATTTTCCCTTATTTTGGTAACTTCCTTTTTTATATCAACAACAAGTTTTTGAGAGTCTCTCACCGCTTGGCTCCAAGCTTGAGAGGGAGAGGCTTTGGTGTTGAAATGCTTTGTCGAGATTAACTCCAGATTGCTCCTAATAGTTGGGAGTTGGAACAACTTAGGGTCTATATGGAACCATCCTGACCGAACCTTTTGGGGTCCTTAGGAGAAAGAACAAAGGATCAGATAGTAGTCTGAGAGTGCTATGCTATATTGAACTTTCACTTTGGCATGTTAAGGAAACTATTACATAGAGATGTTGAAGAGTAGCAGCGATCTAGCCGAGCCTTTCTTCTTTTTCAGCAGTTGGCTGTAGCTTTGACTTCTTGGAAGCAGATTATGATAGCTTGAAGGTTAATTTGAGTTAACCAATTCTTAATCGCCTTGCCTCTATTGCCATCAGTTAGTCCTTTGGTATTGTAGGATAGTATATTGAATTTAGTCATAATTTTTGATTTTTAGGTGGGGGTTTTGATGACTCTTGAGGTCTCGTCTCTTAAGGGATAGGGAAAGCCATTCCTCTTACTTGAGATTGCCTTCTTTTCATAGCAATTTGGTCAATCTAGACTTCCCTTTGTTCCTCATGACCTGTTTTACTACTACTAGGGATGGGGACTTCCTCCTCTCTGAAGGGAGAGATTCTTCTTCAGCCTAGGAGGGACCTGGGTCTAGATTCACTTTGGTCTCATCTTGGAAGTCCGTGTCTTCTACTAGGGATGGGTACTTCCTCCTCTCTGAAGGGAGAGATTCTTCTTCAGCCTAGGAGGGACCTGGGTCTAGATTCACTTTGGTCGCATCTTGGAAGTCTGTGTCTTCTACTTCCTTTTCTAGGTCATTGTTCTGGAGATGTGTGCTCGGGACTTCTTCATCCTCTTCTTCACTTCACTTGATGAATCCTTGCTGACTTGGGAGGGGTCTGTTAAATCTACTAGAAGAGAGGAGAATATGTTATGGTTGATTCTTCTAGGGAGATTTTTGAGGGGCTGATTACGATTTAATACCTTTCCCCTTCTACCTACCTGTTGGAATCCTTGGCTGTCCTCTTTTGTGTTCGGTTGCTAAACGGGCCTTGGAGGTGGTGGGGGAAACTTAATGGGGCAGTTCCTAATGAAGTGTTCCTTTGAGCCACAGTGGCAGCAAGTGTTGGGCCCATTCTTGAAAACCAAAGGTTGGGCCCATTCTTGAAAACCAAACGTTGCTCTACGATTGTGTCTGATCCTACATTTATATTTAGAGACGAAGGGAGTTCCTTACTTAGATAAATCTCAATTAGGGCTTGAGGGTGCCACCTGGGGTTAAGCTTTGAGTTTGCCCCTTACCCCCAAAAGCCTTCCGATCACTTCTAGCAGTAGCTTAATAAGCGGGTGGAGACGTAGGAGCAAAAGATTGGGAAGGTCTACCTAGACAGGACGACACAAGGAGGGTTGGGGCCTATCGGAGAGAATTCACAGGTCCACAGGAAGAGAGACAGGGGGAGTTTCTGAGGACCCACTGTCTTGCACCCAAAGCATGAAGAGCCTTCGCTTCTTCTTTAAGCAGAAAGAAAGAATAATTATTGGGTAAATACTGAGTATGTTCGACTACCAAGCCACGAGAGGACTAGTTGTTTTTGATCCATGATTCTAGGGTTTCTGTTGGAGGCCTAGGTCCATAGCACAGACCAATCAAGGCTCTAGACTAGTAAGTTTCAGCCATTCCTACACTAGATTAACAGGAAGAGTAATTATCCATAACAGCACAAATCCAAGACTTGAGTGTAGACCTTGAGTCTAATATCACCTCTAAAAAATGAGGACAATGAGGAGAAAGAGGTGAAGCCCACAGGTATTTGCTTGGACTTTCATGTAAACAAGGAGACTATAGCTAGACTTGCTTTATTGGATATAGGAGCAAAAAATGTCATATGAGACGTGAGTCTCACTAAATAAACCTTCCCTTGTTCCTATCAAAGCTCTAGTACAAATAGTCTCAAATCTTGATAATGAATGTAAAAGAATGTTAAAACTTAAGTTCCACATCAATTCTTATCCCATATAGAAGGTAGTTTTTATGTTATGAGTGTAGGAAAAATTCATGAAGAGATCTTCCTTAGAAGAGGATGGATTGCTAAACATGACTGCAACATAGACTAAACCATGAGGATTGCCACAATCAAGATAGCACAATGGATGATGAGTGTTCCTTGATGAAGGAGAGCTCAAAAAAATCTCTACACAGATCCAAGAGTTATTGACATTACTAAAAGAAGGTCCCATTGATCCACAGTAAGTGAAATCATCTATAAACTTAAGGCCTCATCTAATCAATCCCCACCACATCCATTAAAACCAAAAGTCAAGGAGTCAAAATCCCAATCAAAGAAGAAAAAGACTTGTCAAAAATCGAGAAGGCACCACAAGAGCAGCCAAAGGCTAGCAACCAATACTTCCAATGTTCCTACCTCAGTTTCTCATAAAGCCCCAAGGAACCTAATGCAACAAGAGTGGCCATTAACCATAAACTAAAGATATATGAGTACATACTATAAGGGAAAGTACTCTCCTATTATAACATATAATGGTCAGTCCATAGTGTGAATGCGACTATATGAGTTGGAGCTATAACTATGCCATACTCTAGTAATCTAAAGATGGTTGTCCACATAGCCTGTTGTCCCACTACTAGTAGCATATCAACCATAATCTCACCAACCATGCCAGTGACATAAGTGCGAAAGCAATCACCTAGGTGAGTCATCGATGTCCATGGTACTAGTTGAGCTCGATATCTCAATATCCCCCCTTAAGCCCAACTCCACACACTACACTCTAAGTAAGTTCCTAAACTTGTGGAGCTTCTCTATGCACAATGCCTTTATGAAGATATCAGCCACTTACTCCTATGTGCATCACCTACTCCTATAACCTTTTCCCTCACATAGTGATAATGCACCTCAATGTGCTTCATTCTAGCATAGTATGATGGGTTACGATCGACTGTATGCTAGTTATGTTATCACAATAAATGATAACAGCCCTATCCAACCATAGGCTCACCTATATCACCAAGTAGCTTTTGAATCCAAGCTACCTCATAAGCTACCATAGTAGCACCCCTATACTCTACCTTTATACTCGATAAGGTAACTATCGGTTGTTTCTTACTGCTCTAACTCATAGCAACACTCCAAAAAGAAAACATAAGGCTACTAGTAGATCTCCTGTCTATGACACTACTAGCCCAATCAACATATGTGTAACCATGTAGCTAAATCTCTATGCCAACCTCATAGAAAAATCCATATTAATCAACTATGGACTTTATGCACCTGAAAATCCATCTGGCCACATCTAAGTGTGGCTTCCTAGGGGACTACATAAACTGACTCACAAGTCTAACTACATAGCTTAAATCTAGCCTAGTAATGGTCATGTAGATCAAGCTACCCACTATGCACTTGTGAATAGTAGGGTCCTCTAAAATCTCACATGTATCTGTGAAAAGCTTTGAGTTCTGGCTCCAATGGCATTGAAATAGGCTTACAACTTATCATACCATACTTAGACAACATGTCCAAGACTTACTACCTCTGTAAATAACAAAATGCCATGGGGTGATCTCACCACCTCCATGCCTAAGAAATACCATAGGCGCTCTCCATGCTATTCTTGCTCACTTATCCATTTGAGTTATGCTTGACCTTATACACCCACTTCTATCAAAATACCTTCTTTTTCTTAGGCAAATGCACCAACTCCCATGCTATTCTTGCTCACTGATCCATCTGAGTTATGCTTGACCTTACACCCACTTACATCCAATTGCCTTCTTTTTCTTAGGCAAAGGCACTAACTCCCATGTTACATTTGCATTCAATTATATCATCTTCTCATTCACATGGCATCTTCCCATTTTTTATTTCCAAATGCCTGGTCAAAACAAGTGGTCTCTAACTTCTATATTGCTTTCACCATGTAAGTATGATGCTGGTCTATATATCCATCATATCTCAACCTATCAACAAGGTTTCTAATTCTTAATAGACTTGTGTACACCTGGATCACTAAGTGTCCTCAAAACGATCTTGATTCTCCTTACACCCAGGAGTAACCACACTAATAGAATGCCAAGCTCCTCATCAAGGCTCTCCTCAGAGCCACTAGAGTCACCATCCACATATGAGTGACCTACTGATAGATTAGGCATAAAAGGTTGATCTACCTTTTTCTTCCCTTTTCATAATACATGTATACCTACACAACCTACATGATACATGTATACTTTTTTCTTCCCTTTTCATGATAAATGTATACCTACACAACCTACATGATACATGTATACCTACATCTGTCTTTAACCTACATGATACATGTATACCTACATTTATCCTCAACCTACATGATGGTACATGTGTACCCACATTTATCCTCAACCCGTTTGATCATGGAATAACATTGGATCCACTACTAGAGGACTCTCCAAGTCCAGTAAAAGCACTTATGCTTTCTACTTTACATGTGGGAAAATATCATTACTTCTTACATCTACATATTTTATTATGTTCACTAGTGCATATACCAGCCACTTATCTCATCAAAGACAACATCTCTACTTACTTGCATCTCATGAGTGATAAGATTATAACATGATAAGATTATAACATCTATAACCTTTCTACTCCAAAGGATAGCCAATGAAGATGTATTTCTCTACCTTTGGATCCAACTTTGTTCTTAGTTTATTGAGAACGTATACATATGCAATACATCCAAATACTTTCAAGTGAGACACATCTAGTTTTATGTTCAGGCATCATATCATGAACAACTATTTGTTATGGGGGTCTTGCTCATAATACCTAAGTTGCCACAACCTTGGCACTTTTGAGTGCTTATTGTTGAAGCTGGAGGGCATTCATATGTTACTTATTATGAGTGTGGGCTAGCTCCACTTGGGTGGCTTTGGCTCCATAACCTCAATCCAAAGCCGATGAATTTCATGTGTGGCTTTCTTGAGCTTGGCATTCTTCCCATGGGGATGGCCTAAATTGATTATTGGGAAGGGCTAACCTTCCAACCTTCTTCCTAAATGTATACATCTCAAAAAGATGTGGCTCTTGGGAGTTTTGGCAACATGGTCGATAAGCTTTACCCACCGGTGAGTGTGTTGACATCAAAGGTATTGGGGGGAGTTTTATGAGAGACCAATTTGTAGCATTCTTAAGGGTGTCACAAAGGTGGATAATACAGATACTCCTAAGGATAGAAGGCTGACAAAAATGATGACTATGGTGGAGGTTGAGAAAAATAGGAGTTGGTTTTACGGAAGTTGGGGAGGGTGGTGGTGGGAGCCATCTCATGTGTCCCATGGTGGCTCTCTTGATTGGCATATTTATCTTAGGCTCTTCGAGATATGGATCATGTGTAATGAAGTCTTGGGGCTCAAACATATCATCACAAATGAAGCCAAGAGGTACTTCTACTTGAGTGGATTAGGGAATGTGGATCAAGTGTAAAGAATTATTGGGACTCAAACATATCATCACAAAAATGAAGCCAAGAGGAACTTCTACTTGAGTGGATTAGGGAATGTGGATCAAGTGTAAAGAATTCTTGGGGCTCAAACATATCATCACAAGTGGAGCTAATAAGAGGAAGTTCTACTTGAGGAGATCAGGGAATGTGGATGTGGTAGCAAAAGGTTGAGGTTGTAGTTCCTAAACTAGCATGGAACCAAGAGAAATAGGTCCAGAACTCACATAACCCCAGAAATACGATGAGGCATTAATGCTATTCTAGCATTGATGAGACCTGCGAGGGGACTGAGAGAGGAAACATAATATAGACATCTTAGGATAAGATCCTCTCTCATAGCCAAGCTAATTTTGAAGTTTTATGGAATGGTAGATGCCTACTACCAGCTACTACTACCTTCAAACAAGCTTGTGTTATAAAAAGGGTGACTAATAATCAGACCAAGATAGATGCTTTTAGCTTAAATCTAGACAATAATGTTTTTCTCTGGTTTCATTTATTAAAAGATTCCCAGAAAGATACCATGGAAGATTTAAAGCTTACATTCACAGCAAGATTCTCTAAGATAGATGTCAAGCATAGATCAATAACCAACACGATCGCAACTATGTTAAAACCATCTCAAGAACTTGAACATAGCAAGTGTCCCATAGAGGAAAAATATGGCAAAAAAAAAACTAATTTTGATCTTCTTGGAAGTCCTAAGAAACTACATGATACGTTATATGCCAAAAGGCATTGAATTTTAGCGGAATGTTTCTTGGATGCCGTAGAATTTAATGATAACTTTACAAGAATCCCAACCACATTAGATAGCCTATAGTCAAAATTAGTGACCAGGCTAGAACCTAGCATCAAAATCCAAAAGTTAAAGGGCTAAGGCACCCAAGTGTGCCGAAGACATAGTAAATGTTGAGGAGTACTCAAGGCTAGACCAAGAGAGTCAAGCTATTCTCATCTAGATCCTAGACGAGAATTAACGTGGTGTGTAGTTTGTAAAAACAACCATATAGCCCATGAATGCCCAATGCTCAGAGAGCAAGAGAGAACTAATGGTGTGGATATTTCAAAAGATATGAAAATCATAAGGAGACAACCAATTGCTACCATGACAAGATAATGATGAAGATATTGGGAGTGCCAGCATTGCCCAACCCCACAATCATTAGATTTATTTGTGCCACCTCCCAATGGTGCAAATGCAATGTCTTACATAATAGAAACCATATTGCAGTTAGAAATTCTTATAGAGGTCCCACTTCTAGTGTTAACTCCCCTAAACCAACCATGCTAGGAACTACTCCTATGAGTTTGGTAGAGACCAAGCCAATTATTGATGAACCTGCTCTAACATGCCAAAATTTTATGTCAAATACCGAGACTCAACCACACTAACGGGGGACCATCACATGGCCCAACTGGTCACTTGATTGTTGACACATATCAGCTGACCACCTTAACGCAAATAGCATCCAGATCAAGTAGAGACCAAGGGATCAATACACCAAGGTGAGATCCTCTATCCTTCTTTACACACAATCCTTCTTCCTTAGTGGGTCATATAGTTCTTTTTTGGTTAATTCAATTTACTAGCATAGCAGACAAGAAAATCCATGTTCTTTTCTTTTGGTTGAGCTAATACGCATCCTATAGCATAAGAATATGCATCAATATACATATGGAATATCACTTCCACCTTGGTGCTCTCAAGATAGGAGCTAAGATTAAGCCTTGTTTTAGCTTGACAATGTGGAATGCTTCTTTACATTCTTCTTTCTAAACAAAGCATACCAACAAGGCATATAGTGTTCTTACATTTATTGCAACATAAAGATGAATCTCTTGTTGTAGTACCTCATGTGTCCCATAAATATTCGAATAGATTTCTGGCTTTTGGGCCTTTTAAGTTCTAAAAATCACTTGAATATTCCCTTCATGATAGTGGTAATCCTAGATACCACATGTCCAAGGATTCTTCCATGCCTAACCATGAATTTACATTTTTCTAGGTTTAGGCACATCCATAGTATAGACATCTTTCCAACACATACATAGTAGATCGAGAATATGTTGCGTTCACACAGAGGTCGGCCATGAAGACCTCTAAGAATTTTTGTAAGAAATCCTTGTATGTGGTGGACTTTAATCGTTGGAACGTAGCTAGTGCATTTGTGAGTCCAAATGGAATTACTCTATATGCAAATGTTTCCTACTCACATGAATATAATCTTATGATGATCTTTTAGGTCCACGGATACTTGATTGTATCTTGAGAATCCATCCAGGAAGTTGTAATCCTCTTTTCAAGCTATTCTTTCAAGCATATACTCTGTATATGGTAGAGGGTAATTTGTTCTCTCACCATGGCAACATTTACCTTCTTTAAGTTCATGAATACACAAATCTTTTCATTCTTTTTGGTATAATGACCATTAGTGTGTTAAGAAACATGGTGCCATGGAGTACAAGGAAGGTAAGCAGTGAGTGTCAATCTAGCAAAAATAACCACATAAGCAAGTACAAAATATCCCACATGAGCTAACGAAGCCAAGTTGAACTTGCCTCATATAAAAGAGTTCATTTTCAAGTAATCAAGTCAAGTAAGCTCTCAAGTCCTTCTATAAGTAGTCTCAATATTGTAACCTAACTAAACTTAAGTGTAAGCTTTATTAGTGTTGATCTTTCATCATTATGAGTGTACTTAAGTTGCATCCACCTTAGCTTAGTGTTTTGCATTATCACTTTTGTTCACAACTCCATAGGTAGAGATACTCATGTTTTCTAACATGGTATCACAGACATCCCTCTCCGCATAGCTCACCTTAGTCCTAGTCCACCTCTACACACCCTCAGCTACTCAATTTTTAGCATCATTAGTACTAATAATTATGATTAGTAGAACCTTATCCTCTTACATAGTGTGTGTAGGAGATTGGAGCTCTGAGATCTCATTATTCTTCCCACCATTGATCAAAACACCTTGGGGACATCTTTCCCAACTCTAGGCAATCCTCGACTTTATGCCCCTCAGCTCAATTCACGCACAATCGTCTGAAACTAAGTGTATGCAAAAACCCGCCATTCCTCTTTCTATGGTTGAACATTATGAAAAAATCTCTGGGTGTGTAGAGCACATGCCAAGTACTCTATAGCTTGAAGAAGTAAGTTGGCATTCCATCCACAAATTAATGAGTTGCAAACAACAACAATAAACCAGCCACCCACCTTGGATCATTAGATCTATGTGGATTTGAAGGGTTTGAGGTGGAAATGGCTTGGGAAACTTCCTCTAATCAAGGGAAATATTTCCATGCAAAAACCCTCATCAATATCCACTCACATAAGCTCAAATTAAAGCTCCACTCTCTGGTTCTATTAATCACACTAATTAAGGCTTAATCAATATCATTAATAATCAATTAATTTTTATAAGAAAAATTTTAGTTGTAAATCATAAGTTAGGGTAGTATTTTGACACTTGCAAACACTTTCTTGCAGTAGAATCACTTCATTGCTTGATTTTGTACTTAAAAATCTTGTGCACAACCAACCCTGCATGAGAGTAGACACCTTGACAAGTCACCTAGTACTAATTGCTAAGACCCTCTCAAATGGCAATAAGGATAATAAATCATGTTGAAAGATTCACTAGAGAAGAGATCTATACTTGGGATACACAAATGAAGTATCTTCTCATGCACAAAAAGCTATGGAGACTCATCAAATAAAATTCCATAAACAAAGTCCATACATCTATTCTATCTCGTATGTAAAATATGAAAAAACGAGTTTCTTGAATTCTTCCTTGATAATCTTAGGTTTCATTATACATGTATGGACTTTGTTTATCTATCTTGGCACCATTTACCAGTGGAATTATGCATAGGAAAACTTTTGAAGGGACTCTCTTCTCAGGTTTGAATAGTTCCAAGCAAAGATATCTATGTATTCCTTGCTAACTAAAGGGATTCCCTTTAGTTCCAAGCAAACATATCTATGTATTCCTTGAAAAACTATGTAAGTTTAGTCTCCTCTTTGAGGGTTAGGTCAATTAAGATCTAAATCTTTTTAGGTTCTTCACTAGATTGTGCTAGATAAATTTGTTTAGAATCCTCAGGTCCATCATAGGATTCACATGGTTCCTATGATCTCTCCCTTTTAGTCCTTGGGATACATACCTTATGATTTTCAATCTTGTAGTTCCTATAAAATACGAGATGAATTATGTCCAATCCTCTTCTTGATCACTCTCCTCAAAACTAGCCTCTTGAGAATCCTCCTTGATTTGTCCCTCTCGTATGGCCTTATTTCATCTTCTTTGTCTCTTAGGGGGTTCACTATAAGTAACCCTCTATATCACATGCATTTAAGGCCTATTTTAAAAATATCTTATTTGTGAATTTTTCATGAATAAAACATACCCTTTTTCTATTCAACTTGTAAATACCTCCTTTAAATGTACCCTTCTGTATGTAAAAAATGCTTTTAAAAAAAGATTTTAAAAATCCCTTCTATTGAACCCACATGCTACGCTTACATATTTATGAGTGACCCCCCCACCCCCCCCCCGCCCCTCGAGATTTGTCTTGACTTTGAAATCTTTTTGGAGTTGATTAAGGCTTCTTTAAAGTCTTTTTGAACTGATAGAATCCTTCTTTTCTAAAGTTCTAGCAATATCCAAATCTAGTTTCAAGACACTATGATGTGGTTTCCTGTAAGGTTCCCCCACTTAAAGAAATAGGGGAAAACCATAAGATAGTCTACTAGGTCTAACTCAAAAATTTCCTACTCGTCGACACCTTGACCATGTAAAGATACAAGAATACAATTCGTAGGAGTGTGGTTTTCTAAATAACTCTTAAAATCAGATCACTCATAGAGTGACTGACCTTAAATCGAGCAACCTCTATTTTGATTCCTAGAAATAGCGCTTTTTTCCTCATCTATGCAAGGCATAGCCACCACTGGCCTAGTCCTCTAGAGTAGAGTTGCCTAGGAACCTACTTACCTAACGTAGAACTTCCAATTAATATGTTGGAAAGCTACCCGACTAATCGGGTCCACCCGTTCATAGGATGGTGCCATCGGGGCATTCCATCCTCCCACTTTCCACCCAACTCACACATCAATTTTGTTTTCTAGTTAGTCGTCCTACCATGCTGTGCGACATATATATAGACAAGTTCCTTAATTAATAACCTTACACATTGTTTGTTTATACAGCCTTTAACAATGATATAGCAATGCTTACAAACAAATGATTTAATAGAAATAGATACAATGTTCAAAATTATCCATAGCCAAATCCAGGCTCTCGTATTCCTTTACTTTATTCTGTCGATGATCTAGAATTTGGCCTTCCAACCTCTATGGACTGGGCAATCCCTACGGGACTATACACCTCATCGTTTAGCCTTGGGGTGAGGACTCAAGCAGGTCTGTCGCCCTCTTAGGCTCCATCGCTTGATCCTCCCACTCCTCAGAGGGATGTGTACACACTAGGGAGGGCTTATTCACCGCACTAGCCTAGGCCCGTAGAACTAGGCAGCATCATATTACTCGCCTAAACCGGCAAACCTCATGTTCCCAATGGTAGGAGAGATACCTTGGGCCAACTTCGGGCCTTGTTAACGTCACCACAAGCACAAAAATGGGGTTAGCATCAAGGCAAGGACTTCGAAGATGTTCCTATACTTCTTAACTTAATCAAAATAACAATTGCTAAAATAAACCATAGAACAACGTTGCTGTTCCCAAATTCTCAATGAAAATGTCTGGGGTGTCTTCTTGGTCATAGGGGTGAATTCTGTTCGTCAATCAGACACCCAGACGTGCATTTATTAAGGTTTAAAGTTTATCGTATTTTAATTGAAAATAATTAAAAATTTACGTATAAGATTAATCTGGTGTCCGTTTTGAGTGCTGTAAAATCTTATATTAGGATTGAATTATACGTAGATTCCAAATTTGGACTAAGAATTTTAAGATTCCAAGTGGAAATAGCTTGATTATTAAAATTGATGATTTTTATAGCATAAAACGACCATAAATTCTTCTATCAAATGGGCATATACTATTATTGAAGATGGACATGTTACATTTCCTCATTAGACCCTTCCAATTTGAGCAAAACTTTGTATCTCTTAGGGCTTTGACATAGCATAAATAATGATCTTTGTCCATGAGGGTAGGTGGGTCCCTCGTCCTATTATGCATCAGTTCTTTTAGCTTCTTTAGAGAAGCTTCTTGACTTTAAAGGAACTCTTGGAGAAGTTCTTGGTGTTCTTCTGACACTTCCTCATCCTCTTTATTATCATCAAACCAACTTTGGTGCATAACTTGGCTCAAAGCTTGTATTGAAACCTTTGAGTGGTATACTGATGCATTTCTTTGGGATTGTTGCTTTGTAGTTCTCAATCTATTCAAAGTCCTTGCAGTTCTACAGTATGGTGGATATGGTTTTAATAGAAACAAGGTCTTTGTCATCTTTTTCATAGAATTAAGTTTTGGTGACCCTTGGACATGTGTCCATTATTGTAGCCGATAAGTGCATCTAGTTTTTCTCATCCTTAAGGTTAGGTAGTAGTAAAGCCGTGGGAGTTTCCTCCTACTACCACATCTTATTTACTTGACATAGATTTAATCTCTATGAGCACATTATTGAATCAGGCCCTAAGTCATTTGATAGATGTCCTAGTAGTCAGATCCCTATTAGAATAGTTCTTTAGGTTCACCTTGATGTTACTACCTTCCTCAAGGAGAAATATGCCATCTCTTCCCTAGTCGTGGATTAACATCATTCGGCGCATGAAACGAAGTCGTCCAAGAATAACATTGTAAATTAATGGGCCTTCCCAAGTCAACAATAGGATAGGTATGCTCATAGGATAGGCCACACAACATCACTTCCCCTTCCTTTAGGATTCCTATAGGTGTCCTAAACTACCAAATTTAAGGATAATCTTAAAAGGTTTCAAGGGCTTTCTTCCCCATCTTCACCACATGTTTTTAGTAGCTATGCCACTCCCCTATCTAGGATTGTAGTCGTTGGTCATGCCCTCTAATTTGATTGGAATGGTGGCGTTCATATCTTCTCCTTCTAAGTACTTACCCATTATACTTAAAGGTACATATTTGTATATCTTTAGTGGGTTCTCCTTGGCTTCTTTGCCAGTCTCGCTAGCATCTCCTAATAGCTTAGGCTACCTCTTCATGGTGGACTTCATTCAAGGCCTTTGGTTTTCCTTTTGAGTACTCATCCATTGTGAAATCGTCATAGAGGCAAAGAGGATTCCTCTCAAGGATCTTGTTTCTTTCTTATGTTCAAGTCTTATTAAAGGCACATTTCCTATTGTCATTGACTCATTAAACCGTGCTTACAAAATGTCAGCAAGGGCTACACCTTGTAACTTACTCTTGGGCTAGATGTGATTCTCTTTGAGAGTTCATGTGATGATCGCAACTTTGAGAGTATCCAAATAAATAGAATGGACCAGCCATCACAAGTTATCTGTGAACGATTCCTAGAACTTGAAAAACTAGATGAGGCTAGGTTGCACTCAGAAGTAGTCTTGTATGTCAAAAAGAAAAGAATTTGAATATAAAGACCAAGAGTTTCAAAGTAGGGGATTTGGTCCTACTCTTTATGACCTCAAGAAAAACAAAAGAACACTCAAGCTTCGAGAGACGGGTCCTTTTAGGATTTACAAACTAACTTTAGGAGGAGCTGTCTACCTATAAACATTAGATGGAGTCCAAATGGAAAGATTCATTCAACAAGAGTAAACTTAGGAAGTCCTAGGGACCTCTCTCTTATGAACAGCTTGAAGCCATCCACCTAGCTAAGGACGTCAAAATAAAGAACTAGAAACGAAGAAAGAGGCTTGATGAGAAGCTAAAGCTCATGAGGAAAAAGCTAAATTGAGGAGAGGTATTCTACCTATCCACATGGCTAAGGTAAACACTACCGATGGAGAAGAAGGTGTGAAGCCTACAAGGCTTTGTTTGGACTTGCCCGCCACCAAAGAGAATAGGCAAGCTTTCTCTATTAGACATCAGAGTGGGAAGAAACCTCATGTCCTATGACATGTGGATCTCATTAGGTAAAAACCACTCCTTTATCCCACAAAGTCCTTAGTGCAAACTATCTCAAGACTATACAATGAATGTGAAGGTGCTATAAAAATTGAGTTCCACATAAACTCTTATCATATGGTAGTTTTTTTGTCTCATGACTGTAGGAACTATGCCAAAAGAAATCATCCTTGAGTTCCACAAAACTCATAACATTTTTTGGCGGATTAAAAAAGGTAATATTTCCTGAAAACGAGAAACATTTAGCATCTTTCAAAGATTCCATGAAAAAAGTTTAGTTTTTTTACCTCTTTTAAAAAGTGGTCTACGTATGCGTACAACACTACGAAAAAAATGATAATATTTTGGGCACTTTATACGTTTCTTACAAAAATTTACATGAAAAAAAGACTTCGTTTTGGTTAACTTTTGAGATTATAATTGAAAATATAAGTTTTTAAAAAACATGTCAAAATTCCATCTTCAATCCATTAAAAAAATGATACAACTATAAAAAAAGCTATTTTCTAAACATATAACTTATGGCATAGTTATGGTTCCTCATAATCATTGCTACACCATCACTAGTTGATGTGCCTTTCTGTGAGAAGGTAGACGAGGCATCCTCTTCTTCACTATCCACAAATACATTTTTTTTCTTCTATGTATACACTTGAAGCTTAGACTCCTTGGGTCATCTACCATGTTAGCATGATTGAGGATGTGCTATAGAGTGCAACTATAAAAAATTATTTATATGATTATATTACAAAAACATTATCTTGATACAATTATTATCTTAATTATAAAACCTTATTTTGGCTCTTGATTTGAGAGTAGTACTAAAATCCATTTTGAAGCTCTTGAGTATCACAATTTCTTAGTTGATAATATATACTTTTTTTAAAAGAGTTCGTTACGTACAAATAAATTTTAAAATATCATGAATAAACTATTTAAAAGTTGTCTAATTTTGAAAAATAATTACACACTCATTTTTAAAGAAGATGTGTCCTTGATGTGACAAAAAGGGGTTAAATGGTAATTTTAGTTATTAAATGAGTTATGAAAGCATGAAAAAGCTCGCCTTAAGAAACAAAAGTTTATAAGTTCTTCAAAATACTTTTTTGTAAAATATCAGGCAGGGACTTAGGTTTGAATCCTAGTGGTTACTACACATGGTAAGGATGTTTTAGCTTCAACATTTGCGACCAACTTAATGCTAAGTAAGAACTTCTCAGAGCTAAGAGTTGATGTTTTTCATCAACTTTATACAAAACATCAACTTTTATGAAAACTTGATATTTTGCATCAAGTTGATGTAAAACATCAACTTTTTATGCAAAACATCAACTTTTTTACAATACTTGATGTTTTGTATCAATGTTATGCAAAACATCAACTTTCCACAAAACTTGATGTTTTGCATCAACTTTTAAGTAAAAGTTGATGTTTTGCATCAAATCGATGTAAAACATCGACTTTTTCATAAAACTCGAAACATCGAGTTTTATGAAATTATAACCAAATAATTATAACCAGAGTTCATTCTACAGTACCCGTAGGCATACCATCTCTCAACATCCTTCACATGTACTCTAAATAATTATAACTAGAGCTCATTCCTACACTACTCTTAGATATACCTGCATCACCTACATTCATGATAATGGCTATCTAGATCAAACATCAACATATGCATACTATGAATTTTTGCCACCACCACATATGTACATGATATAGGCTACAATTTCTTCCGCCACCCTTATCCATATTGCATAACAAGAATTTCCTTCATGAAAATAAATGCCTATGTGGGTCAAAATTTACACCCATAGGCTATAAGATGTCAACCTCTAAAATTGTCTCGTCGAAAAAATATTTTAATTTTATACTCTTTTAACATGTTTAGGTTTACTTAGAGCCTCCATAGTTACCATCTTCTACATATATATATTAATAGAAATCTGCCTTTGCACACCTATAAGTTGACCTCTTTAAACTCTTAGCATTGGTTGTATATCATGCCCACTATCTGCTTATAAATAATAAAGCAAATAATTATGTCATGCAAAGTGTCAAGGTAAGTATATACTAAAGGCTTTGCTATTTGGGTCTTGAAATAGACTCAAGGATGTTTGTAGAACTTTTTATAAATTATGGAGCTATGTTGTTATGTATTCTAATATTTTTTAAGCGCTTGCCAAATAATGAAAACGGAATCATTCTCTAGGATAGCTTGTGGAACACTTGAGAAATTCAACACATAAATTCAACCATGAAAACACATGCTTTGCAGGTTTCAACAAAATCAAATAAATTGAACAAAAGCATAACAAAAATAATACTTAGCTCCAAGACAAACATGCTGGGTGCAATCTTCCTCCCCCCCCTTGTGCGTGGCCTTCCCCACACAAGAGTACTTTTATTAGCTTTCCATCAAAAATAGGCCATAGCCCCCAAAAATATACAAAGTGTGCTTTTAGAGAGCACGACACTCTTCCACAACAAAAATAGAGTGTCCTAAAAATTGGGACTAGGGTAAAGCCTTTAGACTTTAATAAATTCAACATTATGAATGTATTTTTCCCAATGTATCAAAATGGAAAAATCAACTACTAAGGTTACTAAATATGATGCGCATAAGAAACATTCTCCTTGACATTATTCATCAATCCTCGTAATCTTCATCACTTGAAAATATAAGCCCAATTAATAATTAAATTAATCCCACAAATATTAAACAGGCACAAACCATCACCAACTCATGAGACTACCAGGCGTAAGTATCCTAGGAATCACCCTGCCATACAAACCTAACTGAAATAATCATAGATGGTCCCAAGCATACGTCATATACCACACATATTAATATTTATAGTGGTGTCACCCATGATATTAACCTAGCCGGCATGACGCAAGAGTAACCTAGGCGTCCCTAAATTACTCAAGAGGAAAAAATAATATTCTTAAATAGGACTTAAAATATATTCTCATGACATCCCTCTTGCTTGAGTTTGCAATTGCCCTCAATTGCGGGTTTGCTGGGTTTGAAAAGAACGAAGGATCTCAGGATAAGCTCGGAAAAATTTCTCGGGCATCCATTTTGCATCTTCTTGAGGATGGTTTTTGAATGTCAAAAGATATTTGATGTATTGGTTCCCGGTTCTTGTTGTCGTCGTCTCTTGATCAATAATAGCATCAGGAACTAAGACTTCTTCCTCTCCTTCAACAAGAGGTGGTTCCTCATAAATTGGGTGAGAAGGAAGTGTTCCTCCAAAGGGTTTCAAGAGATGAATATGGAAAGAGTTGTGGATATTCCAATTAGATGGCAATTCTAGTCTATAGACCATATCGTTAATCTTTTCAATAATTTTAAATGGTCCATAGTATCTAGGTGCAAGTTTAACTGTAGGGAATTTTTCCACACTCTTCAATCGTCTCTTCTCAATTCTCAAAAGTACATAAGCACCTTCTTGCAATGAAAAATCTTTGCACTTCCTATTTGCTTGAAATGTATACTTCTCTTGAGATCTTGTAATACAATCACGCACTTCAGATAAAATGTGATCAAAGTCTCGAGTATATTGGTCAGCAGCTTCAATCTTATGGGAGAGTCTAGTAGCCGGAATAGGTAAAGCTCTACCATAGATAATCTCAAATGGTGCTCGATCAGTAGCAAAATGAGGAGTATTATTATAAGCAAATTGGAGTAGATATATGTACTTATCCCATGAACTAGGTTGCTGGGAAACATAGGCTCTAAGCATATCCAAGATAGTGCTATTTGTGACTTCGGTCTGTCCATTTGATTTAGGATGAAAAGCCGTAGAAAAATCTAACTTAGTGCCTAAGTTTGAGAAAAGAGCAATCCAAAAGTGACTACGAAATTTGGAATCTCTATCAGAAACTATCACTTTGGGTAGACCATGATGAACAAAGATTTGCTTGACAAATATAGTCGTAGCTTACTGAGAAGTCAGTGTCTTTTTACATGGAATGAAATAGGCTTGCTTACTAAACCTGTCCACTATTGTCTAAATCATGTCATGATGACTGGAAGTAGTAAGCCTGTAATGAAGTCCATAGACACTTGTTCCCATGGTCGGTCTGGAATGGGTAAAGACATAAGCAATCCCAAAGCTTTGCCTTTGTAGCTTTTAATTGCTTGACAAATGTTACACTCAGCTACAAATTTTGCTACATCATTTTTCAAATGAGGCCAAAATAATTCTCGAGAGACTACTTGAAGTGTTGCGGAAACTCCTCTATGTCCCATGAATGGTGGTTGGTGCATCTCTTCCAAGACAAGTTGTCTATAGGGTTGAGTAACACATAATCTTTTCTCAAAGAAAAGATAGCCATCATTATGAGAATAATTTCCTTGAGGTGTCCAATTGTTTTCACGCAATTTGATCCATATCTCAGAAAAATCTGGATCTACTTCATAAGTTTCTTTCATAAGTACAAATGGTTCACTTTCAATAGCGAAAATGTTGTTGATATGTGGTCTTCTACTTAAAGCATCGGCAACAACATTTTCCTTTCCAGGTTGGTATTGAATCATGGGTTAGAAACTTTGTATAAAAGATGCCCATTTGATGTGCCTATCTGAAATAAGCGGTTGCGAAAGCAAATGCCTAATGCTTTGTTGATCAGTCTTGATAAGAAATTCTGAACCCATTAGGTAATGCTTCCAAATCTTCAAGGCATGCACAACTGCTGCTAATTCCTTGTCATATGTACTATAATTTATTTCACCAGGTTTTAGCTTTCGACTTTCATAGGCAATAGGATGGTTGTCTTGCATAAGCACAGCACCAAAACCTTTGCCACTAGCATCAGTTACTACCACAAAGAATGGTCTTTGAAAGTCAGATAGTGTAAGAACTGGTGCATAAGTCAATGCATCCTTGAGTACTAGAAAAGATTTATCTTGACTTTCGGTCCAATGGAAAAATGTAGTTTTCTTGAGAAGTTCCATCAAAGGATGTGCAATATAAGCGAAATTCTTGACAAACTTCCTATAGTAACTACATAGACCTAGAAAAGATCTAAGGTCATGAATGTCTCGAGGTGTAGGCCAAGAGGCTATACACTCAATCTTCTTAGGATCCACACGGATTTCTTCAGCTGACACTATATGGCCTAAGTATTCAATCTCTTTTTGAAAGAAAGAACTCTTTTCAAGATTGACATACAATTCATTTTCTCTCAAAAGGTTAAACACTTACTCCAAGTGTTGCTCATGCTTTTGACGATTCTTACTAAAAACAAGAATATCATCAAAGAACACCACAACAAAGCTTTGAAACTTTAGGAAAATGTGATTCATCATACGACTGAATGTAGCTGGAGCATTGGTCAAACCAAATGGCATAACCAAAAACTCATAATGGCCAGTTTGGGTTCTAAATGCAGTCTTGAATATGTCTGACTCAGTCATGCGTACTTGATGATAACCAGACTTTAAGTCAATCTTGCTAAAGACCTTTGAACCTCTAAGCTTATCAAGTACGTCATCTACCCTAGGGATAGGGCATCTATTCTTGACAGTGATTTTGTTCAATGCTCGATAGTCAACACACATTCGGAAAGTTCCATTCTTCTTCTTAACAAGAAGGATTGGAGCTCCAAAGGGTGAACTACTAGGTCTAATAAGGCCTCTTTCTAACAAATCCTCGATTTGTTTTTGGATTTCTTTTTGCTCTAAATTGTTGACTCTATAAGGAGCTTTACAAGGTGAAGAGTTGCCTGGCAATAAGTCAATACTATGGTCTTCAGGCGTTGACTTAGGTAATCCTGGAGGTAAATCTTCCATAAAACAATCCCTGAATTTGGAGATATAAGGATCAAGTTTTGGACTTTTGGATGTGTTAAACTCAGCGCTAAGCTGGTTAACCCTAACCATATAAGTCTTCTCCCTTTTCCTAAGAGCTCGCTTTGCTTGAGTATGACTCAATAAAGGGCTCGTCTCTCCTTTGACTAGACATTGGAGGAAAATATTTTCATTGTCCTTCCTTACACAAATGCTATGTGTATTGATCATAGTCTATAATAAGGATTGTACATATGTTTCCAAGGCATACCTAATATTACATCTACGCCTTGTAAAGGTACAACTAAGAAATCTCTTTTTTCTGTTAAGGAATTGATGCTTAAAGTTAAACCTTTCACCTCTTGCATGCAATTATACTTGGTTCCAGTAAATGCAACTTTAACTCTATAATGTGTAGGTGAAGGTTGAATGTTTAAAGCTCTAATTTCTTTTTTAGAAATAAAGTCATGAGTGCTACCATCGTCATGCAAAACAATGACTTCATGCTCATTAATGTTTCCTTTTATTTTGAGTAGCGAATGAGCTTGAGGCTTACCTTCTGCTTTTGAATAATCAGGATTACCCTCTTGCTTGAGCGATTCATCTTCATTGTCCTCGCCTTCAAGCATATTGACTCGTGCCGCAGGTGTCGGATTCTTTGCACGTTCTGGACAATTTGGTGCTATATGTCCTTCTTTATGACATCGAAAACATTTGATTGGAGGACCTTTGGGCTTGCCACCATTGACTTTCTTTGAATTTGATTCGCCTTTGACCATCTCCTTGCCTTTGTCAAACCCTGGCTTATGAAAATTTCTTGAAGCATGAAAAGGTTTAGAAAAAGGTTTAGAGTGGTTACTCTCAAATGACTTGGCCTCTCTAGGAAAACCATTTTTGCATTCGAAATTTGTTGCCAAAGATATAGCTGTAGAAAGTGAATGAGGTTTAAACATATTCACATCGACCCTAATTGTAGGCTTAAGGCCCGAAATGAATTTCCTCTTTTGGTCCTTCTCATTGACTTCTCCATATACTAGTGCATCAATTTGTTGTTGTAGAGATTGGAGTTGCTCTTGAATTGAAGGTAAAATAGGAAAATTTGCCATAGTGCTCATGCAAACAGTGTAAATAAGTAAAATGGATATTATTTGATGTATGTAAATAAAGCAAATGATTGTACTTATCTCAATTCTCCCGCAATTCGATTTGTGTTGAAACTGAACAAAGACTTTGGTTCAATGGTTGGGTCGAATTCCCTTCATTTCGCACAAGTCCCGAGTAATTCCGAGTGATTTAGGAGACGGGCTCGAAATGCTGAAGAAATAATTTTTTGCACCTTGAACACTTCTCAAACAATTTTGAAAACTTGGCTAAACCTTTGTAATAATTTTTGAGAATTTTTAAAAAAATTTAGAAATTATTTTGAAAATTTCTCGCATTTATTTGGCCTTTTTAAGCCTCTTTGAGCCCTGAAAAATCAAATTTCTGCACCCAAAAATCTGAAAATTATAATTCTTTGGAATTTCCCTTGAAATAGAAAAATAGGTAGTGTGAAAGCTCCAAAAGTTGATGTGACATGCATTGGGCTTGGGAAAAGTAGAATTGGGTTAAGATGAGGATTTTTGCTTAATTGAGATTAAGTAAACTTAATTTTTACTTAATTGAGATTAAGTAAACTTAATTCCTTGCCTTCCCTTTCCTGTGGCATCCGTTTCCCCAAAGGCATCACATCAGCTTCAACCTCCTTTGTCTTCTCAAGGGTGACCACATCTATCACCTTAGTTTTACCCCTCTTCATTTGTCAATCCACTGGTCCCTACTTCACCTCTAATTTCAATCCCATAATCATTTTTCCTATTGGGAATCTGAGAGGGTAAGGGATACATATCACCTCCCATTCATTGAGGCTTATCACAGTCTGTACTTAGATGACCAAGTTCACCACAATTCCAACATGTAGGAATAAACCGTCTACCCCTACCAAAACCACGGCCACTTCCATAGCCTGATGTCTGACCTTCAACTCCTTCCTGATTATAACTTCTGCCTCGGCCACGTCCATCACCTGTGAGCTTGTAGCTCACAAAACATGCAAACCATCAATTATAGAATTTTTACAGCTTGAATCTTTGCAAAATCTGAGCAAACCACATGAGGTTTTTGGCTATGGGGAATCCATCTGTATGGTCAGATCTAAAATTCATGAAGCTTTGAGCAAAACCACTTTTTGATGAAGAAGAATGGTTTTGGGAAGAGGTAAGTGGGTTTGAGAAGTAGAGCTAGTTTGAGAATTTGAATTTTTGGTTAAAGACCACAAACCCTTCTTTTGCCCACTGGGTTAAAAGCCTGCAACTTTCTTGAGATTTGTGTTGATGAAAACCTTTCCCACCTTTCCACAAATCTCCTAGCCCAAGCTCTGATACCACTGAAAACGGAATCGTTCTCTAGCATAGCTTGTGGAACACTTGAGAAATTCAACATATAAATTCAACCATGAAAACACATGCTTTGCAGGTTTCAACAAAATCAAATAAATTGAACAAAAGCATAACAAAAATAATACTTAGCTCCAAGACAAACATGCTGGGTACAATCTTCCCCTCCCTTGTGCGTGGCCTTCCCCACACAAGAGTATTTTTATTAGCTTTCCATCAAAAATAGGCCATAGCCCCAAAAAATATACAAAGTGTGCTTTTAGAGAGCACGATACTCTTCCACAACAAAAATAGAGTGTTCCAAAAATTGGGGCTAGGGTAAAGCCTTTAGGCTTTAATAAATTCAACATTATGAATGTATTTTTTCCAATGTATCAAAATGGAAAAATCAACTACTAAGGTTACTAAATATGATGCGCATAAGAAACATTCTCCTCGACATTATTCATCAATCCTCGTAATCTTCATCACCTGAAAATATAAGCCCAATTAATAATTAAATTAATCCCACAAATATTAAACAGGCACAGAGATCATGGGATACAAAGGCAACATACATGTAGATACACACCTCAGAAAAATAGAGTTACTGAGAGAAAGAATAGAATCGTTGGTGAGATCGCAGCATGACCCATGCTTAATAAGAAGAGTATGCCAAATTACTATTTGGCAGAAGCATGTGCAACAGTAGTGCACTTGTTGATGAACAAGACACCAACGGTAGCTATTCATGAGAGTACGCCAGAGATCAAGATGACTAGCTATAGACCTGACATTAGGCACTTGAAAGCTTTTAGTTATATGACTTATGTACATGTGCTTGATGATAGAAGAAAAGGAAATCGGATCCAAAGGTAGAAAACCATGTATTCATTAGGTATGCACAAGATAAGAAAGCATACAAATGTTACAATCTAATAACAAAACATGTCATTATTCGTGATGTGATATTTGATGAGATGGTTAGTTGGTATAAGAAAAGTGAGAATGTCATGGTTAATGACATTGAATGCCAATATGTGGATGTGCACACTTACCATTGCAGGAGTCTCTACAAGTATGTTTGGGCCACACGAGGCATCTAGTACATTATGAGACCTTTGGATATATTTTCGGCCTTGTAAGGATTCCTAATTTTTAGGGATTAAGGCTAATGTTATGCTTTCTTAAGGAGGCAAGGTCAATCAAGAGGCCTACTTGGAGCCTATAATTTGAGCTTTCTAGCCCAAAAATCCCCTACAAAAATAGGGTCTAATGTTGTCATTCTCTCTCCTTTTCTCTTTCTAGCAAGCTCGTAACTAGGGGGGAGGGGGGGCAAAATGGACAATTTTTTTTCCCATTTTGTAAGTTTTATACTTTGAAACTAACCCCAGACCCATATATATGTAAAACATTCAATTTTTAACCTTGATTTCTCCCTAAAATCCACTCTATCTCATCATTGAATGTCTTCACCTTTTTCTCCTTCATTTAATGCCTCCACTTCCCCACCAAATCAACCAAATTAGTGTGAAAAGTGTCATGAGATCTCTTGTCACTTTCCACATTATCAATCTCGCAACTAGGGGGGGAAAAATAGTGAATTTTTTTCCTCATTTTCAAACTTTTTTGCTTTAAAAGTTATCCCAAACCCATATATATGTCAATAAATTATTTTTCAATCTCTTTTTCCCCCAAAATTGAACCAACTCTATCTCTCTCTCTCTCTCTACTCATCTCTCTACTGTGAGCTTGGCTTGCATAGCCTCACTCTATCCCTCTCTCTACAATCCTCTCATCTACTCTCAACTCTCCCTTTCTCTCTCTGCTGTGAGCATTAATAATGGCCTGTAAACTCTCTCTCTCTCTCTCTCCTGTGACTGCATCCTCCCTCTGTCTAATCTCAACTCCTTGGAAGGTTATGGCATGCACTCACTCCCTCTAATCTCAACTCCTATCCCTCTCTCTCTCTCTCTCTCTCTCTCTCTCTCTGGCCTCCCTCTTTTTTTCCACTATCAACTCCTTCTAAGCATGGCATTGCGTGAAATCACTAACACTAATGTGCCATTGCATTGACGTAAGGTGGATTTGCATATGCGAGTGTTGGAAAAGTATGCAACTTCGAGCAAGGTTCATCTCACAGAATAGGAGAGGAATGTATGTAGACAAGGGGGTCACACTAATGTGGATCTATGGGTTGATGAGCATTTATACCCAACAGACCCAAGAGCACATTACCCACCCACTTTCAAAGACTTACCATCATTTATTCAGTATGTGGGAGATGGTGAGAATGGGATGCTCAGCTCTACTGCAAGAGATTAGCAACAACTAGCATTGGTAGAGTCTTCTACTTTTCACCATAGTTGCATACGCTCCAAGTTAACCTTGCTAGTGTACACCAAGATCTACTTCAGGATCAAGAAAAAATCAAGGAGCTTGAGGGTGTAAATCAAGAGAGAGAGTAGCGTGCGTGGAAAATCTTAGGTAGACCATCTCCCACATTTAAAGCACTCCTATTGGAGCTAGGGAGCGTAAGAGGCCACTTAACCACATCGAAACACTTGTTGTTGGGGGGGTTCAAGCAACGTGGTACGGCTCCTCTTTCTTATTCTCTAGCACTTCCAATTCAAAATGCCAATGTAAATCATGTGTATACTTGTGTAATGTCAATGTAATTTTGCTGATTTTTAGAGTATTCCTTCAAGATGCCACAGGTTCTAATCAAACCGAGGATTGTAATGAGTTCTTGCACTCTTTCACAACAAGGGTGCATGTGCTTAAAATGATTAGGGATCCCCATTGCAAGAAGATACGTATGGTTGTTTCCAATGAAATCATATAAGAGATTTCCCAAAGTATCAATAGTGTTGATGTTGTTAATGCATGCGATGAGGTAGGCATTAGCACAAGGGCTACAAAGCTCTTCATAAAGTGCTAGGAGACACCCTTCTTAAGAAAGGTATCGTGCACAACCTTTTCCCATCGCCAAAGAGTGTTCGTCTAGCAAAGGGAGTAAGCAATGAAGATGTAAAATGTAAGATTGGGGATTACTACCACATCAACAATACACTTCGCATTGCAGCATGGGGAAAGAAGAAGATTGCGGATGGTAATGTTTCATTCGAGTTCAATGAGTTCAAAAATATTTTTGTTGAAATACGAAAGCTACAAAAGGCAATGATATTTTTCTATGGGTTGCCTTCTGGATGTAAGTAGGTTTCGTAACCTTGCACACATTAGGTCTATGTTCATTTATAGGGAACGACTTAACATTTTGTTTGATTTCCATCTTTTATAGGTTCCAAGGTCTCCTTCGTGATGATGAAGTTGGATGAGTGCCAGATTGTGAAGGGAAGAAGGCTACAAAGAATGATTTTCACACTCATGAACCACACTACGGCAGCCTTTAAGAGTCTCCATCTGCTACCACTATTGCATAAGGGCCCGATGATGAGGGAGAGAGCACAGTTGATTTTTAGGAGTAAGGGAATGACAATATTTCACACACTAAACCATTTTTCAGTGTTCAATCAGAGAAAGATATATGGTGGTTTAGGAGTATTTGAGGTTCCCAAGGAGACACATGAGGTGCTAACATGGGTCTTTGAGAGGTTGCCTTGGGTTAGTGATGTGATAAAGTCACAAATAGGGAGTGAGAAGCTAGATGTTGATGGCTTAAGGAGCTTTGATGTTGATTGACATCTTGGTGGGGATCTGAAGACAGTAAAGTGTATGCTGGGTTGCACTCAAGGTGCAATTACAACTCATCCATGCCCTTGGTGCATGCATGGATTGAAACAAAAAAACCAAGAAGAAATGCAAGGGGACGGCTAATGGTGAAGAGGAAGTGAGGAAACAGGAGATTACTCTCTGTATGATTTTATCAACCAAAGACAACTCCATGTCAACCATGTCCTTCTCCTCCTTCTCCCCCTCCTCCTCATAGTGATAATGTTCATCATGTGTATCAATAAACACATTACTATCATCTTCATGCATCATCCCATGCAAAGGTCCATTGTCTTCTTCTCTAAGTTCTAAAGAGCCAAATCTTGAAGTTTGCAACCCAAGATTTGTTGCAATAGTTTCAAATCGCTCATCAATTAGCATATGCCTTAAGTTGCATAAGTTGATGGAACAACCATTCTTCTACCATGGCAATATGTTCTACATCTACACCACACTTTCATTCATCCAATAGATGAGTTGGGTGGATCTCCATGCATTGACCTATTATTTTCCATAGAATTAAGCTCACTCACATTTACCAAAACCAATGGATGTATATTTCCACGTAAGTCTTGGTGACAATGTGAATAATATGTCCTTCTGCTCACATCTTCATAACCAAGATGAAAATGCCTGTACTTGTAAATTACATTTACATCTTCATAGATTATTATCTATTGTTGCCATCTGAAATGGAAATGTAGTATTGTTATAAAAATACAACATAAAACATCTCTCTCTCTCTCTCTCTACTTTGTTAAAGAAAGAATCTCACACAATGGTGTAAGCTAATCCCACACAATGATGTAAGCTAATCTCACACAATGGTGTTTGAATTAATAGACCAACATGGGTGGAAAACATATATTCAAAACATATTAATTAAAACACTAACTATACATATTATATATACATATATACATGTATATATATATACATATATATATGTATATAATATATATATATATATACATATGTAAATATATTATATACATTATACATATGCATAATATGTATATATATATATATACATATATATATATATATATATACACACATACATACATACATATATATGTATGTATGTATGCATATATATATGTATGTATGTATGTATATACATATGTATATATATATATATAATTTAATATTATATATATTAAATTATACATATTAATTAATATTTAAAACATATTAATTAAAACACTAACTATACATATATACATGTATATATATATATATACATATATATGTGTATATATATATATATTATATATTATATATATATGTATGTATATATATATATATATATGTATATATATTATATACATTATACATATGTATATATATATATATAATATATATATACATATATATACATGTTATACATATTATACATATGTATATACATATATATATATATATATATATGTATATATATATATATATATAATTAAATTAAATATAATAATGTACATCTTATAAGACGTACCGGGCCGCGTTGCAGAGGGCGGAATGAAGGGTGCGCAAGCCGCGTTGCAGCTGGAGCTGGGTGTCGAATCTATGCATTACAGTTGGAGCTGTTGGCATCGATAGCTATAGGAGCTGGTGGCGTCGATCGAAGCTGGACCCAGCCCTTGGGTCTTCTATGCTGCGGCCATAGCTTGTGCCCTTGGCTGGATATATTCAGCTAGCAGACACGATCGCGCGAGCAGCTGAAATTAATGGAGCTAATGCAGGTCAACGACGTCATGGTCGGATATATTTAGCTAGCAGATATACGAGCGTGCGTGCAGCTGAAATGGAGCTGATGACCTGAAATGGAGCTGATGACCTAAAATGGAGCTGATGAGCTGAATATGAGCTAACGTGCTGTAGGGCAGATGAAGCGTGTGGGCGCCGAGGAGGATCCGGAAGGCACACTCTGCAGTGTATTAAAGAGTGAGCAGGGGTAGGTGTAAAACAGGCGGGAATAGCTAGAGTTTCCAAAATCACGAATTATATATATATATATAATATATATATATAATCTATATATATGTTTATTATATTATAATATACATATATATTATAATATATATATGTATATAATATATATATATATATATAATATATAATATAGAATATATATTCTATATTATAATATAATATACATATATATACATATGTATATATTATATATACGTATATATTATAATATATATATATATATATGTATGTATACACACACACACACACACACACACATATATGTATGTATGTATGTATAATATATATAGTGGTCATGCAAGAAAAATCATGTTTATGACTACCGCCTTAATATGGAAAGGAAGAAGCACAGTGGCAAATGTATATTAAGTTTAAATATCTTATGAGCATAAAGCAACTCTTGTGTCCACTTTTACTTTGCTTATGAGCATAAAGCAACTATTGTGTCCACTTTTATTTTGAACTATTATAATTATTTGTGGGCCTATCTTGGCATCTCCTATGTCAGTTGCCAAAGATTCCTAGTTTTGAGAGTGGGTTGGTGATTGGAGAGCATGAATGGATATAGAACATGGAGTGAATCAAACCCTTAGCTAGACCACTAGAAAGTGCCAAATCCATAGATAAATATTCACAAGTTCTATCCATATTTACCAGCCATGCCCTAAGTCTTGATTTAAATCAGATAAGAGAGATCCCAAGGAATCATAAGAATAAAGCTTTTACAAAAACATTTCATGACCTCATATATGGTCTTATGAGATCTTAAGAGCTTCTACCATACACTATGTGGTCATGCAAGAAAAATCATGTTTATGACTACCGCCTTAATATGGAAAGGAAGAAGCACAGTGGCGAATGTATATTAAGTTTAAAGAACTCTTATGAGCATAAAGAAACTCTTGTGTCCTCTTTTACTTCGCTTTTGAGCATAAAGCAACTATTGTGTCCACTTTTATTTTGAACTATTATAATTATTTATGGGCCTATCTTGGCATCTCGTATGTCAGTGCCAAAGACTCCTAGTTTTGAGAGTTGGTTGGTGATTGGATAGCATGAATGGATATAGAACATGGAGTGAGTCAAACCCTTAGCTAGACCACTAGAAAGTGCCAAAGCCATAGAGAAATATTCACAAGTTCTATCCATATTTGGCAACCATGCCCTAAGTCTTGATTTAAATCAGATAAGAGAGATCCCGAGGAATCATAGGAACAAAGCTTTTAGAAAAAACAATGAAGTGTTTCCAATAGATTAGAAATCACAAAAGACTATGATAACAAGATGTTAAAGAAGAAGCCTAGTCATTTCTAGTGACCTTATCTTTTATCATCTCAAGATTCTATAAGTGAAAGGACCAAGATAAGTTCTATGAGCTCTTCTCAACCCTTATGTGGTCTTATGTGCTCGTAGGAAGTCTTATGGTCTTAGGATCTCATTCAATCTCTAACACGATTTTAAGAAATTATATTAGCTCTTACATGAATTATATGAGCTCTTACATAAATTATGAGATCTTACATAAATTATGAGATTTTAAGAAAGATTGTGAGCTCATGTATGGTCTTATGAGATCTTGAGAGCTTCTACCATACACTATGTGGTCATAAAAGCTAATCTTAGACATTAAAGGGTGATCACATTGATCTAGGAAATTTCATGACCTGATATATGGTCTTATGAGATCTTAAGAGCTTCTACCATACACTATGTGGTCATAAAAAAGGAGCTTCGACATTTAAAGGTGATCACATTAATCTAAATTGTATACATGCAAGCAAAATCATGTTAAAGATTACCACCTCAACATGGAAAGGAAGAAGCATAGTGGAAAATGTATATTAAGTTTAAAGAACTCTTATGAGCATAAAGCAACCCTTGTGTTCACTTTTACTTCTCAAACAATTCCTAGTCATGCAAGAAAAATCATGTTTATGACTACTGCCTTAATATGGAAAGGAAGAAGCATAGCGGCGAACGTATATTAAGTTTAAAGAACTCTTATGAGCATAAAGCAACTCGTGTTCACTTTTACTTCTCTTATGAGCATAAAGCAACTAATGTGTCCACTTTTATTTTGAACTATTTTAATTATTTGTGAGCCAAGCACTCATGGTATGATATCGACTTTACTTTAAGACTTAAGTCTTTAAATAAAATTCTATTTCCTAGCAAGTTCCTTGCTTCTCTAGCTTGTCAGTTGCATATGTGTTTTTGTAAGGTTTGACTTGGGTAGCATAATAACGTTTTTTTTAATACTAAAAACTTATTCTCATCTAAGTGACACCACGGAGTCAATGACAATTGGGGGCAAAAAAATATCACTATTAGAGCTATAGCTGCATTGGTTTTGGCAAATTAATTTATCATGGCTATAGTTTCGCTAGTGTAGTGCTAGTGTCTATCTCTTGCTCTCCTTGCTACCACACTTGAAGACAACCAATATTAGTGGATTTAATATCATCATAAGATGTATTTAGCAATTTATCTGGTGCCTTTTAGACATAATAAATCTGAAACAAGATTAAACAAGCATGTATTAATTCTCTTACTCTGCATAAAAGTGTTTCACAACCAGTTGTAAACCATTGTCCAGGACACAGGTTTTCAATCCATCTTATCATGCACACCTAGATTTTCCCACACATGTATGTAGATTGAAAAAGACATTATATGGACTGAAGTAAGCATCACATGCATGGAGTGATAGGATTAGCAAGTATATCATTAGCATTGGATCTAATATCAAAAATTCAAATTCTTCAGTATATGTGAAGAAGACACATAATGGTTGGGTAGTGATATAATTTATGTGGATGACTTGATAGTCACAAGTGATTATACGAATGAAATTACCAATGTGAAGGTATCATTAAGTTACTAGCCAATTTGTTGACATGAAAGATTTAGGAGAGCAGAGATTCTTTCTTGGCATTGAGGTTATCATGACATCACATGGTATATGGTTGGTGCAAAGGCGATTTTCCTTGGATATGTTCGCAAAGTATGGTATGACTGGATGCAAGCCTATGGCAACACCATTGGAGTAGAACATAAAGCTAAGAGTTGATGAGTTAGATGATGTTACTATGTACAAAAACATGATTAGTAGCTTGATTTACTTGACTATCACTAGACTGAATTTATGTTATACAATGGGACCAGTTAGTCAGTTTACGTAGAGAGTCATAGGAAGCCACATTTGGATGCTATTAGAAGGATCATAAGATATGTGAAGACCACTATCCATTATGGTCTATTTTATAAGCATGAAAAGGATGTGATTGCGTATGGTTAGATAGATGTAGATTGGGTAGGAGCTGCTTATGACAAGAGATCTACTAGTGGGTATATGTTTAGCATGGGAAGTGCTAGAGTGAGTTGGAGCAGCAAGAAAAAACACACAATTGCTTTATCTGGTATGAAGGTAGAGTATAGAGGAGCAGCTATGGCTATATGGGAAGGCTACATGGGAAGTACCAATGGCTGAAAAAGTTATTTGGTGATTTGGGATATCATCATGATGGAGGAGTTATCATACATTGTGACAACATGAGTAAGATAGACTTGAAGTACATGAGATAGACATGATGAGCATGAGGGGGAGTGTTAAGAATGTAAGCTTATGGACAACTGGTGGATAGCATTATTAGATGTGTGGATAGTAGTCTAGTGGTGTGTGGATAATAATGGCCATGCCCAAGTGGCCAAGTGTGTGTGGACATTAGTACTAGATTGTGTTATGTATGAACTTATCACTTCTAGAGTGTGCTAATTTTGTTGAAGGAGAATGAAACTAGCTATAGAGTTTCTCTACATTATGTGAGATGGATTAATGAGAGCAATTGGAGTTTGTGTGTGTCTCTCTTATGGCCTCATCTATTATTATTTCACAAGGAAGATAGTCTCGTGACCCCAAGGTCATCTGCATTTGTAACCTAAAAGTGATATGGTTTGGGGCCATCAAAACCATACCAATAACAAGTGTCCCCACTTATGGCATCAAGCTCTCTTCTAGTTTGCTTATTGTGCCAAATTTATGGAATACCCAATATAACCAAGTACTCAATCCTTAGTAGTGTGAACTTATACTTCTTCCTTCATTTAAGGTAGAAGTAGTGTGTGAACTACTTTTATCTCCTCCAATAAGGTAGCCCTTAGTGCTGATTACACCTTTTGCAAATCAACCCCCATTTTTGAATAAGAATTCATCACTCTTTTGTGGTGATGGATTTCTAGTAGCCAGGATCTTACAATAGGATAGGCTGATCCTGAGAAACCCCTATATAAAAGACTCAACAATTAGTGTGCAATTGGGACATTTACCTCCAAAAGGGAGAACTAATTTTGAAAGACAATATAAAAGCATGAAGACTCGCCCAGAATATAATCCTTACAAAGGGTGTTCAAAGGTAATAATCAAGACTTCCTCACTCAAAATGTAATTATCTAGCTAATAGTGAAAATGGGGAGTCATGATACATTGCTCTAAGAATTAGATGCATGTTTTGGCTACTATGGAAAGTTTGGGAACAAAATTTGCAGGCATAAAATTTGTTATCTTAATACCATGAGTGTCATCTCAAAAGACCAAATCCATCAAAATTATGTATGGCCTCTTGACGTGTGACTAGGGTTCTCTACTAAAAAAAGATAAAGAGCTAAAAAAGACCCTCCTCCATTCAAAACAAAACCTCTAAGAGGGAGGGAGTTGGAGAGAGAGTGAGTAGCGAGTGCTGGAGAGAGAGAGAGAGAGAGACTAGAAATAATATCGTGGAGTGTAGTTTTTTTGTGGTTGATGATATAATTGTACTCCAAGGAGAACTCATCCTCCGGTTGGGAGTGGTTGATTGAAGCTTCCAGGTTTACCATCTATTGGCCCGATTGCACATATACGCGAGGTGGTGGTCTCTGCTCACAAACAACTAGCCCATGGTACACATTTCTAATTCCAACCCCCTACAAGAATGAACTTCATCATCCACTGCCCTTCACACTTACGCGACAGGCGATGAACCTATCCATTAAAAAATCTTCTTCTTGTTTATGTCTTAAAGAAACAATGTACACATTGAATATATCTAGATACAAAATCAAGACCAAATATCTTAATTCACTAAAATGTAAAACATTAGAAAAAAATGGAAAGGTGAAAGCAAGAAGAATGATATTCACAAGGATCTATCACATGTTATTTTGATATCCTTTCTTCTCAAAGTTGTAGATATATAATTTATCAATTACAAATCGTTATTAACATTGGCCTTATAAGAAGCATAGAGATATTCATAAACACATTGGGCTTATAAGAAGCATAGTTATTTTCATAAACACATTGGGCTTATAAGAAGCATGGTTATTTTCATAAATAAATTGTTTCTGTTCTAACGCACACCTAGCTTCTCAAAGTCACACGATCATGATTTCTTTGTGTCACACAAGAATCATGTACTCTGTTAAAGGATTTATTAATGTAATGTTCGATAGTTTAACCATAACGAGCTGCTTATATTGTTTTAATTTCGTGTTGCAATGTCCGTGAGCGTAGCCAATTACTGTCCATCCTCGAGATGTGTGGCGATCTCCATGACAAGTTCGATGGTGTCGCACACAGTATTAACACCGCAAGTCGCTCCTGGGAATTGTGGGTCTCCGGAGCTTTGGTAAGCAGAGACACAGTCCAGAAGGTTCTGGTTGCAGGTGACGTTGAGATAGTTGGCTGATGAAGACGACGTAGAAGACGATTAATTTCCATAACCTAGGTGTATGCAGCAAATGATTAAGCTGAAAATTTCATATTTACTTGGATCATCGCCGATGCAAGCATCATGAGTTTGGCAGCAGACGTCGAGATTGTCACAGGGAGTCTCCCCCGGACAGCCTGTGTAGCCGATTCCACAGTATTTGCCATACCTCAAGAGAGGAGGAACTGAAAATATTTAATTGCACAATCAAGGGGATAAACGAGCATTAGAATATGGATAACCTGCATTAAATCTTCTTATGTTATCGCAATTTATCAAGGGGAGAGAAAGGCAATGAAGAAGTCTCACATATGCAGTACTGCGACTCGCAGGTGGTGCTGCACGGCAACTAGGAAATAACGCAGCAGGAGTGTCACGTTAACAAAAAAGGATTAATCATGTTAGCTTATGTTAACAGAAAGAGCTTAATCATAGGGTAGTTTTTGAGACAGACAGAGACACACACACACACACAGACCAGATCGGAGCTGTTCACGATAAGCGCGTCCGAAGTTTGGGTGAAGGAGCAGAAGAGAAGGGCGGACAAGACAAGCCCTACGTGTGGATAGTATCCGGCCATGGCGAGAACAAGGGATCAGTCACCGTGCACGCATCGCCTGCCGATATATATATCTGCAACAAGACACCTCGTTTCTCTCGCCAAACCACTAGGTATGGCGGACCGTCGGAAGTCCCACGCATTAAATAATTTAATTAATGGTAAGCTAAGGCTTACAAACCAAACCAAAAAAAATGACCTTAGCATTGCAAAAAGAAAAGATTTCTTATAAAAAAATAGTTTTCAAACCTTTGATTATTTTCATCCCATCCCATCTGCACAATACATACATAAAAAACCACAATACATAATACATGGCAATATACATTCAAAAAAATCACAAATAAAAAATAGCCAATAATCATTTAAACAAATAAAAACTTAAGATTATAAATAATCTTAAACATTCTTAAAAAAATATAACAAATTTGATTTAAAAATAACATACTTTAGTCCACAAACTTCACTGAAAAGAAAAATAACAGACTTTAGTCCACAAATTTAATTTAAAAAATAGCATACTTTAGTCCACAAACTCCATTGAAAAGAAAATATAGCCAACAAATCGCTTAAAATTTTATGAACAAGAAAAAAGTACAGGTTAACAAAAGAAATATTTATATTACTCCAAAAGGGATTTCTTCTCCTTTATATTTCTTTGCAAAAGACCATTTGTACATATTTGTGGCAATACATACGATCAATACATATATACAAAAAAAACCAGGATTATGTCTACATTCAAAAAATGATCACATCTTTGGTCTTGGGCTGCATTGACAGAGGTACAAAATCATGGCCTTTGTCTATAGTCTTCTTCACCGGTGCATTCCAAACTGATCTATACTTGTTGAAAAGATTCATATCAACATCACCAAGCTCATCATGGGAGATGTTGATCAGATTGCTTTACAAGCTCACCATCATGATTGATTGCTTCTATGTCTTCTTCGGGGCCTTCTTCAAGTGGAAAATACTTGAAAGAACCATTATCCATTTAAAAAAATTGTCAATGTCTTCACATTAACTAATTTGTGGTATCTTCATTACTTTCGAGATTATTACTCCTTGTCTATTGCTCATTCCATCGCTTGTTTTTGGAATGATATAATTGAGGGGAAGGATAGTATTTGGCAATGCGAATCATACGTAACAAAGTGGACTCGAATGTTGCCCCAAGCCTGTTGGCAATGTAATTATCCATATAAACATATGCATGACCAAACAGATTGACTGGAGATAAGCAGACCTTGTGCGTTAGCTTTTCAACTTGTCCATAAAGGGCATATATCTCACGCTCCCTTGAAATTTCATCAATTACAAACACATTGTAGAAAAAAAATGTGGTTTCTGCAAGTCCTTCATACAATACCCTAACATGCCCACGTACGTATGCAATAGAACTTGCTTCAAACTCTTGCACATCACAATGCCACTAGGAGGCTTTGCCACATCTCAAGCCATATAGTGTTTTATTAACTTGCTGACACTAATCAATAATGGAGCCATGATTCATTTGGATTTATTAGACTGGTGGTGGGATTTTTTCTCTGCTATTAATAATGGTCTACAAGGGGTGGTGTCTTGCTCTGTAACCTTGTATTGCACTCGTATTGCATGTTATTTGGGCTTTTGTCTCTAGTAATAAGGTTCTTCTTGGGGATGTGTTTTCTCTATAGCCTCATAGTACTCTCGGATTCTTCCTCTGTAAGCTCTGTTAATTGGTCTAGTGCCTCCTCCAGTTAACCAATTACACCTTTATCGGAAATGATGAGAAGGTATCCAAACAAAATGAGTAGAAGACAAAACCAACAAAATTGAAAAGGACAGGAGTCAACTTACCTTGAGTCAAACCAATAGCCCATAACCCCCAACCATGCATGAGGTGACGAGGAGAAGTCTAAGACAATAGCCATAACCCATCACCAATCATGGCCTCCCACTACCCCCTACCTCATTAACTTCACATTAAATGCATCACCAAACCCTAACCAAAAATGAGCAGAAGAACAAAACTAACATGATTGAAAAAAGAGAGGAGGCCACAAATTACCTATCTAAATCAAACAAGTCGGAGGAGAGGATGTCATAGCCCACATCCATTCATGATGTGGTGAAAGATGATAGCCCATAACCCACAACTATGCACAACGTAGCAAGGAGAAGAAGAAAATAGCCATAACCCACTGCCAATCCTGGCCCCCAATACCCCTTACCTCATTAACTGCCCCCCACTTTTTTCGATGTTGGGAGCATATCCATCTACATTTGCAATGTCGCATATTCAGGGGGTTGATATCTTCTAATCTTGTATATGAGAGTGCACATGCAATTCTTTAGGACCAAGGATCACATCTAAATTATTTAGAGAAAATATAGCTAGCCATTTACATTTCACTTTCAAGGGAAAATCCTTTTATTGGGTAGTGTGTTTATGTGCAGATACAAACAATTAAGACAACATAACCTAGCATAAGCAGTTTAAAGGGAGAGTCTTCTAGATGTGCAACTATGCATGTTTATGCGTATTGCATGTACATGTAAATATGTGCATACACAGGACATAGCTCTCAAGGTTTTGTGATTGAATAAATAATATGAAAAAAGTGTGTTCAAAACTTGAATGATATCCATGCAAATATGCCAAGTTCATGTGTAATGTCGCTTCATGTAGTATTATTAAATAAGTTTCCCAAATAAGACATTTTTACTGGGGTGTATATGTGATGGGAAAAATGGGTTCAAAATAATGGATGATTATATATTCACTTTATTTGATTTCGTTGCCTCCTAGTAATAAATGTAACAATGAGAACACCTATTTCAAGAAAACTACTTACAATATAATAAGTGATGAAGATCCATATATTTTTGAACGCCTTACGATATAATAAGTGATGAAGATCCATATATTTTTGAACGCCTTACGATATAATAAGTGATGAATATCCAAATAGTTTTGAATTCCTTTTTCATAGCATTAAATACGTAATGTCCATTGAGTGTTCACTTTATCTTCATTACATATACTCTAAACAATCTCTTCTTAGGTCAGTTTATGCATAGGGACATCCAATCTACCTTATTCTAAATCAAATGATTGAATTAATATTTCTTTTTTTAAAATAGAGAATAAAATCTCAACCAAAGGATACTAAAAGTATTCTTTTACCATTTAAATTTATTAATTCACATGGATTAAATCATGTATATTCATAGGTTATTTCTAGAGACTAATGTTCAATGACATGACCCATTTGCACAAGCTAGTTGGTTTTCAATACATGAGAGCTAAATGAAGTGATAGATAATCATTCGAATTTTAAAAGATATGTGTTTTTAATTTGAATATAAGCTATTTTGAAATCACTCTAGAACATAATGCAACATTTTATGATTAGGGTATATAAACATAAAAAGTATTATTACAATAAATTTGCAAACCCATTAAATGATGTAAATTTCAAACATGATCTTTTGTAGCTATAGCTCCATGTTTTCTGTCACCTCACATGTAAAATCAAAAAGTGCAAAACAAAAAGTGCATGCATGGCTATTTCAAACTCTTTTCATGCATATTTCCTATAATTCATCCTCTATAATATAGTACATTTATGGCTCATTTTGTTCCTTTGGCTTAGTGCACCTTGATAGTATTTTATTATCTATATATACATCATGGCAAAATGGTCTAGATAATCCACAAAGACTTCTATTACTTTTACGAGAATTATTTATTGTGTAATTAATCCTATTTGCATTGTGCTTCTTTTTCTCCTAACTTCCCTTGTTACCATATCCTCATTCTCACTCTCTACTTAAGGATTTATTGATTAAATTAAAGTGACAAGTGCACGTGCTCTCTCTCTCTCTCTCTCTCTCTCTCTCTCTCTCTCTCTCTCTCTCTCTCTCTCTCTCTCTCTCTCTCTCTCTCTTTCTCTCTCTCTCATTGTGTTTTTGTGTTTGTAGCATCAAGAACAAAACTACAACCCACTAGTAACCAAAAATAGATAAATGGTGAAGAAGGGATAAGGAGCTTTGAAGTTATATTGAGATACACAAATTTGGAAAAGAATATATGAGAAAAAAAGATATATTACATGGGTTGTGACTTACATTCACTTTAGAAGTAGAGTCTTTCTACTTCTAAAGCTAGTAGACCCTCTCTACCTACTAGAGTATGTTGAAATACACAAATTTGGAAAAGAGTGTATAAGACAAAAAGATATATTGCATGGTTTTATGATCTATATCAACTTTAGAAGTAGAATCTCTCTACTTCTAAAGTTGTCTCTACCTACCACCATCCAATGCCAAAAAAGGAAATATATTAACAAGGCTTTACACTTGTTATTAATGTCATTAAATCTTAGAAAATTGGAGTTTATTTTTGGTGATAGGAAATGATGGTGAGGGTTATAATCTAAAAAATGATATTTTTGAAATATAAAAGAAGTGGTTAGACAATTTATTATTTGAATTGAAATAAGAGAACTATTAGAGCATTGCACCATTGACCATGAAGGAGATGAACAAAAAAATTGAAACTTAAGTTAGCCACATAAAACTTAGACATATTAGAGTAAAACCATGAACATATTGAATGGGTTGGAATAAACTTAAAAATATAAATAAAATGGAATGAAACAAGAAAAAGTATTAGTTTTCGTAAGATTGAAAAGAACTTTAAAGAACAAAGAATAATATAGTTAGAAAACCTAGGAGTAATAATATGATTAGAAAACCTAGGAACAATAATATAGTTAGAAAACCTAGGAATGATAATATAGTTAGAAAACCTAGGAACAATAATATAATTAGAAAACCAAGAACAATAATATAGTTAGAAAAACTAGGAACAATAAACATATGAGTAGAAATGCATGCATGAGAGTGTGTGTAGGAATGTAAGGGGAAGGGGAAAATTATCTATGTGTGGAGAGAGAAGTGTTAATACTAGAGAGAGAAGAGAGAGAGAGAGAGAGAGAGAGAGAGAGAGAGAGGGTGGGGAGGGGAGGGGGGCAGTTTATGTGTGTGTGTGTGTGTGTGTGTGTGTGTGTGTGAGAGAGAGAGAGAGAGAGAGAGAGAGAGAACCACACAAGAGGAGAAAAGCACGCAAGAGAAATGGATGGCCGAATTTTCTTCTATTATCTTCTCTTCTCTATTGAAATTTGAGCTAAATGATGAGCTATGGTGGATCAAACACTAGAATCAACATAATTAACAAAGTGATTAGCAAGTGATTAAGACGTAATTAGTGAATAATTAGCACATAGATTAATGTAGGCATGGATACTCAAAAACCAGCAAATTCTCATTAGGGCTATGCCTCAATTTATAGAGTTTACATCAAGCATCAAATCCCATTGATTTCTCCATGATTCACTCCCTGAATATCTCCACCTCTTGCCTGATTCTCTCCACCTCTTCTCTTTTCCCTGAATATCTCCCAGAATATCTCCACACTCCTAAATTCCCTCATGCTACCCATTATTCTCTCCTAGTAGATTCTCCTAACCTTTTCACAGGTTCTTTCACAATTACATCTCCTCTTTTACAGCCTCTATCCAAGAGCTTGTTCCCACACACACCCTTTTCACTTGTATATTTCAACACCTCCCCTCAAGTGAATAATCCTAACACACCTGGACCCTGTATCAAGTTTCCCTCTTACTTGATAGCCCGCGACCAGTGCCTCAAGTCCCTAAACTCCATAGTCCTTAACACTCTCTCTCTCTATGTGTCCAAGGCTACTATAAGTGCCCGCGACCTTGACTAAAGTGCTCACACATGCATCTACCACTTGGCCTACATCATCGGTGGCTCAGAGGTGGTTTTACTTTGTTGGGGCAGGTTACATTGGGTTGTGGGTTCTCTCTCTCTCTCTCTCTTTTAGAAAAGATGATCCGACTCCACTTCTCTTGGAGCCTCCATGAAGTTTGCCGATGTCGTTCCTTCTTCACTGGGTTTGCTGTAGCAGTCTCTCGCCATGTGTCCTGGCTTTCCACATTTGTGGCAAGTGAAGGTCCTCCCTCCTACTCTGCCTCTTCCTCGTCCTCGTCCTCGAGAGAATCCTCCTCGGGTGAAGAATGCTTTTTCCTCTCCTGCTGTTGAGTCGAGCTCTTTCTTCTCTTTGCCTCTGCTTTCTTGCTCTAGTAGAGCTGCTTCTATCTCATGTATCTTCAGTTCAGGTACATTCTTTAGTGTTGCTACAATGTTTTCATAATCTCCTTTGTCCACACTCTTCAAAAGTACAGCTAATGCTTCATCATCTTCTACCTTTTTGCCAAGCTGCCAGCTGTTGCTTAATGCTTTTATATTTGTTCAAGTGTGTGATTAAGGGTTCACTTTCCTTCATGTCCAGTTTGTAGAATTGCATTAATAGATTTATCTTGGAATTTTTTGCTTGTGTACCAAATAATTTATTGAGTTCATCCCATGCATCTTTTGCCCACTGTATCCCTGTGATATGATGAATGATCTCATCATTTAAACTGAGTGCAATAAGCCCCAATGCTTTTTCATTCCTACTCTTCCACTCATTTTCCCCTCTCTCTGGGCATTCATCTCTCCCTTCAACTAATCCCCACAGATTTTTCCTCATCAGCAAATACATGGTTTTTGTTTGCCATGTATAAAACTGTTCTCCATTAAATTTGGCTATTTCCTGTGCTAAATTCATGGTGATGTGAAGGGGGTCTTACCTCTTGATCCAAATTCAAGATTCAAGGGCAGTGTCTACCCTTTTACAACTCAATCTGGTGTTTAATAGATGATTACAACAATTTTATCAGCATAAAATCACCAGAAATTACATTAAATTGAGAGTAACCAATTTGTACGAGATGGTTGGAGTATCAAACCAACTCCGATTTGCAATCTGAAGCTTTAGGGATCTGTATCAGATACCTAATGGTTAATTTGAACCCTCAATTGCACCAAAGTACAGTGATTAGCATTGATTAATCACTGATTAGCAAATTAATGCTCTGGTTTGTGTGCAGAAAACAGAGTATGCGGGGAGCTCAGATCTGGTGCCTTCCACTTCAAATGAGTTCAAATGCTTTCAAAGGCATCAATAGCAATGAGTCTAGTAGAGGATTAAGCCAAGAAACACAAGATTTGACCAAATAATGAAAGCTTAATCTCTGTTTTACCAAAGTCACCTGCAGATTTGATGAAGAGCTTGGATCTCTCTGTAGACTTGATGAAATTGATTTCTGTCTTCACCAGCTTGTAGAGCATGCTTGATTGCCCTTTGTGCTAAGAGGAATTGAAGACATTTGAGCTGAGCAAGTAGTAATGGCAGAAACTGCAGAGAAAAAAGGCGCCTGCAAAATTAGCGATTTCTCCCAAACGCGCTGGCGGTTTGCTGCGCCGTTTTGATGGGCTGGTAGCCAGAGGTGTTGGCTAGCTTGTGTAAGAATCTTATGCCCTAATTTTGAGTGTGCTAGATGCTAGAGACCCTCCACTGGCTGGGGGTGAAGGGGAAGAGTGAAAGCTTACTAAAAAATTGATTTTTTGCTGATTATTTTACTAATCCTAATTAATTCACTAATGGGCTCATAAATCTGGTTGATTCTAGGCATGGCTCTGATACCATGTTGAAATTTGAGCTAAATGATGAGCTATGGTGGATCAAACACTAGAATCAACATAATTAACAAAGTGATTAGCAAGTGATTAGCAAGTGATTAAGACGTAATTAGTGAATAATTAGCACATAGATTAATGTAGGCATGGATACTCAAAAACCAGCAAATTCTCATTAGGGCTATGCCTCCATTTATAGAGTTTACATCAAGCATCAAATCCCATTGATTTCTCCATGATTCACTCCCTGAATATCTCCACCTCTTGCCTGATTCTCTCCACCTCTTCTCTTTTCCCTGAATATCTCCCAGAATATCTCCACACTCCTAAATTCCCTCATGCTACCCATTATTCTCTCCCAGTAGATTCTCCTAACCTTTTCACAGGTTCTTTCACAATTACATCTCCTCTTTTACAGCCTCTATCCAAGAGCTTGTTCCCACACACACCCTTTTCACTTGTATATTTCAACATTCTCTACAACCATAAATTAAGAGATGAGAGTACATACTATGAGGGAAAGTACTCTGCTACTATACCATACAAAGGTCGATCCATAGTGTGAACCTAACTCTTCTCTACAACCATAAATTAAGAGTAAAAGTACATACTATGAGGGAAAGTACTCTCCTACTATAACATACAAAGGTCAGTCCTCCATAGTGTGAACTTAAATACATGAACTGGTGCTACAACTATGTCATAACTCTAGTACACCAAAGGAGTTATTACATAGCCTGTAAACCATCACTACAATAAAACCCCCCCTTAGCGACAAGCCCAAAATGATGCGTTTTTCCAAACGCATCGTTCAAACAATGACGAGAACATCACTGAAGCGACGCATTTTAAATGGGAGAATGTCACATCGCAAACCTCCTCGCACTAGAGGTCACATAAGCAATGCATCATTATGCATTGTATAAACGATGCGCCTGAAGGCGACGCTTGCAAACTGCAAAGCATCATTTTAAGTGACGTCAATAATAGGGCCGTCGCTTATACAACACTCTAGAAATTTTAAAAAAACCCAAAATAGATGGCTCTCGTGATTCACAAGAGCCATTTGCTTTGTTTGCATCGACGCCCTTCGCCATACAGATGCCCGATCACCAACTATCACCGCCATACAGACGCCCGATCACCAACTATCACCGTCGCTTCTCTGCCGGTCCACGCCCCCTTCTTTGTCTATCAATGTATGTCATGTGACCTTTGCTTTGTAGTATTACATTTTCATAATCTAATCAACTATCCATTACGAAAAAAAAAAAGAGAGGTGTGTGTGATGTGAGAGAGGGGGTTCGGCCTATCACATGGCTTCACTTTAGCTTCACCCACAACGTAGCTTAGAGCAAGGTTCTCTAAGAGAGAGAGAGAGAGAGAGAGAGAGAGAGAGAGAGAGAGAAGGCTCTACTCTGCTCTGTTTTTGCCTACATTGTAGTTACCACAAGCTCTCTAGAATGCTCATCCAGTGCTTGTTTTTAAGGCTACCACCACAGGCTCTCTCTAATGCAAACCACACTCTGGTTTTGACCTGCATTCATGGATGCTTGATTTTTCTTTTCCTTTGCATTGTAACCTCAGAGAGAGAGAGAGAGAGAAGGCTCTCCTCTGCTCTGTTTTTGCCTACATTGTAGTTACCACAAGCTCTCTAGAATGCTCATCCAACAGTGCTTGTTTTTAAGGCTACCACCACAGGCTCATCCACCCAGTGCTTGTTTTTAAGGCTACCACCACAGGCTCTCTCTAATGCAAACCACACTATGGTTTTGACTTGCATTCATGGATGCTTGATTTTTCTTTTCCTTTGCATTGTTACCTCCACGATCTCTACAGAACATATGTTGCTACTTGCATGGACTGTGTGCTACAGGGCAGGGTCTCCCCTATGTAGATCGCGTGCTCTTTTTTGTTTACATTGTAGGCTAGTGTATGCTGCCAATGATGTAACAACGCAACAAAGATCAACACATATGTGGAAAGGGGAGAAGCATCCAATAGTATCTGTTATGAAAGGACTACCACAGACGTACATTATTCAATCACAGAATGAGGCTATATGTTATAAAATTAGGTCATGGGGTGGCGAGCATGGCTACACAAGAAGCCTGTTCCCCTTCTCACTCTCCTCTCGAGCCGTAATAGAACCGCTCCCAATAGCTATCTTTGTTGTTGTATTTGTTAGTTCCAAGAACAACATCTACTAACCATGCTCTATGTGGCTCTTCGTGAGCATGGGTACCTCCCAGCTCACATGGTGCAACCTCCCCTTCTATCTCTTCTCAAAAATAGTCTCTCGCCTCCCTCGCTTATATTTGTAGACTCCGATGCCTTTGCACAACCCTCAAAACCCTCCCTTCTCAACCCCTCTTCAATATGTTGTGTTCATAGGCCCCTTGCCCCCCACCCCTTGCTTTCCTCAACTTCAAAGCACCCTAGCTTAGGGATCTCAACACCCCTAAGAAATCATCTTCATTGATAGTCATCATCCACTACCGTCCGATCATCACCTCATCTTGCATGCTTCTTCTAGCGGTTTGCTTCTCTCAGAAGTAGACCATCAAGAGAGGCTTCCCTTGGTCCTCCCTCATTTCCCTTCTAGTCTGCAACCCCATCACCCACCGACAAAGGAACATTAGGGGGCATTTGAGCATAAAAAGGGCCCTGTAAGAATCCCTAATTTTAAGGAACTAAGGCTAATTTTTTGAGGTTTAAGGAGGCAAAGTCATAATGAAGCCTACTTTTGGCCCTAAAAGTAGGGGATCTCTCTAGTTTTCCCTCTCTAGGATTTTCACTCTAGGATTCTCTTTCTAACTACCACTAAAACTCTCAAAAACATCATCAATCTCGTCCATATAGGGGGCCCAAAATTTATTTTTCTTACAATTCAAAATAACTCAAAATAATTTTCAATCACATTTAATGCACTTTCATTACATTTTTGAAGTTCCCTCTAAATTCCATATCAACAGTCATTAAAAGACAATCTCGTTTAATACACTTTCATTGCGTTTTTTAAGTTCCCACAAATTCTAAGTCAACAATCATTAAAAGACAAGGAAAACTTACGTTTTTTTATTTTTTTTCACTTTTAAATGCATAAAACATTAAATTAAAACTTAAATTTTTGGATAGGCTAGCAATTTAAAATTTATATTTTATAGCAAATCCACCTAAAAATCATTTTCTTCATTGATTACTATCACAACTAAAAGATTACTATTACTTGCAAATGAGATAATGAAAGATATAACTATTATTTTAGGCATTAGAATGCATGTGATGAAGTGGGCATAAGCACAAAAGGATACTAGGCTCTCCATCAATTACTGCAAGATATACTTTGCAAACAAGGCATCACACGAAATATTTTTCCTGCCCTAAGAAGATAAAGATTAGCAAAGAGGACATGCAATTAAAGATGTGCAACGTAAGATTGGAGAGTACTACTACGTCAATAATGTGATGACCATTAGAGATTGGGGGAAAAAGCGAGGCAACAATGGTAATATTGTGTTTCCTTACAACGAGTTCAATAATATATTTGTTGATCTACGATATCTTCAGAAAGTTATGATCTTATTTTATGGATTACCTAATAATTTTAAGTAATTTTTATATCTCTTGCAAAGTAGTTTAAAAAGTCTATGAAAAATCAAAGCTTATTTGATTTTGTTTGTCATGCAAGGTGACAAAGTTAGCTTTGTGTTGAAAATGGATGAGTGTCAGATTGTGAAAGGAAAGAGGATAGAGCAAATGAGTATCACACTCATGAATGAGGCTATGGCATATGCAAAAAGTTCAGAGTTATCGTCTTTTCTCAGTGAAGACAGATTTCAGGGAAATACTGAGATCAACCAAACTCCTGATAGGGAGATGATTTGCAAGCTAGACTTTCCCTCATATAGTGTCCAATCTGAGAGAGAGAGATATGGTGGCTTGGGGCATTTGAAGTACTAAAAGAGACACATGAAGTTCTCGCTTGGATGTTTGATAGGATACCTTGGATTACGACTATCATCAAAGCACAGATTCAGGGAGAAAAACTTGAAGTAGAGAGCAAGGGCACTTATACAATAGAATGGCATTTGGGGGGTGACCTAAATACAATAAAGTGCTTGCTTGGGTGTCCAGAAGGTGCTAACACCCCAAATCCTTGTCCTTGGTGCTTGAGAATGGTGAGGGAAAACAAACAAAAGTCGAGAAAGAAGAGGATGCTTGAGAATCAAGATATTGAGCACGACCCCATGGACGATGATGCTGGCAATTGGGTTGGAGGTGTCTTGTTTGCCAACATGCTAGCTGTGCCAAACATGCATTTGAGAGACCCAGAATGGAATCCTATAATTCCATTTGAACTGAATTGAATGTCCACTTTTGTGTACACTGCATGCATTCATGCATGTGTTTGACCGTTTGCTCAAGTGTCACATAGATTATGCATTTACCATGCAAGGTAAGGAATGACAAGAAGAAGCTCTTCATAAAGTAGAGCAACTACTCAACTCAATTGGGTGCCATGGTGGCAATGTGCAGATTACTATTAACAAAAAGACCTCTGGCATGAATCATGAGGTTGCACAACAAGTGTCCTTGGGTGGAAATAAAGCAAGACGTTTTCTGGAGAAGCTAGAAAATGCAAAGGACTCAACCAAGCCTTGGAACTTGTGGAAGGATTTATGTAAACGTGCAACATTTGACTGCACCTATTCAAGCCTTGCAATTCTACGTGAGAGGGTTTGGTCAGACTTCAATAAGATGGTGAAACTTTTGACCAAAAAGCAGGACAACCACAGAGAGAAGAGACAAAAATTGCAAGACGAGCTTTCTAATTTTACGAAGTCCATGGTTGGTACATGGGGTGAAACCAACGTTACGCACTACATGGTAAACACATTTGCTGCTTCCTACTAGATATTAAGAAACGAGTATGAATAACTACTGACTCTATCTCTCTTAATTTTTGTGCAGCACATTCTTTATGCTCATGGTGCATACTTCATGAATGAGTATGGTTCTCTGGACATGTAGAGCACACAAGGAATGCACACAAGGAATGGAGAAAGCTCACTATCAAGCTAGAGGAGTATATTTTAAAAACACCCAGCATGGAGGAGGGAAGACTCATACAAATTACCTCAAGGAGATGTTTAATTGGTTTTACAGATACACTTTTGGGTAAAAATTATCCATGGAAAGGGCACGTATGAGTAATCTAGCAAGGGCAGCACAAAAGAATGCCAAACAAAGAAGATCACTAAAGTGGAAAGCTAGCACAAGACCAACACATCATGCAACATGGAGATCTTCACGCGACGAAGATGCATAGGAAGAATTTGAAAGTAGAAACATCACTTTGAAGTTGAAAGTATGTTACATAAAGTTGTGAACATTTTTGACTTAGGAAGTAGACAACATTTAGAAGAAAGTTGTAAAGCTTTTTGACTTGAAAATAAAAAATAATTGCACCATTCCATTATATTGAAGATTTACATTGAAAATATTTACAATGAAAAGATCTAATTGCTCTTGAGTCTCTTCTCTTCTTGCTCCCCCTCTTCAGTAGGCATTTTTCCTCTATAACGCAAAAACCTATAGCCCTTGAGTGACTTTACATCCTCCACTCCTGCACCCAAGGCATAGCTTGAATAACATAGGAAATAACCTGCTCGAGAAGGCCAAAAACCAGGGCCATATCCAAAGATACGGATGGCAACACACTTCTCTATAAGCATGACTTTATGTATATTATAAGGTATAAATGCATACCCTATATACCTAGATAGGGCTTTCAGTGTAAAGAGTGGAATCTCTGCATCCCTGGAGTACTTGCTACTATGATATATGATAAATATATTTTTGTCGATAGAAGAGACGTAGTGTGCAAGAGCAGCATCTTGCCTAACTCTTGTACGACCAACACCACCTCATCCAAGAAATCCATCAGCGTCGTCAAGCTCTATCTGCATTGACAAAGAACTAGGAGGGAACAAACTAAAGTAAGAAATAATTCAAACAACGTGAAGCAATAAGAATTAAACCAGACAAACTAAAGAAATAATTAATTCAAGTAAACTTAAGCAATAATTTACCTTCTGGTTCTCATCCTCCTCCAACTTGGCTGCATCACAAAGGTCGATGGAGCCCTCTTCGTTTTCTTAGTCAAGTTCGGGAAGAGGTTCCCTGCCAAACTTAGAAATGCCCATATCCTGTTGAAGGGCTTAAAATTCTTCCTCTGAAGGAAGAGAAGCTTGTTTTTGTGTGGGCACTTCTTGCATTCATCCAGAAGGTCACGCGGACGCTGCACATGAACTTGAGGCACAAGGTGATGAAAGCGCATTTGTGGCCATCTTTTAGGCAAAATAAAAATAAATAATATTGAAGTGGCAAAAAAGCAAAGCTTCTCCTTAGCTTTTTTAAAGCACAAGGACATTGCTTCTAGGGCCTCTATTAAGTCTTGTGTCACTTCCATGTCCAATGCGAGAAATTCATCCTTATGCTCATTGTCTACATCGAGAACACCAGATGCAGCTTCACAACCGTCTAGTATTATAGCAAGACAGTAATCCTCCCTAAAATTGTAGAGTTTTTGAATATGGGAGAGGAGGAGGTAATACTTCCCATTAATTAGGAAGGACGGTAGCCTAGGGATGACAAAATTGGACGTCAATCGCTCCCCATGGACGGATGACATTCCTTCATCAATGACGGTGGAGGCCTTAAACTCTGCCACATCAAAATTTGTGCTGAGGAGTTCCTCCTCCCTCTCAGACACAAGGTCTAGGACCTCTTCTTTTGTAGACTGAGCACTTGAAATAAAGGACTATTCTGATTTATCAGTCCTTCCTTTAAGCTCCTCCTTTGTGTAATCCTCCTTATCAGCATATGAAGAAAGACGTAGGCAACAAACGCAAAATAATATTCTAGCAACCTACATTTTCTGTCATGCACTAAGCACATGTCAACACAAATCTTGATACGTTGATCATCTGAGTAAGTGTCCCACCTCTTCGACATGCTTGCATTGTGAGACGAGGTGACTACGAAGCTTGACATGTGGACATACGTATTTGACCCTTCTGAGACGGTTCCGTAACTCTGTTATCCTCACCTCCCAGTTTCCCTTTCAATCTATTGATATGAAAGACTGGATGAACTCTAACAATTGGAGGTAGTTTTAGTTCTTACGCAACCGTGCCAATCCGATGCATAACTCGAAATGAACTACAAGTTCTAGGAGATGAATTCGAGCATTTTTCCATTGACAAAGTCTGAAAATCTTTAGGAACATTAAAATAAACCAACGCTCCTGGTTCAAAAGACCGAGATGAGCATCCCCTATCAGCATAAAACCGTGCCCTATCATGAGTACTCCTGATAGAATCCCGAGCTTCGGCCAGCATTTCCTACATATCACTTCCTACATATCATGCAAGAAATCCCTCGATGCATCAAGCTCGATGTCCTTAAGACCAACATCAATAGGTGCCCTGGGTTGATACCCATACATAAGTATGCACGGACTAAAAAATAATAGCCGTAGATTTAAAACTGTTATAGGCAAATTCTATCATTGGAAAATATTTTTTCCAATATGATGATTTCTTAGAGACATATGCATGAAGCATATACTCTACAATCTGATTCATACACTCTGTTTGCCCATCAGACTGCAGATGATCAGAGCAATTCACATTCAAAGTAACTTCCTCGTTGTAAACCATTCGGAATAAAGTAGGAAAGCATGGCGTTATAACAACAGCAGAAACCAGGGATTCATCAGCGCCTCGACATATCCACATCTGCATATGGAATAATCGACGTCTCGAGTTACCCATATCAACATAGAGAATCATCAATGTCTTGATGAGTTACACATGTCCATCCGCAAACCTATTAGGTTGATTGTGTAAATCACCTAAAGTACGGAACTAGAGAAAGAAATACCAACAAAGGAAGAATCCAAATTTCCTTATCCGAACACAACAAGATAAACTTGTCTGAACTCTAGAGATTTCAACAAGTGAAAATGCCGACGAGATTTCTCTCATCAAAACATGCAGGCTATAGATAAAAGAAGTTTATCTAAAGAATGCCTTCTAGTGAATTTAGAAAATAAGATTATCTTTGAATGTTGATGTCAACATGTTAAGTGATGTAAGCAAAGCAACAATCTTGAGCCTAAATTATCCCATAAGATAATATATGTGAGGGATCACTAGCGTCCCATACCACCATGATACCACCCATACATACCTTAACAATTTGAAACTCCCTAGTATGTCGTCTAGAAAAATATGAATAAAATCCTGTATAAAAGGAATAAGATGGCCTTATCCAGACTTACACATACTAAACCTGTCTCTATATACTTGAGACTACATCAAGGAATAACTCCTAAGTACATCATTAGAAAAGAAATTGAATTATTGGCGCCTTTCTAATGACTACCCAAAACACAATAAAGTTAGGGTAGAAAAATAACTTACCTAGATACATAAGCAACTAGGTATCCGAGTTGGAATATGTACAAGAGTATAAGAAATATACTCCAATAATACGTGCAAAAAACGAAGGCAAATGCTATCTTCAAAGCACATGTAATTATTCAAAAGATCAAAAGATCCTTATAAAACCATGGATAATTGTGTCGTTCAAGCAAAACTCCAAAGTAAGCAAGTGAAACACATGTGTGTAGCACTCAATAAAAAACCCCTAGACACAAGTGATCTAGGCAGAACCTGATGAGTCTATATAAAACTTGAAAAACATCCAATAAAAATCCATCAAAACAAACCGATCAACTAACCCATGATAGAATTTATCTTAAGCTTAAGAAATTAAGCACAATCCACACTTAAATAAGTGCAAAATAAATTGTCATGAAAAAGTGTCAAAGGGGAAACACACTTTGAATGTAAATTAAAGCCATCAAAAGAAATTAAGGAACATGTCCAAAAAGAATGGCTAAATAATGGTAAAAAATCATGAATACATCGTTTAGAATTAATCCAAACATAAATATCCGTTAATACGAGATATAATCGTATTAATAATATGCGAATAACCCGCATCTATCTAATGTCAGCATGAGAAAACGTACTTCAATATTAAATAACCCTCGAAAATATTAAATTCTCGAGAAAAAAAATTATCATGATTTTTTTCATAATTTTTCCTAATTTTATAGGGCCTCAAAATATGATAATTTTGAATTCCACCAAACCTATCTTATGGCATTCCAAACCTATATTTTTCCAAAAAAAAAATTAGCAATTAAATTTACCAAAATACCATTGATATTTTAAAAATATCAATTTTTAGGATTTTTAAAAATAATTTCAAAATATTCCAAATTGTTTCTGAGAATCTTATCGTTCACGAAATTTCCAATTCCGCCCGACAATTCTCAAATCCAATGAAAATTTATAATTTTAATGGATTTTTCTAATTTTTTAGATCAAAAAATATATTTTTAAAGGAATTTTAATGGTCACGGGCGCCCGAATGGACACACCACATGCCAAACACCAATCCATATTTTCTTGAAATTTAAAATAACCTTTGTCTAATTTTTCACTAATTTTTAAGAATTTTTTAAAAATTTTAAATTACCCCGAACGCATTTAGAATATGAACGGTCAAAAAATTTCAGAATTCCAATGGTTTTCCCGGAATACGGAAAGCCAAAAGTTTTTGGAAAATGAAAAGACAAAAAAAATTGGAATGTGAAAGGTCAAAGGTTTTTGAAATACGGAAGGTCAAAAGTTTTTCCGAAATTCGAAAAGCCAAAAGGTTTCGGGAAAACGGAAAGCCAAAGGTTTTCCGGAAGATGAAAAGCCAAAAATTTACAAGAAAAAATTTCCAAAAAATTTTCAGAGATTTTTTAATCTCAAATTCTAATTTTTCAGGCTTTTTCTAAGCTTTTTCCTGAAATATTATCAAAAAGCTTTTTTTTTAAATAAAAAACTCATTTTTAAAAAAATGAAAAAAAAAGCTTTTATTAGCTTATAGTTGAATAATAAATGAAATACATCATACCTCTACCTTGATGTCCCATATACATTATGTGTGCTATGTTATATACACATTATGTGTGCATATAACATAGCACACATAATGTACATATAACATCTGGGGTGGTTGCATCGTGGGGTCTCCTTCACGCACTTGCTCCCACTATTAGAAGGGCCTGCATGTGTGTGAGTTGGTGTTGGTGTGGGAGGAGGACTGGACTCTAGTGGTCCCGTTGTGGGCGTGTCCTAGAATCCTAGGGGTCACTCTCTTCCGTGGTGTTGCCAGTATGTGGTCGTTGGGTGCCTTGCACTGTGTTTTGTGAAGGCATGGTAACACGTGCAGTGTTCTTGGTGCGTGCCATATCCATGTGTACGACTATGCCTACTGTGCTAATGTGGTGATGTGTTAGTGTCCTTACGTGGGTGCCTACATAGATCTTGAGCTCAAGCTCTCTAAAAAAGTGAAATGAAAATGAAGTGAGTGAAGGAACTATTAATAGTTTTTTTTAAGGGTAAAAACAAAGCCTAACTAAACTTATTTTCTTAGCCTTATTACATCTAGAGTTGTGCTGGTGCATGCACAACCCAATGCCTCCCTTGTCTCCTCATTCGTGCATGCCACAAGCACCATGCCTATGGGGAGTATTGGTCTGCAATCATTCAAGCCGAGCATGACTTTTTGCAGCTTTGTGTGCCTCTTACACAAGCTTTGATTGTTGGGCCTGCTCCCTAACCAATACCCTTCCAAAGGTTGTGTGATAAAACCAATTGAACATCTCTTATAGATAGTTTGTACACGTTCCTCCCTCAAAAGCTCCCCCTCCATGTCTTGTATTTTTAAAATAAACCCCTCTTGCTTTATAATGTGATTTCTCCATCCCTTGGGTGCTCGACATGTTGAGCGATCCATACTTGTTCATGAAATACGCACCATGCGCATAAACTATGTGCTATACACATGACAATAGAATTCAATTAAAAAAAGTCCAAGTTAAAACACCAGTTTATTTTTTTATTGTACAACTTACTATATAGTGTGTTACTTTACTCTCTCCCCAAGCACCTAGCACACTTTTGGTGAATTCTACGATATGTTGTTGGAATGATGCTCGTTCTTGGGCAGTTGTGTTACTTTGATTCATAATGCGAACCATGTTATTGAAATTTATCCAAAGCTGTTTGCGTATATTTACAAGAGATGGCATTGGATAATCTACATTTGTGGTGATTGCACACAGGTCTCTCCAGAGTCCCCAAGTCTTCTTTGAATTCTCTATGTTTGTTGGCTTCTCCAAAAATCTCCTTGCCTTTGCTCCAGTCATGGAGACCTTTTGAGAAACCTCGTAGTATGACATACCAGAGGTCTGCTTATTCACTTCAATTTTACGTTTTCACCATGGCAGCCCAGAGAATTCAAAAGATGCTCTAATTTACCAAGGGCTGCAAATTTCCTCTCTTGTGTAGGCATTGTGAATGCATAATCGATATGGCACTTAAGCAATCAATCTTCTTATGAATGTATGAAGTGTGCAAAAGTGAATATTCTTTAGTGGAAAATTAATGATGGGGCTCCAATTTGAATTCTTGTTTGGTTCTCCTAGCATATCAGGAGACATGACACCTTTCACCCATCTTGCATTTGGTTGTTCCTCATCTTCATCGTCAGTTGACTCGATTGGATCTATTGCATCTTCCTGTTGCTTCTTCCCTTTCTTGGGACCTTTCGAGGCATCCTTCCCAACAGAACCAACCTTTTGCATACCTTTTCCATTTGTCTTTTTCTGCCTAGGAATATCAATCTGAGCATTGCAGTATGGACAAGGCCATCTTGATGTTGTGCCTTGAGCACAACCCATCATGCAGCATTTAATTGTCTTCAAATCTTCCCCAAGATGCCAATCCACCTTGAACTTTCCTATGTTTTTTACATCTAAAAGTTGACCATCAATTTGCTTTTTGATTACATCTTATCTAGGGAGTCCTTTCAATCATCCATGTCAATACCTCATGTGTCTCCTTCGGTACCTTGAATGCACGAAGCCACCGGACCTCTTTCTCAGATTGCACACTAAAACTTGGTTTGGTAGTCCTTTACCATGCACATATCATGGCCTCATTCATGAGCGTAATGCTCATACATTCCAGCTTCAGATCTTTTACAATTTGGCACTCATCTAGCTTGAGCACAAATGAAAGTGTGCTTCCCAAAACTGCAAATAAACGATAATTTACAATATTCAAAACAAAATAATCATCTTCATTTTATACTGAAAAACATGAATAGTAACAATTGCAAGTTCTCACCTTCTGGTGAAAGACCATAGAACTTTACCATAGCTTATTCTAGTCTCTCAATATGAACAAAGATGTTATTGTAAATATCATAGTGAAATTCTATACTTATTTTGTCTTGCTTTTCTTTCTGCTCGACCCTGTGTCTAATGTTAGTGTGCCCTCAACGTGATAAAACTGTCCTATAGCTCGCTGCACATCATCATTATTGATACGCTTGACATTGTGAATCACCTTGAGTGTAGGAAATAAAGTGCCAGCGATCCCTTGTCTTAGAAATGCATCTTTTACAACAACCTGATGGATTGCTTGGTACCCTTTCATGCTGATTCTAGCTGTATCACAAGCATGTTGAATTGATGAAGAATCGATGGAGGTGGTAATATCGCTTCACCACATTGCTGACAATAGCTTGGAATATTTTAGGACGATGAGGGTCAGTAATAATTGAGAGAATATCCTGGGTATTCAGAATGGCTTTGACCAAATCCTTCCATCCCTCTTTGTTAGAACCACATACCTCTTGTAGAAAATTCCTGGCAGAACACAAATCATGACTTTTGTTTAAATCACTGAGTGCATAATGAAAGTTTATGTTACTTACTTTGTTGTACGAATCCTTTTCTTCCGTGCTCCACCTTTAAATGCAAGAGATTCTATACCAGCTAATGTCTTTTTGCATTCACGATCGAGCACCATTTGGCATTGCTTTGATAAGATTCTCTATCCTTTGAATCTTTGCATCTTTCTCTACATTCTCTGTCAGAATCTCTTTCATTTTATCTGATGATGTTTTAAGTCCTTGACATTGTAAAAGGGTGAATTGTGATGCTTGCAATTGAGAGTGGAGAATATGGGTTTGCCAAGCTCCACTTGTAGTCAATCTTCTACAATATCCTAACAAGCCAAGCTCTCCTTCACCAACAAATTGCATAAAAGATGATAAATGGCGGGAAAGGAGGGTTTGCTCTTAATGGATCTTCAATTGGGTAGAGATGCCCATCAACCCAAAGATCTATATTTTTCTCCTTAGCTATCCTACGAGCTTGGATAGATTGTGCATCAGTAGGATGGGTTTTTTTAGAGCTGCCATACTCTTCAGGAATACGAATGTGTAAATCAACCTTCCGTTTTCTAGCTTCACAAGGGGCTACACACACAGCTTGCAAAGGCTCCATAGCTAAGCAGAGAGATCCTCAGAGGGAGAGAAATGAAAATGAAATGATATATTAACGTCCTCAAAAGGCCAAAATGACCTATGAAACCATAAAGGTTACAACAATTGGTGGATCTGATATAATGTCTGTGTAAGAAAAGCTAAAACAACTAAACAACTAACCAAAATTGAAACAACAACTATGAGGAAAAGTAAGGTACTAGGAGCTCCTAATGGATAACATCTAGGAAGGAAAACTCAAGCAACAAAGGTAAGCATCATATACATCACTATCCAAAGATGTCTCTCATCGATGGCGGATATCCTCAATGTCCTCCATGGTGAGTACTCTGACTGGACGTCTCCCATGCCATGCTAGTATGATCCTTATCCTCTGGTTGTAGTCTCTGTTGCGGTGTTGGGATGGGCCTCTCATCTTGGGACGCCTGGACCGCCCCAGTTGTATAGCCCGTACCTCTGGTGCGGCTATACTCTGGGGCTAGCAGTAATGCCTGCTGGGCCTGACTGCTCAATCTCTGGTCGTAAGAAGTCTGTAATCTGTCTCTGTAGGTGTCTCTCCCTCTGTGATCCCCTCCCTCTCAAGAGACCCTCTCTATGTCTACACAGCTCCAGCAAGTATAATCCGAGGCATCTCTAATCCTGGTATCTCATGACTCTAGAAAGTGGTGCAAAACCCTCTCTGAACAGGCAGTGAAAACGGCCTCGTATCTCATAATATACTGGACAGTGACATATGTAATGTAACTCTGTCATTGGCTCCATCTGGCGGCACAATTGACAAATCCTAGCCTCAGCTGGTACTCCTCTGAATCTGCCAGTCTCAATCTCTAGCTGGTGTGAGGATGTGTGCATCTGACCAATAGCACACCGTACCCCATGAGAAAGATGAGTATCCATGTAGCTAGGTCTAATCACAAACCCATCCTCCGTGAGTTGGAGAAGATGATCTCTATAGAAAGCCATCTTCGTACCAAGATCGTGTGTCGGCGACTCGACTGTATCCATGTCCTCCTAGTGTCCAGCTGAGTCAAGTCCTACTGCTTGATAAGTTTGGTAATCTCTGCTTGTGTGAGAGAGAGGGAGGGTGCATCCAGGGAGTACTGAAATGGAGGTAGTCTATCCATACTAAAGCCATGCAGTTGGAACCAAGCTGTCATCTGTGCATACCAACATGATCCCCCTCCCTGTGATGCCAACTGTCGTGAAGACTCCAGGGCTAAGCGACCATATTTGTCTCTAGGGAGAGCCCAAGTGCTATGTATAAAGGAGATGATCGAGTGAGTGCCTCTACTACCAATGGGGGGGCAGCTATCTCTGCACGGATAATATCATGTGGTACATAGGCCTTGGCCCTAATCATCCGGGAAATCATAGAAACCAAGGGCCTCTCCATACATTCCATCCATCAGTGCTACCAGCTCGGTTGTGGTGATCCACTGAGGGTCCCCATATCTCCAATCCATATAGCATGGCTGAAGTGACCAAAGTGTCAAAGAGCCATAGCTTTGTTCGAGGTTCCCAAAACTGAACCTGCGAACACATCCTCTCTAGTCTCCCCAATGCTGCATAAGCTCTGTTCAATCTGGTCTCCGGCTGCTCTCCTCAAGAAAAATAGTGGGCCACTAAAAACCACACCAAGGTAAGTATATGCATCTGTATACTCCACTGTCTCTCCTGACCATATGTAAAGGTGGGTACTGACCTCCTAACCCACTGTGCTGTGGTGTTAAACACCATCACCTTGGTTTTACCAAGGTTAACAGACAATCCACTGTCCTGTGCAAACGTGTGCAATGCATCCAAATGACGCTGCATCCCCTCTGGAGGATCTGAGATCAGCATACAATAGCAGCGAAATCCATGTCCCTGCTAGTAGCTGTGCTCCTCTGTCACCCTCTCGCTCTACTGAAACCTCATCCACATACATCCCAAATAAGGTGGGAGAAAGGGGGCAGCCCTGTTTCACCCCAATTATGGAGTGAACCATCTCAGTACCTGCCCCTACAACTGTCCTGTATAAAGCCATGATTCCCCAAATTAGCTATGTGGGCACTCCCATCTCCTGTAGTCTACGCATCAGTCTGTGGCTCTTGGTATTGTGTCAAAAGCTTTGCGGAAATCCACAAAGCAACAATAAATCCTCTTGCCATATAATCTGCCCTCCTCAATAATAGCTCTAAGTGTCAAGATATGGTCAAGAGTGGAGAAACCTCTCTTGAACCCTACCTGCCCTGATGCACATATGCCCTCTCTCTCTGCCCATCTACTCAACTCCTACTCAAGAATAGATGCATATAATCTAGCCAATGTGTGACCAATCATGATGGTACGATAATTCCTAGGAAGCATGGGATCCCCTAACTTGAAGATGGCACAATCGTGGACATATTCCAAGTCTCAGGAAAACCCTCACACATGGCTCGGTTAAACATCATAGCAATAAGCTCTGCAAGCATATCTCTGGCATGAATAAAGTGCTTTTGTTATATGTACATTATGTGTGCTATGTTATATACACATTATGTGTACATATACTAGGAGGCTAACCCACATTAGGCTTGTGAGCATGGGAGCATGGGAACAAGCTCTAGTGGAGCATGGGTTAGGACTAACCTTAAGGTTTAAGGTTAGGGTCAGGCATCCAAGGGTCACACATGAGGAATGGAAAGTCAAGAGTCACTTGAGGGCCCTCCTATATAATAGGGGCATGGGGCACACTCAAGGGGGCTTGGAGGCTAGGAAGCTTGAGGCTTATGCTATGGTCTCTTGTGTAGAGATCCATATCTACTCATCTACCATTTCACACTATAGCTACATGCTATTGGATTGGAGTTATACCTCTTGATGGTATGGGACATCAAGGTAGAGGTATGATGTATTTCATTTATGATTCATGTGTGCATCCCTTGGGCTCGGGGATGGTTGGGTGGTTGAGTTTATGCCTGATTTATGCATGTTTATGCATAACAATTATCTAGAGAGATCTTAGGGTTTTAACAATGGTATCAGAGCAATCTCTATTTAATTGTTGTTGATTTTTTTAGTAAATTTTAATATTTACTAATAAAATGTTTTTTTTTGTTGATTTGTGTTGATGAATTGTACGTGGATCATCGATATGGTGATTGGAACATGTGTAACTACAATTCAATGGACGAATCGACGTTGCGGGGAAATTCCATGAGTTAATGCTATTTTTCTCTATTTTTAATGGTTAAAATCGAGCATTAATGGAATTTTTTACAAAAATACCATAGAGTTTATGGTGGATATTTTTGTAGAATGGATTCCCTGAATTTCTAGAATTTTTAGAAATTTTTTCCTAATTTTTTAGGAATTTTTTGAGCATATTTTTATACATTTTTGCGAGTTTTTTCCGCGAGAATGTGATCAAGTTTCTGTCAATTTCTACTGAAATTCAGTAGGGGACAGCGTGTTGATGCATGAATTGCTCTCCCGTGTGCGTGGGGTTCTCTCCGCCTCTCAAATCTGATTTTTCTTTCTCTTTTTCGGGTGAAAAATCTCTTTAAAATGATTTTTTTAAGCATAAATCATAATTAATCATAATTATGATTAAGTTTAATTAAAATCTTAGATTAAGCTAATCTCTCTCTGATTAACAGAGAGAGAGAGAGAGAGAGAGAGAGAGAGAAGAGATTCGAGGAGAGATGGAAATGGAGAGAAAAGGGAGGAGAGAGGGGAGAAGAGAGAATCCATCTCTCTCTCTCTGTCTTACGCGCAGGCGACGGGAGGGGGGGCTGCGCTGCAGCAGCCGGCCAAAAAAAATCGCCCCCCCCCCTAAAAAAATCAAAATGGCGATAAGCTAATTAAAGCTTTTTTTTTATTTTTTTTTAAAATAAGTTTTTTATTTAAAAAAAACTGAAAATTCCTGGAAATTTCTTCATGAAAATTTGTGGCTTTTCATCTTTCGGAAAACCTTTGGCTTTCTGTTTTCCCGAAACCTTTTGGCTTTTCGAATTCCGGAAAAACTTTTGACCTTCCGTATTCCGGAAACCTTTGACCTTTCACATTCCGAATTTTTTTTGTCTTTTCATTTTCCCAAAACTTTTGGCTTTCCGTATTCCGGGAAAACCGTTGGAATTCCGAAATTTTTTGACCATTCGTATTCTAAATGCGTTCGGGGTTGATTAAAAATTTTAAAAAATTCCTGAAAATTAGTGGAAAATTAGACAAAGGTTATTTTAAATTTTGGAAAAATGTGGGGTTGGTGTTTGGCATGTGGTGTGTCCATTCGGGTGCCCGTGACCATTCAAATTCTTTTAAAAATATATTTTTTGACCCAAAAAATTTAGAAAAATCCATTAAAATTGTAAATTTTCATTGGATTTGAGAATTGTCGGGCGGAATTGGAAATTTCATGAACGATGGAATTCTCAAGAAAAATTAGGAATATTCTAAAATTATTTTTAGAAATCCTAAAAATTGGTATTTTTAAAATATCAATGGTATTTTGGTAAATTAAATTACTAAAAATTTTCTGGAAAAATATAGGTTTGGAATGCCATAGGATAGGTTTGGTGGAATTCAAAATTATTATATTTTGAGGCCCTGTAAAATTTAGAAAAATTAGAAAAAAATCATGATAATTCTTTTTCTCGAGAATTTAATATTTTCGAGGGTTATTTAATGTTGAAGTACGTTTCCTCGTGCTGACATTAGATAGATGCGGGTTATTCGCATATTATTAATATGATTATATCTCATATTAATGGATATTTATGTTTGGATTAATTCTAAACGATATATTCATGATTTTTTACCATTGTTTAGCCATTCTTTTTGGACATGTTCCTTAATTTCTTTTGATGGCTATAATTTTCGTTCAAAGTGTGTTTCACCTTTGACATTTTTCCATGATAATTTATTTTGCACTTATTAAAGTGTGGATTGTGCTTAATTTCTTAAGCCTAAGACAAAGTCTATCATGGGTTAGTTGATCGGTTTGTTTTGGTGGATTTTTATTGGATATTTTCCAAGTTTTATATGGACTCATCAGGTTCTGCCTAGATCACTTATGTCTAGGGTTTTCTTATTGAGAGTGCTACACACATATGTTTCACTTTCTTACTTTGGAGTTTTATTTGAACAACACAATGTTCATATACTCCGGATTGATGAGTTGGCCACCAATTTTAATGCTTCTTTTGGCATGATTTATGTCCATTAGATCGTATGCATTGATTTTTATGATCAACTATGGTTTTTATGGATTTAAGGAGCTTCTATGCTTTTATCCATGGTTTTATAAGGATCTTTTGATCTTTTGAATAATTACATGTGCTTTGAAGGTAGCATTTGCCTTCGTTTTTTGCACGTAATTTTGGAGTATATTTCTTATACTCTTATATATATTCCAACTCGGATACCTAGTTGCTTATATATCTAGGTGAGTTATTTTTCTACCCTAACTTTATTGTGTTTTGGGTAGTTATCATTAGAAAGGCGCCAATAATACAATTTCTTTTCTAATGATGTACTCAGATGTAGTCTCAAGTATATAGGGTAGTTATCATTAGAAAGGCGCCAATAATACAATTTCTTTTCTAATGATGTACTCAGATGTAGTCTCAAGTATATAGAGACAGGTTTAGTATGTGAAAGTCTGGATAAGGCCATTTTATTCCTTTTATATAGGATTTTATTCATATTTTCCTAGACGGCATACTAGGGAGTTTCAAATTATTAAGGTATGTATGGGTGGTATCATAGTGGTATGGGACGCTAGTGATCCCTCACATATATTATCTTATGGGATAATTTGGGCTCAAGATTGTTGCTTTGCTTACATCACTTAGCATGTTGACCTCAACATTCAAAGACAATCTTATTTTCTAAATTCACTAGAAGTTATAGTGTGGGCATTCTCTAGATAAACTTCTTTTATCTATAGCCTGCATGTTTTGATGAGGGTAATCTCATCGGCATTTTCACTTGTTGAAATCTCTTTCTTTAGAGTTCAAACAAGTTTATCTTGTTGTGTTCGGATAAGGAAATTTGGATTCTTTCTTTGTTGGCATTTCTTTCTCTAGTTTTGTACTTTAGGTGATTTACACAATCAACCTGATAGGTTTACGGATGGACATATGTGACTCATCGAGACGTTGATGACTCTATGTTGATATGGGTAACTCGAGACGTCGATTATTCCATATGCAGATGTGGGTATGTCGGGGCACCGATGAATCCCTGGTTTCTGCTGTTATAATGCCATGTTTTCCTACTTTATTCCGAATGGTTTACAATGAGGAAGTTACTTTGAATGTGAATTGCTCTGATCATTCGCGCAATAGTCTGAGGGCAAACAGAGTGTATGAATCAGATTGTAGAGGATATGCTTCGTGCATGTCTCTAGAAAATCATCATATTGGGAAATATCTTCCAATGATGGAATTTGCCTATAACAGTTCTAAATTTACGGCTATTATTTTAGTCCGTGCATACTTATGTATGGGTATCAACTCGGGGCACCTATTGATGTCAGTCTTAAGGACATCGAGCTTGATGCATCGAGGGATTTCTTGCGAGATATGTAGGAAATTCTGACCGAAGCTCGGGATTCTATCAGGAGTGCTCATGATAGGGCACGGTTTTATGCTGATAGGGGACGCTCATCTCGGTTTTTTGAACCAGGAGCTTTGGTTTTTTTTAATGTTCCTAAAGATTTTCAAACTTTGTCAATGGGAAAATGCTCGAATTTATCTCCTAGATATTGTGGTCCATTTCGAGTTATATATCGGATTGGCACGGTTGCGTATGAACTAAAACTACCTCCAATTGTTAGAGTTCATCCAGTCTTTCATATCGATAGATTGAAAGGGAAACTGGGAGGTGAGGATGACACAGTTACTCCTCAAGAACTCGTTAAAGTCGATGAATTATCCTATGTTCCACATGAACCTAATAAGGTACTTGAATTCAGGGAAAGAAAACTTTGTAGTTGACTAATCCCTGAGGTTAAAATGAGGTGGAAAGATAGGAAAATTGAGAATTCGACTTGGGAGTCGGTTGAGATTGTTCAGCGCAGTTCTCCTTCTTTTCATTGCAAGAGTGCAATGTTTTGAGAGAGGGGAAGTATGTTATATGTACATTATGTGTGCTATGTTATATACACATTATGTGTACATATACTAGGAGGCTAACCCACATTAGGCTTGTGAGCCCATATGGGAGCATGGGAACAAGCTCTAGTGGAGCATGGGTTAGGACTAACCTTAAGGTTTAAGGTTAGGGTTAGGCATCCAAGGGTCACACATGAGGAATGGAAAGTCAAGAATCACTTGAGGGCCCTCCTATATAATAGGGGCATGGGACACACTCAAGGGGGCTTGGAGGCTAGGAAGCTTGAGGCTTATGCTATGGTCTCTTGTGTAGAGATCCATATCTACTCATCTACCATTTCACACTATAGCTACATGCTATTGGATTGGAGTTATACCTCTTGATGGTATGGGACATCAAGGTAGAGGTATGATGTATTTCATTTATGATTCATGTGTGCATCCCTTAGGCTCGGGGGTGGTTGGGTGGTTGAGTTTATGCCTGATTTATACATGTTTATGCATAACAATTATCTAGAGAGATCTTAGGGTTTTAACAGCTTTGCTACCAAACCATCATGATCATTTGCTCTCCCAGTCCTCATCCTGTCAATAGCTTTCCTTACCATCTCAGCAGCAGTAAAGAAAGCACATGTCTCTGGGCATGGCTCCGATGGGTCTGGCAGGGGCGGCTGTCGTGGTGCTGTGTACAGGGATGCTGCATACTCACCCCAAATCTCTGTGGAGGTAATGGCTGGTGATGGTGAATGCTCATGGAATAGTCTCCATGCCTCACTTGAGTCCTGACTCATAAATAACTGATACAAATCCCTCTCTAACTGAGCAAGATAAGCCCCCTTCTTCCATCGCACTAGGTGCCGGAAGGTAATCCGTGTGACTGTCTGTGAGTGGTAACACCCATGAGCACCTCTCTCTGTAATCTGATCCTCATCTCTCTACACTCCTCATCATACCAGCTGTTCTGGGGCATGTTCCTAGATCGTCTCCATGTAGGCTGACTATGGGGATATGCCTCTGATGCTGCAACATGAAGCGTCTCTATCAATATCTGAGTGAGCTCATCTAATGGCCGTCCCGGCTCCTCGACACATAAGCGTCTGTATATCTCATCCGTGTACACGATGTCAGTCTCCCTCGTAAAGGTATAACGAGGTGTGTGGAGACCTGTCCCAATGGGGCGGTGCTGAACTGAAATGTGAGAGTGAAAGGACAAGATATAGCATGATCCACTGCTATTCCAACCGGCCTAGTGCTACCATAAAATCCTGAAAAGAGGAAATGAGACTGGGCTGAGCCATAACATAGTCCACTGTACTAGCACCATGCCGATGTGGAAAGCTAGTGAAATCGCTCGCTGTTGGGAATCTCTGTAGGCCATTCAGGATGGCCAATCCAGAGGCATGTAGCCACATCATTGAGGAGTATGGGAAGCACCCCAACCAGGTTTCCCACTTGGGCGAGGCACTCATGAAAAGCATGTTGATGGCCATGCCATCCATAGCCTCATGAAGGATACCCACAAGGTTGCAAGCTGCTCTATTACATAGAGCCTTGTTATTGGGCCATCGCAAAACTACCTGTGTAGTCGCCCACCTGGAGTAGATAGGCTCAATAGATTGCCCACACTGTAGCTCTAGGGGCCAGACCTACTAAAGTGCCTCTATTTCATGGAGATCTACAACGCCAACTAAGAAATAGGTAGGTCCTAGATAGCAAGGGCACTTTCCACACAATTCATCTCAGCCTCGATCTTGTCAGGGATGCACTCCACCTCCCACGAGTCGAGCAACCTTATGTAAGATACAACAACGTCACACACCACGTGCGCGACGCTTTCTAGGGGCACACCACCAAGGATGGAGTCAAGTGGTAGAATGTCATGCACCAGAAGCTTGTAATGCCTGCCTGTGCCTTTTCCTTCCTCATCACCACCCACTGCTGGTGGGCAGATAGGTTTAATAGGTGCAACCTTTTGACTCTAGCCCGTGTCCACCAAGGAGTCATGATCAGTTGGACAGAGTAATTGCATAAAGAGCTCCATACCATTTGCTCTAACCCCTAGGGTAAGTTTGCGGCATCCTCATTTTACTAACCAAAGTATTATATCATGATGCTAGCTGCTGGGAGGACCTTCCGCCACCCTGTCCGCCTCTAGAGCAACACCTCCATTCCGACCCCTATTCAGGAGCCCCAGCCATATCCACCTTTCCCCCTCCAAACACCACCATGCAGATCCTCAAGCGCAGAGGAGGCACGTCACGAAGCCATAGAGGAGGAGGAACTTTGCTGCACCGCCTAGTTCCTCGAGGAGAATCTTCTCCAAACTCCCAGCCTAGATAGCCAGTCCCTCCATTCACCACCCCCATTTTTCGAGAAAAAGGTCCCTCGGCATCCCCATCTACCTCACATCGGCACACAATGGACATCCTTCATTGGGTCCAAGCAGACTACTTTTGTTGCCAGCAAGGCCTATTCGGAAGGCATTAGGTCCTCCCACATGGCACCCTTCCCAACTTCATAGAGGGCTTTTTGAACCTTACTATCAGGGAGATGGTCACATCTATGACTGACCACATGTAGCAGCAACATGAACAAGTTACGGCCACCCAGCAGGCCATGCTCCTGGCCAGAGTGGATCAGCCTATAAACCTAGTAAGATAGCTATCCTCGCAAACAACGATGACCCTAGAGGATCACAAGACTACTCTCACCATCGCCCTGGGTACTGTCACCAAGCTCCAGCACCAACTCTAGGCGGCCAAGGAAGACGCCCACACAACCAACCACGCCCACTCCCTCGGCCACAAGAATAAGCTCAAGACCTCCACACAGCAGAGTACAAATCGCCAAGGATGGCTGCAACCTACTCCGCACTCCTTAGACTCTTATAAACAGGTGGCCATGCACACCTTGTAGTAGAGCAGAAGGATGCCCACCTGTGTGGGTAGCTGAAGAGCATGTCCTCCAACCCCTAATATGCAACCACGAGCCAAATGCCAGCACCACAGAGCGAAAGCTTGGCACTTTGATGGACACTACCACCGAGTTGTTGACCCTCTCCACACCACCCTAAAACCCTCCACAGCTTCTTTACTTGCAATACCACGCACTTCACCTAAACCTTCTCCAACATAACATCTTCATTGATGACCCCCTCATCCTCCACCCTCTCCTACCTCCTCACCAAACTTTCCCGCACATCCCTCAACCTCCTCGTCACTCTATTTTTCCAAAACTAGGTTTCCTTTGCCAACCCCACTAACCTCTTCACCCTTCCCATACATCCCATCGCCACTAACCTCATCAAATGAGCCATGATTTGGTAGCATGGGCATGCCACCGATGGCCGATGCCAGTATTGATCTTTTTGTTCCCCATGGCCTCTGCCCATACCCCTATGACTCCTTCAGATCCATTTCCGCCCTCGCCTTCATGGAGTGCCTCAACTGGACTACCATCTTCTACGCTTACAAAGCACTTCGTCCGCCTGAGCCCTCCCACCATACTCCCCCTATGGCCTCATTGCTCTCTACCATAGATGCTACCACCAGATGAGATCATCGCCACCATCAATATCATGCAGTTTGATGACTCCCACATTGCCTTCCCATCATACATCTCCATCAAAGAGGCATGGGAGGCAAAAATTTTCTTCTTCTCCAAAAAACCGGCCCACAACCCCTATGATTGACACGATGATAATAATGATGATGGCCATGCTGATGCTAGTGATCCACTTGTAGGAGAATATCCCCCCGCCGCCTCCCACTCTCCTCCTCCTCATTCTCCCCCCACCCCATTCCCACACCCAATCGGGCCCTAGTTCTCAATCTCCGCGCTCAATCCACCCCACACTGGTGCCCACCCCCACTCCTTGGAACCCCCCACCCTCCATGTAAAAAATCCTCGTTGGGCACCGGTTTCCCTCCTTCCACCACCACTTCACCTACCACCTTGCCCCTTTTTCCCTCGCCTTCTACTAAACCCCTACTCATGTTCCCTTGCCACCTCCTTCTACTACAACCCTTCCTCACATTCCCTTGCCACCTCCTTCACCCACACCACCATCACCCCCTTCATCCCTTCATTTGGTATTGGGGCTGCCCGTACCCCCCAAGATCTACGAGTGCATCCAGTGGATGCCGGCCTAGCATCTCCTTCACCCACACCACCATCACTTTCATCTTGGTTTGGGCTTACCCATAACCCCCCAAGATCTACGAGTGCATATAGTGGATGCCCGCCTAGCATCTCCAAAAATTCAAAGATATGATGGAGATGGCATTCTTGATGAGCTACAAGGCCTTTCACTGATCCCCCCGGTACCCAAAGTCACGACATGATTTCATTAGCACATACTCCCTCTACTACCACTGATTTTTCTTGCGAGCTCCAAGGATGGACCTGAATTAGGGAGAAGAGTATGTTAACTACACTGATTAACATTATTGTTAAGCATGGTTATGCTTCATGTAACTCATTTTTATGTAAACTGCGTATGTAAACTGCGCTAAGCGCTTCATGTAAAAGATATTTGGGATGACCGAACTTATAACTTGGGTGTAATGCCAGCCACCATGAGCATAAGCCTAGGTATACATAAAGCTAGACGAATCGATTTTGGGCCCCTAATTATTTAATGGGCATCCAACCATTGTAAAAGGAGAGCTCATGTATATACGTGACTTATGAAATATGAAAAGGTACAATCCTATTAACACAAGTGAGTTTCTCTCTCTCTCTCTCTCTCTCTCTCTCTCTCTCTCTCTCTCTCTCTCTCTCACACACACACACACACACACACACTGTAATTATTTCCTATTTCTGAATACAAGAAAATATTATTTTTCCTTGTTTTTATCTAGAGAGAAAAAATAATCTAGAGAGAGGTAATTCAATATTGAGATATTTTTGGATATAAAAATTTTTCTAATATCAAAAATATATTTCTTTGAAACAGAAGTTCAAAATAAATTCTCCAAGGTGCATTAAGAATCAATTAAAAATGATATAAGGGACCTTAGCCTAAGGGTCAAGATTTTCAAAAATTTCTAGATTATGGTTCAATTAAGGTTCCAATGGACCAATAGGATTAATCCAAGTGTTGGGATGATATAAATCTAATGAATAAAAGAAAATACCCAAAAATGAGTAAATGCTCACATAAGATGAAGAGTTGAATGAGTACAAGGTTTATTAGTTAAAAATTAAGAGATATTACTAAAAAAATGAGATATTTTGGAGGAATGATGAATTTTTGACACCTTGCTATAAGCACCTCCTTCACATGTGTGGGAGGGTTTTTAATTCAAAAACATTGAGATATTTGTATCTTTCCTCTCTCCTGGATCAAACTAGATCAAAATGGGAGCTAAACTGGTCCAAATCTTGTTCAGATTCAGCCAAACTGAAGCTGGAAAATTTTAAAACTTAGTTGGACTTAGTTAGTGGCCTTCCTCACCTATAAATATACCCTCATTCTTTTGTATTTTCATCTGTGAGCTATACCATGCCAGTATTACATTAAAATAATCATATTTTCTATTATCCCTTAAAAATCCTCTACTTTTGGAGAGATTGGAGCTTCTCTCTCTCTTCAATAGTTCTTGGAGCTTTCTTCTCAACTCACTAAACCAATTGATTGGTTGGGGGCTTCACTTCTAGATAAAGAAGCAAGCTAAACCTTGAGATAAGAAGGAATTTTATGAATTTTGTTAATATTCTCAAAAGATTTCACTTCTCAACCCCTCTCAAGCTTGAGAAGTTTCTAATTAGTTGTTTTTAATACAAATCAAGCTTTTCCTAAGAGTTTTAATGATTAATCACAAAAAGTTAATCTTTATGCTTATTTAGAATGCTTTTTATGTATATCTCTCTTTCCCAAAAGAATAGTCATTCCTATGGCTAATTCTTTAGAAGAAGAATGCTTCTCATTGATAAATTCTTAATTCAAAACCAAACTTTAAGCTTGTAAAGCTAGAGGATAAGAAAATGGTATTTTTATGCTTTTATGATAACAAAATAATGGTAAATTATTTTAAATTATTTATAAGTAGTTAGAAAACTACTTTAGGTGATTCTAAATGTGAAAGAGATAATCTTATCATTTTAGGAAAAGAAGAATAATAGAAATAGCATAATCTAGTAGAAATAATCATAATTAAGTTTATGATTATGGTTAAATTTATGATTTAATTTTAACATTTTGATTTAAGTTTAAAAATAGATCTTCTATCATAATTGTATTGCAATGCCTTATTCTTTTTTAGAAAAATTAAAAATTATCAGTAATAGCACCGAAGCTATGGTAAAAGTTTTAGAAAATAATACATATCTTATTTTTATGCATAATGCTAAAAGAGGACTTTCTACCATATTCTAGGATTACACATCCTATGCTAAAAAAATGATTTTCATCATATTCATGGGAAATAAAATTTTAACATTTATGCATAAATAATTAATTAAAGAAAAGAGAAATTTTTGATAATTTATTTTTATGTAAAAAGAGGAATTTTCATGATAATGGAGATCCATGTAATTAAATGGAAAAAGAGAAATTTTTGGTATATTAAAATAATAGATATTTTTATTTAATTCTAAGAGAAATTTTAGATAAATTTATGTTATGCATGAGAAATTTTAAACGATAAAGAGAAATTTCCATGACATTTAAAATTCAATCATTTAAATGGTAAAAGTAGAATTTTTAGCATATTTGAAATAATGGAGATTTTTATTTTAATTAAAGAAAAGAGAAATTTAAGATAAATTTATTTTAAATGATAAAAGAGAAATTTCCATGACATTTGAAATTCAATCATTTAAATACAAAAAGAGAAATTTTAAGCATATTTAAAAAAATGGATATTTGTATTTAATTAAAAGAAGAATTTTTGTGGTATTTAAGTAGAGAAAGGTTTAAATAATTAAAAGTTGGTGACAAAAGAGGAATTTTCACCATAATTTCATCTAGAGAATTAGGGATGATAAATTAAATTGGTAGAAAGAATATCTTTAGATATTTTATGTGGATAATTTCACCTAGAGAATTAGGGATGATAAATTAAATTGGTAGAAAGAATATCTTTAGATATTTTATGTGGATAAATCAACAAATTGATATTAACCCAAAATTAGATTAAATAGAAAAAGATTTTTTATAAAAATCTGATATTCTCATATAAAACCATTTCTTAATCTATTATGGTTAAGAAGGAATGAAATTCATAAAGTTGGAATTTTCTTACAGTTAGAAGTTCAGTAGATATTTATGTGAAGAAAATCCTTGGAATCAAAGTTAGAATTAAACCGAATAATTTGGTTAGACCATGACTGTGAGAGGGACCACCAGTAAACTACTTGTCCATCTCTCGATCTGAATCAAGTAAAAATCTCGTGACCAATTCTAGTTCTTAATACAAAGAATAGACTACCATTGAATTAACTTAGTTTTTCCTTGACATAAATCACCAAGAATCTAGTTGGACATTCAGTCAAATGATGAGTAGATTACCCTGATGAGAGATCAATGATTCTCATTAAGAAAATATGGATTAACGAAAAATGGATTAACAAAAAAGGGTTTTTATGGAATCAATCTCAAATCAAAAATTTTACTTGCATAGAACCTCTGTTTTCTTTTAAAGGACGGTTTTACGCTAGAATGTTGGAGAAAGCATTTGGTATGTGTTTAAGAAGAGACTCGTAGCAATAGCTGGCGCGGGGAGTCGTCAAGGGATGTCGCTTGTGGTGGCAAAGCATGCCGAGGTCTTGAGACCAGCCTCGGTATGGTTAAAATGGTGCACTTCCGGTACGATGGGCGAGGACCGACGAAGCGGTCCCTGAGTGAAGTGCTAGGATACCTAAGTAGGATCCTAGAGGGTTATGATGACCAGGTGATGCACGGGCTCGTGGTTGCTAGAACACCCATGCGTATGTCGACGAGGAAGATTCGGATAAACTGAGAAGAATGACTTTTGTGAATTGAATTTGATATTGGATCTCGTTGGTTGACCAGCTGGTCTTCAAACGGAGAGTCTAGATGATATATTTTGTAATACAATGGACTCAATATTTTGGAGGATTATGATCAGCAATACTAGGATTTTCATTGAAAGATTGTTTTAAAGACAGCCGAATTTGTTATAATGGCAATTTCATATTGGGTGTGTACATGGTATGTCTACCTTAAATTTTGCCTGAAACGCTGGCTAGGGGTCCTGTGAACTCTTGTCCTCGGTACCCGAGCAAAACATAACCAAATTTTTATAAAGCAATTCTACCAATCTAGTGGTTGGGCGGTTGGCTAACCCATGGGGCGGTTGGGGTAGGCTGGATCGGGGGATTCCTGTGATACAAATAAGTAACGATTAGTTAGATTAAGTCCTAGGAAGACCCTTGTTCTGTGGGAGGAAATCAGCGGCGGCGGCTGTGCCTCATTAAAGGAGAAAAAAAGCGGTGATTCTATGGACCAAGTGCAAGTCTCTTCTTTGATCTGACCATGTGACTTTCAGGCTCGGTCGAATCAGTTTGGATAGTTAAGACTTTGACTCGTTAGATCAATTCCTGTTATATGTACATTATGTGTGCTATGTTATATACACATTATGTGTGCATATACTAGGAGGCTAACCCACATTAGGCTTGTGAGCATGGGAACAAGCTCTAGTGGAGCATGGGTTAGGACTAACCTTAAGGGTTAAGGTTAGGGTCCGGCATCCAAGGGTCACACATGGGAAATGGAAAGTCAAGAGTCACTTGAGGTCCCTCCTATATAATAGGGGCATGGGGCACACTCAAGGGGGCTTGGGGGCTTGGAGGTTTGGGCTCCATGAGGCCAAGGCTATGTTATGCTCTCTGGTGTAGAGGTTCATATCTACTCTTCTACCATTTCACACTTTAGCTACATGCTATTGGATTGAAGTTATACCTCTTGATGGTATGGGACATCAAGGTAGAGGTATGATGTATTTCATTATTATTCATCTGTGCATCCCTTGGGCTCGGGGGTGGTTGGGTGGTTGAGTTTATGCCTGATTTATGCATGTTTATGCATAACAATTATCTAGAGAGATCTTAGGGTTTTAACAGTGGTAGAAGAGCAGATATGAACCTCTACACAAGAGAGCATAACATAGCCTTGGCCTCATGGATGCCAAACCTCCAAGCCCCCAAGCCCCCTGGAGTGTGCCCCATGCCCCTATTATATAGGAGGGTCCTCAAGTGACTCTTGACTTTCCATTTTCCATGTGTGACCCTTGGATGCCTGACCCTAACCTTAACCCTTAAGGTTAGTCCTAACCCATGCTCCACTAGAGCTTGTTCCCATGCTCCCATGCTCACAAGCCTAATGTAGGTTAGCCTCCTAGTATATGCACACATAATGTGTGTATAACATAGCACACATAATGTACATATAACAATTATCTAGAGAGATCTTAGAGTTTATGGTGGATATTTTTGTAGAATGGATTCCCTGAATTTCTAAAAATTTTAGGAATTTTTTTCTAATTTTTTAGAGATTTTTTGAGCATTTTTTTGGTAAAAAATGTATTTTTAATGCATTTTGCCGCAGGCATGTTTTCAATTTTCTGCCAATTTTTCTTGCTGAAAAGCAATGTGGGGCAGTCAATTGATGCGTGAGTTCTCTACCGTGTGTGAAAAGTTCTTCTCTTCCTCCAAATCTGAATTTTTTTACCTCCATTTCTCTCTCATATGTGGGAATTTATTTTAAATAAGATAATTTAATTAAATATTAATCATAATTAAACATTAATTATGATTAATAAGTAATTAATCATATCTCTAATCTCTAAACAGAGAAGAGTAGAGAAGAGATGGAGTCGATATGAAAAGGATAGAGAGAAGAGAAGAGAGAGGAGAGGATTGCTCCCTTCTCTTTGTCATTTCCACGCACAGGCGCAGGGCGGGGGACTGCGCAGCAGTCGGCGGGCAAAAGTCCCCCCCCCCTTATAATTTTTTTAAAAAAGCTTTTTATTAAAAGCTTATAAGCTTTTTTGGGAAAAAAACTTTTTTTTTAGAAAAAGGTATACTTTTTCAAGATACCTTCATTTGGAAAAGCTTGGAAAAAGGGAAAAAATCCTGAAAAAATACATTATTTCTCTGAAAATTGTATTCTTTATTTTGGAATTTTTTTTCTCTTCATTGAACCTTTTGGCTTTCCGCATTCTCGGGAAACCTTTTGGCTTTCCGAATTCCGGAAAAACTTTTGGCTTTCCGTCTTCCGGAAACCTTTGACTTTCACATTCCGATGTTTTTTGTCTTTTCATTTTCCCAAAACTTTTGGCTTTTCGTATTCCTGGAAAACCATTGGAATTCTGAATTTTTTTGACCGTTCGTATTTTAAATGCGTTCGGGGTAATTTAAAATTTTTAAAAAATTCCTGAAAATTAGTGAAAAATAAGACAAAGGTTATTTTAAATTTCAAAAAAATGTGGGGTTGGTGTTTGACATGTGGTGTGTCCATTCGGGCGCCCGCCCGTGACCATTCAAATTCCTTTAAAATTATATTTTTTGACCCAAAAAATTAGAAAAATCCATTAAAATTATTAATTTTCATTGGATTTGAGAATTATCAGGCGGAATTGGAAATTTCATGAACGATGGAATGCTCGGGTAAAATTAGGAATATTCTAGATATTATTTTTAAAAATCCTAATAATTGGTATTTTTAAAATATCAATGGTATTTTGGTAAATTAAATTACAAAAAAAATTTTGAAAAAATATAGGTTTGGAATGCCATAAGATAGGTTTGGTGGAATTCAAAATTATCATATTTTGAGGCTCTATAAATTAGGGAAAATTAGGAAAAAAATCATGATAATTTTTTTTCTCAAGAATTTAATATTTTCGAGGGTTAGTTGAAGTACGTTTTCTCGTGCTGACATTAGATAGATGCGGGTTATTCGCATAATTATTAATACGATTATATCTCGTATTAATGGATATTTATGTTTGGATTAATTCTAAACGATATATTCATAATTTTTTACCATTGTTTAGCCATTCTTTTTGGACATGTTCCTTAATTTCTTTTGATGGCTATAATTTACGTTCAAAGTGTGTTTCACCTTTGACACTTTTCCATGATAATTTATTTTGCACTTATTTAAGTGTGGTTTGTGCTTAATTTCTTAAGCCTCTATCATGGGTTATTTGATCGGTTTGTTTTGGTGGATTTTTATTAGATGTTTTCCAAGTTTTATATGGACTCATCAGGTTCTGCCCTAGATCACTTATGTCTAGGGTTTTCTTATTGAGTGCTACACACATGTGTTTCACTTTCTTACTTTGGAGTTTTATTTGAACAACACAACATTCATATACTCCGGATTGATGAGTTGGCCACCAATTTTAATGCTTCTTTTGGCATGATTTATGTCCATTAGATGGTATGCATTGATTTTTATGATCAACTATGGTGTTTATGGATTTAAGGAGCTTCTATGCTTTTATCCATGGTTTTATAAGGATCTTTTGATCTTTTGGATAATTTCATGTGCCTTGAAGGTAGCATTTGCCTTCGTTTTTTTTGCACATAATTTTGGAGTATATTTCTTATACCGTTTGTATATATTCCAACTCGGATACCTAGTTGCTTATATATCTAGGTGAGTTATTTTTCTACCCTAACTTTATTGTGTTTTGGGTAGTTATCATTAGAAAGGCGCCAATAATTCAATTTCTTTTTTAATGATATACTCAGAAGGATTTATTCCTTGATGTAGTCTCAAGTATATAGAGACAGGTTTAGTATGTGAAAGTCTGGATAAGGCCATCTTATTCCTTTTATACAAGATTTTATTCATATTTCCTAGACGGCATACTAGAGAGTTTCAAATTGTTAAGGTATGTATGGGTGGTATCATGGTGGTATGGGATGCTAGTGATCCCTCACATATATTATCTTATGGGATAATTTGGGCTCAAGATTGTTGCTTTGCTTACATCACTTAGCATGTTAACCTCAACATTCAAAGACAATCTTATTTTCTAAATTCACTAGAAGTTATAGTGTGGGCATTCTCTAGATAAACTTCTTTTATCTATAGCCTGCATGTTTTGATGAGGAAAATCTCGTCTGCATTTTCACTCTTTCTTTAGAGTTCAAACAAGTTTATCTTGTTGTGTTCGGATAAGGAAATTTGGATTCTTCCTTTGTTGGCATTTCTTTCTCTAGTTCCATACTTTAGGTGATTTACACAATCAACCTGATAGGTTTACGGATGGACATATGTAACTCATCGAGACGTTGATGATTCTCTATGTTGATATGGGTAACTCGAGACGTCGATTATTCCATATGCAGATGTGGATATGTCGAGGCACTGATGAATCCCTGGTTTCTGCTGCTGTTATAGTGCCATGTTTTCCTACTTTATTCTGAATGTTTTACAATGAGAAAGTTACTTTGAATGTGAATTGCTCTGATCATCCGCAGTAGTCTGATGGGCAAACAGAGTGTATGAATCAGATTGTAGAGTATATGCTTCATGTATATGTCTCTAGAAAATCATTATATTGGGAAAAATATCTTCCAATGATAAAATTTACCTATAACAGTTTTAAATATACGGCTATTGGTTTTTAGTCCGTGCATCCTTATGTATGGGTATTAACCCAGGGCACCTATTGATGTCGGTCTTAAGGACATCGAGCTTGATGCATCGAGGGATTTCTTGCATGATATGTAGGAAATGCTGACCGAAGCTTGGGATTCTATCAGGAGTGCTCATGATAGGGCATGGTTTTATGCTGATAGGGGACGCTCATCTCGGTCTTTTGAACCAGGAGCGTTGGTTTATTTTAATGTTCCTAAAGATTTTCAGACTTTGTCAATGGAAAAATGCTTGAATTTATCTCCTAGATATTGTGGTCCATTTCGAGTTATACATCAGATTGGCACGGTTGCGTATGAACTAAAACTATCTCTAATTGTTAGATTTCATCCAGTCTTTCATATCCATAGATTGAAAGGGAAACTGGGAGGTGAGGATAACACAGTTACTCCTCAAGAACTCGTTGAAGTCGATGAATTATCTTATGTTCCACATGAACATGATAAGGTACTTGAATTTAGGGAAAGGAAATTTTCTAGTTGACTAATCCTTGAGGTTAAAATTAGGTGGAAAGATAGGAAAATTGAGGATTCGACTTGGGAGTTGGTTGAGATTGTTCAGCGCAGTTCTCCTTCTTTTCATTGCAAGAGTGCCATGTTTTGAGAGAGGGGAAGTATGTTATATGTACATTATGTATGCTATGTTATATACACATTATGTGTGCATATACTAGGAGGCTAACCCACATTAGGCTTGTGAGCATGGGAGCATGGGAACAAGCTCTAGTGGAGCATGGGTTAGGACTAACCCCTAACCTTAAGGGTTAAGGTTAGGGTCATGCATCCAAGGGTCACACATGGGAAATGGAAAGTCAAGAGTTACTTGAGGGCCCTCCTATATAATAGGGGCATGGGGCACACTCAAGGGGGCTTGGGGGCTTGGAGGTTTGGGCTCCATGAGGCCAAGGCTATGTTATGCTCTCTTGTGTAGAGGTTCATATCTACTCTTCTACCGTTTCACACTTTAGCTACATGCTATTGGATTGGAGTTATACCTCTTGATGGTATGGGACATCAAGGTAGAGGTATGATGTATTTCATTATTATTCATGTGTGCATCCCTTGGGCTCGAGGGTGGTTGGGTGGTTGAGTTTATGCCTGATTTATGCATGTTTATGCATAACAATTATCTAGAGAGATCTTAGGGTTTTAACAATTCCCCCGTTGGAAGATTTTCCTGGTGGAATCGCCCGTGCCTTCCGTGTGAGGGAAGTTTTTTCGGGTTCAGAACCGTCGGGCTAGTCTCTTGTTCGGACATCCATGGGTGAGGCCCCGAGTGTGGATCCTTGCCCCACGTGAGAGGTTGACACTACTTCCACCGCGCCAACGCCCTCGGAGGGGGCATGGCGGAGGGGGCGGGGGTCTCACTGGTATCAGAGCTTTGTTGAAAGCTGATAAGGACAAATGAATTCCTATAAGAAATTTATAATAAAAACTCAGAAAGAGCATTTACGTGTTGTATTTTCATTCCTTAAGCTTCATTAATGAAGATGTTTAATCAAAGAATTTGGTATTATAGATGGAAGTTCCACACTTATCTGGTGTTCCCGATCTCACCCAGTCACAAGATATGATTGCTTTCGCCCGAGCATCTCATCTCTTCCGCTACAACTTGAACGAAGCGAGCTAGACTCGTAGGCCATTTCGCGGATTTATATTTCCCAGACCCAACGGAGAGACGGCAGCATAAGTGGTTTGCAGGGCAGTATGTCCACGCCTCTTGAGACCAGCGTGTGATGCTAAGGCAAAATATTCATTGGCCATGATTCTGATGAGGCTAAAAGTGATACATGGTGTTATTTTATATCACCCTACGCCTTGAGATTTCAGACTTTCCTGCCATATCTACAGACTTCTTAGTCGCTTTATTCCTTAAGGAGAAGATAGTAGCTCCCTTTTGGCAGTAAGGGAACATTTGTATCGGGGCATATCTATAGCCTAGTATCATCGTCTTATGCGTCTCCCGAGGAGATTTTTACTTTTTGGAGCCGAGATGCTCTATGTACGTATTGCAACCTTTATATAAATAAAGAAATGTTTTGTGAAAAAATTTCCTGTTGTATAAGTGATTGTTTATTATATGACGAATTGATGAAGAAAAATCTGTTACTCGGACATATGTCATAGATCTCCAATAAGATCGTTTATCTTGTTTGAGAAATTTTTTTCTGAACCTCTTAAGTCTTAGGATCTCATGGACAAATACATAATAAAAATTTAATAATGTATCATTTTTGGCAGAATCATGAGGCGAGGGAACCGTGGTGGCTGTCAACAACGAGATCCTCTCACTGATGAAGAAGAGCTTGACCCCAACGTTCACAAGGCTCTTCATAGAACTCAGTAGGACCCTTCAAAGGTGAAGGGAAGAACTTAGGCAAGGGTGTGGAGAAGTGGCTTGAAGCCATGGAGGAATATTTTGATGTCATCGGATACAACGAGAGGAGTAAAATGGCTGTCTCGCTAGACTGAAAATTGTGGAAACAGCCAGGGTGGTATGGAGAAACCATTGCGACACTAACCATCTTGATAGGAATACCCAATCCTGGAATGATCTTAAAACCTATCTAAGGAAGATATTTTGTCCCCTCGGATTTTTAGAAACCAAGATGAATGAATTTTTAGAGCTAAAATAGGGGAGGAAAACCATTAAAGAATATCACCAGGCATTTGCTCTTCTCCTCAAGTATTCACCACCCCTAGACGAAGAGCAACTTATGGTGGCCAGGTTCATTCAAGGAATGAACGAACCTTTAGACACCCTGGTCAAGAATGCCAAGCCAGTTTCCATGGCAAAAGCTGTAAGAATGGCAAAGGAATTTGCTAAAGCCTTCATTGTTAAAGCTAGCTCTCTCATCCTTCAAGAGATTACAGACACCGAGAAATTCTTCCAACCTTCCGCCTCTAAAGAGACATCAAGGTCCCAACCAGAATCTGGAGTCAGGTAGTTTCAGGAATGAAGGAAGACCTTTCCCTCGAAGCTCTTTCTCCACGAACTTCGGCTCTTTCAAAAATGCAGAGGGAAGAGCTTCGAAGTGAGAACAGGTGCTTCAGATGTCAGGGGTTTGACACGAGCTCAAGAATTGCCCATCTCCTTCTGTGGGCCAAGGAAGCCAGGGTACCAGAATTCAAAGACAGACTCCTTCGTATCAGTCCAATCACGGTCCCTCGCACCAAAATAAGAGCAACCTCAGAAGAGTGCCAGCTCAGTCCTTGTAGCCTCCATGCAAAGCAGTGCCAGCTCAGCCCCTACAGCCTCCATGCAAAGCAGTCTCCAAACTCCCTCCCAGAATTGGGAAAGCCAAAGAGAGAGAGTTCCACCTTAGACTCCACAGCAGTAGCTAGGGCCCTCACTATATCTAAGGAAGTGGAGGAAGAAAAAGGATAGATCTATGCCGCAATTGAGCATCAGGGGAATAATCAATTTTCAGTCCTCCAAACTCTAGCAAAGTACCAGGGTAAGCAATTCAAGCTTTTGATTAATTCAGGTAGTACTCATTCTTTTATTTCCCCAGGATGTCTGCGTAAGTTAGTCCTAAATCAAAAATCAAGGAAACCTATGCAAGTGGAATTGGCCAGTGCAAGGATTCTTTTCACACACCTTGAGACAGACCTTATTCAGTTTAGTCTAGATGGGAACGTAATAGAGTGCCAGTTCACAGAGTCCTATCCTTGGGAGTCTATGATGGAATCCTTGGAATGGATTGGCTTCATAAGAATCAAGCTGACATTCATTGTCACAATGGAACCATCTCTTTCCTTGACCTTTCAGGGAACTGGAATTTTCGGATCCCTAGTGTTGCAATTAGTCAAGGCTTCTAAATTGGTAAAAGGGCTCAGAAAGAGGCAAGCTGTTTATGTCGTTAAGATGAATCCGGTAGTAGACATAAAATGCAAGGCTAAAGAACCAGAGTGGTTAAGTGAGTATGCAGATATGTTCCATGAAGAGCTGTCTGAGATGCCTCCGTCTTGCGAAGTAGATCATGAGATCGAGTTAGCCCAACGTGCATACAAAATACCAGTCCCTGAAGCCATAGAACTTAAGGAGTAGTTAAGATAACTGTTAGAGCAAGGATTTGTCAGACTCAGTGTCTCAAGATGGAACATTAAGACTCTATATTGATGACTACAGAGGATTGAATCAATTAACAATTAAAAATAAGTATCCTATCCCTAGGATTGATAAACTTCTGGATCGGTTAAGTAGGACCTAAATGTTCACAAAGATAGATTTGAAATTTGGGTACTACCAGATCAGAATCAAGGAACAGGACATCCCCGAAGACAGCATTCAATACTCTCTATGGGCATTATGAGTTCACATTCATGGCGTTTGGATTGACTAATTCCCCGACGATGTTTAATTATCTTATGCAGAATATTCTCAGAGAACACTTGGATGATTTTGTTCTTGTCTTCTTTGATGATATCTTGGTATACTCAAAGAATGCTGCTGATCATGAAGATCGTGTGCGCAAAGTCCTAGAAATCCTAAGAAAACACCAACTCTCCTGACCTCGCAAAGATCCAAGCAATCGTAGATTCGCCGGAACCCAAGACAATAGACGAAGTCAAAAGATTCCTAGGATTAACCGGATGGTATAGAATCTTTATACCTAAGTATGCTGAGATAACATCCCCTTTAACTAACCTTCTCAAGAAGAGTACCCTTTTTCAATGGACTGTAATGTGTCAAAGTGCCTTTGATAAACTCAAGACAGCCTTAGTAACTAGCCTTGTCCTTAAATTGCCAGATTTTACCAAACCCTTTGAGGTAATTATACTGATGCAAGTGGGTTTTGTTGCCTTAGGCAGTGCTGATGCAAGTGGGTTTTATTGCCTTAGGCGGTGCTCTTATGTACGAAGGTCATGCAGTGGCCTATGAATCCAGAAAACTCAGAACACATGAGAGAAATTATGCCATCCATGACTTGGAGTTACTCTCAGTAGTTTATGCTTTGAAGTTGAGAAGACATTATCTTTTGAGACAGAGGTTCTTCTTGATGACAGATCATCAAAGTCTGAAGTGGATCTTTACCTAAAAGGAATCTCAACATGCGTCAAAGGAGATGGATGCAGACCCTGCAGGAATTCGATTTTGAAATTAAGTATCGGTCGGGGAAAGAAAATGTGGTGACAAATGTGCTCCAGCAGAAAAGCCTCCTTGCTTGCAATTACAGTGGTGTCAAATCCATTGATCAGTGAAGCAAGGAAGAGAATCATGCAGGAAAAATTCTTTGCCCCTATTGCTACCCTTCTGATGCAGGAAAGCAAGACTCCTCATCACAGGAAATGAGTCGAGTTCTTGGGAACAAATTGGATGAAGGATGCATGTATTATAATAATCGGCTATGCATTCCCAATGATGAGGGAATAAAGGGAAGGATTCTAAAGAAGCCCATGATAGCCTGATAGCTGGACATCTAGGGTTTATAAAAACCTATATGTCTATGAAAAAAGCTTCTTGTGGCCAGGACTAAAAAAGGATGTACTTTTGATGATGTGCAAAAACTCTTAATGTTTTAGAGAGTCAAGGAAGAGAGAGTCAAGATGCCAGGGAAACTGCAGCCTATAGAAATTCCACAGATGAAGTATGGAAAGATGCCAGGGAATGTATCAGTATGGACTTTGTCACTGGATCACCTTCAGTGCAATCAGGTTACAACTCCATTTTTGTGGTAGTTGACATGCTAACCAAAGTTTCCCATTTGATTCCATTGAAAGAAACATACATTACAATTGATGTTGCCAGAGTTTTCCTTAAAGAGATCTTCAGATTGCATGGCTTATCCAGGAGGATAGTAAGTGATAGAGATCTCAAATTCACATCTTGGACTACATTCTTTGAAGCAATAGGAACTTTCTTGGATCTTAGTACAGTTTATCACCCCGAAACAGATGGCCAGACTGAAAGAGTGAACCAGGTAATAGAAGACATCCTTCGGTCATGCTGCGAGACAGGGAACCCAAGAAGAGATTAAGCCATTTGTATCTGGTTGAATTTGCTTACAATGCTTCTTATCACATCGAAGCATTAGGATGAGCACTTTCAAAGCTTTGTATGGACAAGATTGCCTTACACTGTTGACTTGGTTGGACCCATTAATCAGAGTCAAAATATTCAGACAAATGCTTGATGATATGGACCAGCAAATGCAATCAATCCGTAAAGATATTAAGGCAGCCCAAGATAGGCAAAAGTAGTATGTAGATAAAAAGAGATCAGAGAGAGAGTTTGAAGAATCAGATATGGTCTTCATTCGAGTACGACCAAAAAGAAGTTCCTTATCTTTAGGAAAGTACAAGAAGCTCTCTCCTAAATACTGTGTGGATCGTATGTTGTTATAAATAAAGTGGACAATCTAGCTTATAAACGTCTTCTGCCTCCCCATCTCAAGGTACATAATGTATTCCATGTCAGTTTGCTTAAGAAATATGTACCCCAGATTGAGTCACGTGTTTGATGAGATGAACAATTGATTTCTCCAAGGCCAGATGGTACTCCAACCTGAAGAAATCCTTGACGTTTGGGAGAAGGTTCTCAGGAGCGGAGTCCTCAGAGAGTTTTTAGTCAAGTGGAAGTTCTTCTCTCTAGAAGACGCCACCTGGGAGAAAGAAGAAGAGTTGGCAAAAGATTACTTCCACTTTGCGAGATGAGGACATCTCGCGTTTTTTAAGTGGGAGAGGATGTAAGATTTCTCCTTAGCCTAAATAATGAATAAGATTTTACCTCAATCCCCTGTAATCATTCCCTATTTCTAATATTTTTCTTGTTTTTGTCTAGAGAGAAGAAAAATTCTAGAGAGAGATAATTCAATATTGAGATAATTTTAGATATAAAAATTCTGCTAATATCAAAAGTATATTTCCCTGAAACAGAAGTTCAAAATAAATTCTCCAAGGTGCATTAGGAATCAATTAAAAATGATATAAGGGACCTTAGCCTAAGGGTCAAGATTTTTCAGAAATTTCTGGATTATGGTCTAATTAAGGTTCCAATGGGCCAATAGGATTAATCCAAGTGTTGGGATGAGATAAATCTAATGAATAAAAGAAAATACCCAAAAATGAGTAAATGCTCACATAAGATGAAGAGTTGACTGAGTACAAGGCTTACTAGTGAAAAATTAAGAGATATTACTAAAAAATGAGATATTTTGGAGGAATGATGAATTTTTGACACCTTGGTAGGGAGAGGGGGACCTTTGCGGTAGGCATCTCCTTCACATGTGTGGGAAGTTTTTAATTCAAAAAAATTGAGATATTTTTATCTCTCCTCTCTCCTAGATCAAACTAGATCAAAATGAGAGCTAAACTGGTCCAAATCTTGTCCAAATTCAGCCAAATTGAAGCTGAAAAATTCTAGAGCTTAGTTGGACTCAGTTAGTAGCCTCCCTCAGCTATAAATAAACCCTCATTCTTTTGTATTCTGATCTGTGAGCTATACCATGCCAGTATTACATTAAAATAATCATATTTTAAAATCCTCTACTTTTAAAGAGATTGGAACTTCTCTCTCTCCTTCAACAATTCTTGGATATTTCTTCTCAACTTACTAAATTGAAGACCATATCTGATTCTTCAAACTCTCTCTCTGATCTCTTTTTATCTGCATATTGCTTTTCCCTATTTTGGGATGCCTTAATATCTTTACAGATTGATTGCATTTGCTGGTCCATGTCATCAAGCATTTGTTTGGTTATTTTGACTCTGATCAATGGGTTGGACCAAGTCAATGGTGTAAGGAAATCTTATCCATACAAAGCTTTGAAAGGGCTCATCCCAATGCTTCGATGTGATAAGAAGCATTGTAACCAGATGCAAATGGCTTAACGACTTCTTGGGTTCCATGTCGCAGCATGACTGAAGGATATCTTCTATTACCTGGTTCACTCTTTCAGTATAGCCATCTGTTTCGGGGTGATAGGTTGTGCTGAGATCCAAGAAAGTTCCTACTGCTTCAAAGAATACAGTCCAGAATTTCGATGTGAATTTGGGATCTCTGTCACTTACTATCCTCCTGGATAAGCCATGCAATCTGAAGATCTCTTTAAGGAAAACTCTAGCAACATCCACTACTGCAATGTGAATTTTGATGTGAATTTGGGATCTCTGTCACTTACTATCCTCCTAGATAAGCCATGCAATCTAAAGATCTCTTTAAGGAAAACTCTAGCAACATCCACTACTGTAATATATGTTTCTTTCACTGGGATCAGATGGGCAACTTTGGTTAGCCTGTCAACTACCACAAAAATGGAGTTGAAACCTGATTGCATTGAAGGTAATTCAATGACAAAGTCCATACTGATTGCACTGAAGGTAATTCAATGACAAAAATGGAGTTGAAACCTGATTGCACTGAAGGTAATTCAATGACAAAGTCCATACTGATACATTCCCACTTCATCTTTGGAATGTCGAGGCTGCAGTTTTCCTGGCATCTTGACTCTCTCTTCCTTAACTCTCTGACACATTAAGCATTTTCACACATGATCAAGTACATCCTTTTTGAGTCATGGCTAGAAGAAGCTTTTCTTCATAGACATATAGGTTTTTCTAAACCCTGGATGTCCAGCTATCATGCTATCATGGGCTTCTTTAGAATCCTTCCCTTTATTCCCTCATCATTGGGAATGCATAGCCGATTATTATAATACATTCATCCTTCATCCAATTTCTATTATTCCTCTTTTCCAGTGAAATCTTTTGAGAATATTACAGTAGTACAACCAAAAAGAATTTCCTTATCTTTGGGAAAGTACAAGAAGATCTCTCCCAGATACTGTGGACCGTATGCTGTTAAAAAGAAAGTGGGCGATCTAGCTCATAAACTTCTTCTGCCTCCCCATCTCAAGGTACATAATGTATTCGAGGTCAGTTTGCTTAAGAAATATGTACCCAGCCCATGAACAATTGATTTCTCCGACTCAAGGCCAGATGGTACTCTAACCTGAAGAAATCCTTAACGTTCCAGAGAAGGTTCTCAGGAGCAGAGTCCTCAGAGAGTTTTTAGTCAAGTGGAAGTTCTTCCCTCTAGAAGATGCCACCTCGGAGAAAGAAGAAGAGTTGGCAAAAGATTACCTCCACTTTGCGAGATGAGGACATCTCACGTTTTTTAAGTGGAAGAGGATGTAAGATTTCTCCTCAGCCTATATAATGAATAAGATTTTACCTCAATCCCCTGTAATCATTCCCTATTTCTGAATACAAGAAAATATTATTTTTTCTTGTTTTTGTCTAGAGAGAAGAAAAATTCTAGAGAAAGGTAATTCAATATTAATATATTTTTGGATATAAAAATTCTCCTAATATCAAAATAATATTTTCCTGAAACAGAAGTTCAAAATAAATTCTCCAAGGTGCATTAGGAATCAGTTAAAAATGATATAAGGGACCTTAGCCTAAGGGTCAAGATTTTCAGAAATTTCTAGATTATGGTCCACTTAAGGTTCCAATGGGCCAATAGGATTAATCTAAGTGTTGGGATGAGATAAATCCAATGAATAAAAGAAAATACCCAAAAATGAGTAAATGCTCACATAAGATAAAGAGTTGACTGAGTACAAGGTTTATTAGTTAAAAATTAAGAGATATTACTAAGAAAATGAGATATTTTGGAGGAATGATGAATTTTTGACACCTTGGTAAGGAGAGGGGGACATTTGAGGTAGGTGCCTCCTTCACATGTGTGGGAGGGTTTTTAATTCAAAAAAATTGAGATATTTTTATCTCTCCTCTCTCCTAGATCAAACTAGATCAAAATGGGAGCTAAACTGGTCCAAATCTTGTCCAAATTCAGCCAAACTAAAGCTCAAAAATTCTAGAACTTAGTTGGACTCAGTTAGTGGCCTCCCTCACCTATAAATAAACCCTCATTCTTTTATATTCTCATCTGTGAGCTATACCATGCTAGTATTACATTAAAATAATCATATTTTCTATTATCTCTTAAAAATCCTCTACTTTTGGAGAGATTGGAGCTTCTCTCTCTCTTCAACAATTCTTGGAGCTTTCTTCTCAACTCACTAAACCAATTGACTGGTTGGGGGCTTCACTTCTAGATAAAGAAGCAAGCCAAACCTTGAGATAAGAAGGAATTTTATGGTTTTTGTTAATATTCTCAAAACCCTCTCAAGCTTGAGAAGTTTCTAATTAGTTATTTTTAATGCAAATCAAGCTTTCCCTAAGAGTTTTAATAATTAATCACAAAAAAGTTAATCTTTATGCTTATTTAGAATGCTTTTTTATGTATATCTCTCTCTCCCAAAAGAATAGTCATTCCTATGGCTAATTCTTTAGAAAAAGAATGCTTCTCATTGATAAATTCTTAATTCAAAACCAATTCTAAGCTTGTAAAGCTAGAGGATAAGAAAATGGTATTTTTATGCTTTTATGATAACAAAATAATGGTAAATTCTTTTAAATTATTTATAAGTAGTTAAAAAACTACTTTAATGATTCTAAATGTGAAAGAGATAATCCTATCATTTTGGAAAAAGAGGAATAAGAGAAATAGCATAATCTAGTAGAAATAATCATAATTAAGTTTATGATTATGGTTAAATTTATTATTTAATTTCATAATTTAGATTTAAGTTTAAAAATAGATCTTCTATCATAATTGTATTGCAATGTCTTATTCTTTTCTAGAAAAATTAAAAATTATCAGTAATAGAAGCAAAGCTATGGTAAAATTTTTAGAAAATTTTTAAAATACCAGTAGCCCAGTGTGCATACAAAATGCTAGCCCCTGAAGCCATAGAACTTAAGGAGCAGTTAAGACAACTGTTAGAGTAGGGATTCGTCAGACCTAGTGTCTCACCTTGAGGTGCGCCTGTTCTCTTTCAAAAGAAGAAAGATGGAATGTTAAGACTCTGTATTGAGACTACAGAGGATTGAATCAATTAACAATTAAAAATAAGTATCCTATCCCTAGGATTGATGAACTTCTAGATCAGTTAAATGGGACCCAAATGTTCACAAAGATAGATCTCAAATCTGGGTACTACCAGATCAGAATCAAGGAACAGGACATCCAATTCAATACTTGCTACTATGGGCATTATGAGTTCACAGTCATGCTATTTGGATTGACTAATTCCCCGACGACGTTTAATCGTCTTATGCAAGATATTCTTAAAGAATACTTGGATGATTTTGTTCTTGTCTTCTTTGATGATATCTTGGTATACTCAAAGAATGCTGCTGATCATGAAGATCATGTACGCAAGGTCCTAGAAATCCTAAGGAAACACCAACTCTTTGTAAAAAAGAGCAAGTGTTCTTTCTCTGTTGTTGAGACAAGGTGGAATACTTGGGATTCATAGTGTCAAAGCAGTCGTAGATTGGCTGGAACCCAAGACAGTAAAGGAAGTCAGAGGATTCTAAGGATTAATCGGATGGTATAGAATCTTTATACCTAGGTATGCTCATACAGCATCCCCTTTAACTAACCTTCTCAAGAGAAGAGTACCCTTTTTCAATGGACTGCAATGTGTCAGAGTGCCTTTGATAAACTGAAGACAGCCTTAGTAACCAACCCTGTCCTTAAATTGCCAGATTTTACCAAACTCTTTGAGGTAGTTTACTGATGCCAGTGGGTTTGCCTTAGGCGGTGCTCTTATGCACAGGAAGGTCATGCAGTGGCCTATGAATCTAGAAAACTCAGAACACATAAGAGAAATTATGCCATCCACCATGACTTGGAGTTACTCTCAGTAGTTTATGCTTTGAAGTTGTGGAGACATTATCTTTTGGGACAAAGGTTCTTCTTGATAAGAGATCATCAAAGTCTGAAGTGGATCTTCACCCAAAGGGATCTCAACATGTGTCAAAGGAGATGCATGTAGACCCTGCAGGGATTCGATTTTGAAATTAAGTATCGGTCGGGGATAGAAAATGTGGTGGCAGATGCGCTCACTAGAAAATCCTCCTTTCTTAAAATTATAGTGGTGTCAAATTCATTGATCAGTGAAGCAAGGGAGAGAATCATGCAAGACAAATTCTTTGCCCCTATTGCTACCCTTATGATGCAGGAAAGCAAGAATCCTCAGGAAATAAGTCGAGTTCTTGGGTACAAATTGGATGAAGGATGCATGTATTATAATAATGGGCTATGCATTCCCAATGATGAGGGAATAAAGGGAAGGATTCTAAAGAAGCCCATGATAGCCTAATAGCTGGACATCCTGGGTTTATAAAAACCTATATGTCCATGAAGAAAAGTTTCTTCTGGCCAGGACTCAAAATGGATGTAGTTGATCATGTGTGGAAATGCTCAATGTGTCAGAGAGTCAAGGCAGAGAGAGTCAAGATGCCAGGGAAACTACAGCCTCTAGACATTCCACATATGAAGTGGGAATGTATTAGTATGGACCTTTAGGCTAACCAAAGTTGTCCATCTGATTCCAAGGAAAGAAACATACATTGCAGTAGATGTTTGCCAGAGTTTTCCTAAAGAGATCTTCATCACACTGCTTAAATTGTATCCCCAAATAATGATGCAGATGTCCCAAATCTGACATCTCAAAAGAGGCATTCAAATGTACATCATCCACACATTTAACATATAAAGTGCTTTCTATTAGACTATTCTGAAAACCACGTGCAGTCAAATATGCATATATCTTTTCATACCAAGCTCATGGAGCTTGCTTTAAACCATATAAAGCCTTTTTCAACCTGCACACTTTGTTTTCCTGCCCTCTTTGAACAAAACCACGAGGTTGCGATATATACACCTCCTCATGCAAATCTCCATTCAAGAACGTAGTCTTTATGTCCAACTGATGTACATTCCAACCATTATGAGCTGCCAATGCACAAATGCTACGAATGGTAGTCATACGACAAGTAGGAGCAAAGGTCTCATCAAAATCAATGCCCTTTTCTTGAGCATAACCCTTTGCAACAAGTCTAGCCTTATAGCGATCAACACTGCCATTTGGCTTTCGTTTCAACTTAAAAACCCACTTACATCTAATGGCCTTTTTACCAATAGGCAAATCACAAAAAGACCATGTACCATTCTTCATTATAACATCATATTCACTTTGCATTGCAGCCAACCAATTTTCTGATTTTTGTGCCTCATCAAATGAAAGAGGTTCTTCCTCTTCACACATACTAGACACAGCCAAAGCATAACAATCTGATGCATAAGAGGCATGCTGAAAACCTGAACGAGTACAACTAGATATAGGTGCATCAATTTTACTATCACGCAAGGTTTGCACCAGCCATTTAGGCATACCTCTAGCTTACTCATTTTCAGCCCTATCCTCAGAAATTACATCCTGTAAATCTGCATCAGAAATAGGCTGATCTATGATGTCATTTGAAATTTGCATAGGCTGAATATTTGCCTCATTAGGACTTACATTTGAATTCCCACCTGTAAAAACAGAGGCAACAATGTATCAAATACATCCTGTGAGCTCACACCTGTCTGTTTGGTACATGATAACAAAGGCTGCACAGCATCTTCCACAAAAACAACATCTTGACTAATCAAGATACGCTTTGACTGCGGATGATACAATCTGTAACCCTTGCTCTCAGCACTGTAACCAACAAAAATGCATTTGACAGCCTTATCATCCAATTTTCTGCGTTGTTGCATAGGCACTAAAGCATAGGCCAAGCAACCAAAGACACTCAAGTGACCAATAGAAGGCTTCCTGCCATGCCAAGCTTCGTATGGAGTAATAGACTGCAAGGCCTTAGTGGGACACCTGTTGAGTACATATGCAGCACACATGATAGCCTCAAGCCAAAACGCATGTGGCAAAGCTTGGCTCTTGACCATACATCGTGCCATCTCCATAAGTGACCTGTTTTTTCTCTCAGCAACACCATTTTGCTGAGGGGTATATGGCACTGTACATTGGTGTTTTATCCCACAACTAGCCAGAAATGCATCAAACTCTTTAGACAAGTACTTCCCCCCTCGATCAGAATGGAGGGTGCCCACAGTATAATTGGATACATTTTCAGCCATAAGAAAAAACTGTTTGAAGCACAAAAACACTTCGGACTTTGCCTTCAGTGGATATACCCATGTATGCCTTGAGTAATCATCAATGAAAGTCACGAAGTACAAGTGTTTACCAAATGACGGAGTTTGCATAGGCCCACATACATCACTATGTACAAGTTGCAATTTGCGAGTGGCCCGCACAGAACCATCCTTTGGAAACGCAAAACGCTGCATTTTGCCCAAAATACAGCCTTCACAAACATGTTTCAATGGTGCCTCAAGAGGGGGCAATGAAGCAACCATATCAAATTTCTGCAAACGCAGCAAACTAGCAAAGTTCAGATGACCAAAACGAGCATGCCATAGTTTTGCATCTGAAACTGCCTTTTCATCGGAAACTACATTTGCTGAATCTTCCACACACTTGTCATAATAATTGAGCCTATACAGCCCACGAAACAAGGTGCCAGATGCAATAATTGTATCACCAAAAGTCAAATCATGAACAGTACATCTGTCATCCACAAATTTGACTACAAGTGCAAGTCTAGCAAGCGTAGAGACAAACAATAGATTCTTCTTTATCCCTGGCGCATACAAAGCATCTGAAAGTGTAAAAATACTGCCATTTGTAGCAGTAAGCATAATTTTACCACCAACGCCCTTCATCACTGGGTAAGAAGCATTATTGGCACATGTGATAGTATTCCCATTAGAGACAGCCTCAAGAGACAAGTGAACATATCATGATGCAAGGTAATGTGCTTTGTAGCACCACTGTCAAAATACCATACATTAGAGTCAACAGAAACTGCCAAACATGCATCATGTACGGATGGGTCATACTGGCAATACACGCTAAACGCCCATTCTGTATCCTGCACAACATTTGCAGAATCTGCATTTGTAGAAGCATCCGCTATTGTGGCTGCATTTGACTCTTTCTTCTTTGCCTCTTTAGCCTTGAACTTAGGGCAATTCTTAATGACATGATCATTTACCTTACAATAGTTACACCTGGTCTTTTTCTTGCCTTTATCAAGACCCTTCTTAGACTTATTGTTGCTACCTGTGGAAGGAGAAGAAGTTGCAGACCTACTAATAGGAGAAGAAACAGTGGAAGGGGCTACCTTACCACTTTTTCTCTGCTGCTGGGCAGCAATAAATGCTTGATCAACTGCACGCTGCCTGGCCCTGTTTTGCATGGACTACGCTTCTTGCAAGAGCTTGTTGACTAAAGTATCATACTTGACAGCATCAGGTCTGTCCTCAGTAAGAAGTCTCCACGTGGAAGCAAAAGTCTGATATGTCTCAGGTAAAGCATCAAGAACAGTCTGCACAAGAGAATGATCAGGAATAATCTCACTTGCAGAAATCAACTATTCTTTGAGATCTTTAATCTCAGCAAGAAAAACATTCATGTCATCATTTTCCTGCATAATCTTCAATTCTAGCTCTTTACGCACGTAAGAGATTTTTGCCTTGTTACGACCTGCATACAAACCAGCTAGAATATCCCAAGCCTGTTTTGTTGTTTTAGCTGAACGAATATGTGGGGTGATGTTACGTTTGACAGAAAGTGCAATCAAGGCATGAGCCTGCGCATCTTTACCATCCCAACGAGCTTGTTGCAGTGGGTAAAACAGGAGCAATAGTAGAGCTGCTAGAACCTGCAACATCCTCAACAGATCCTACATCCACAGAACCTGGACGTACATCCATACCCTGCACAATGTTCCACACTCCTTTTGCAACCAAAACATGCTGCATCATGTATGCCCAAAGTGGGTAGTTGCTGTCTCCATCCATCAGAGCAGATAACATGCAAAATACATCATTGCTGTTATCAGCCATGGCCACCACTGATTGAAACTGATGCAAAAGCTACCTGTAATGAAGCAAAGACTGAACAGAAAATAACTCGTGCTATGTAGCACGGTCCACAATAGAGTACGTATGCCTATTTTGCAGAAAACTACACTATCAAAATTTCTGCACAAAATGGCGAACACCTGTGCAGAACTTGAAATGCAAAAACAGAGCCCGAAACGACCTCAGATGCGATTTCTAAGAACGCAAAGCCCTACGAGTATATTTGCAGAGTATAGGGACCTGCAAGCGCTCATGAAAGCTCACCTCAATCATCGGAGAACGTGAGTCGGAGGGTGCTGGTGGCGTAGCCCTAAGAGCCGATGCCTGCTCTAATACCAATTGTTGGAATTAGGGTTGCAGGAAAGCACACAAAGCTTGGAGAAGAAGAAGCAAGAATGCACACAACACACAATGTATTAGATTGTGTCAATGTACAAAAGATAAGTTAGTCCTAGAAGGATGGGTGTATATACAAGCCAAGGGAAAAAACCTCCTAAAGAGGGAAAAAGTGCCCCGGTGGTCTTACGTGTGTTCACACACATCACTGTCTATATATATATGGCAACAGAAAGTTGGAGCCGTGGAGTTCATGGAGACAGGGCATAAGGTGGGCCAACCAACGGAGCACTTGGCCAAGTGGAGGTGAGTATATGACTCCCGCTTCTCAATGTACAAGCAAGGCACACTATGTAATTCAGTTTATGTGCCCGGGTTTACCTGCTGAACCGTGGGTTCAACCTGTACATGTAGGCTGGACGTGGCTTGCTCCATAATGTTTTGAGGTCCTGAGGATGCCTCCCATTCTGGTGGAGATTGACAAAGCCCATGTAAATAGCTTATTTGGGGGGTGAGGCTAGCACCAAGGCAATGAACTCGTCTTCCCTATACATGATGAATACCTTACAGTAGCTGACCTCCTTCCAAAGAGTTTGTTTCGTTGACTTATTGTGGTCTGGTGTGCCGATTCAGACACACCCACAGAAGATGATAACAGTGGGGTTAGTCAGCATGCTCGGGAAAATCGATTTCATGTCCTACGTGCTTTTCTTCTTGCTAGTTTTGATCCGGTAAGGGCCCTTTTTTGGTATAACTTGTAGCCTCTTTGTACACTTTGTGTCACTTGTTCTCAATGCAAGGTTTGCACTTCTATGCAGGGGACATTGGTGCTTGTTCGCACTATATAACAACTTACATAAGAGGGTCCCACCGCTTCCCAGGGTGAACCTCGGGATTCTCTTCTTTAACTCCCTCAACCTTGTTGATTCGAAAGACTACCTTCCCAAGGTGTACTGATAAGTGTCCCCACCATCCGTTTGTGCATACTCGTGCCAAGTTTACATGTACGATCGGGCTGAAATTTAACATTGCCCACGTCCGTTATGGTATAGGGTGATGGAAAGCATGGCCAAGACATGTTCGGAGCCACCACTTTGCAGCTTTGTTGGTGTCCCCATCAACAGGATTTGAGTTTCAGACCGTTGAGGGGCCCCAACAACCCAATGCCATTGATTGTGGCTTCTACACCATGATGGCAATGAAGCGCTTGGTAGAGGATATCTTCGCTTAGGTAATCCTTCTATTTACAAATCTTGCTATAGTGTTTTTTGTGTTGCTAACTCTTATTCTTCACTTCCTTTGTAGCTTGGTCGACTGGTTCCCAAATGACGATGTGGCGAGACTGCGTGCACACATCTCGAGGTTACTAAAAACACTGGAGCATTGAGCCACCCTTGTTGTGCAGTTGGTGGACTGTGGATGTGTCTGCGCACTCGTGTTTTGTCTTTGTAATAGTTCTTTGAATTTGACATATAAATCAAAATTTTGCACTTTGTTCTACCTTATCTAAATTTTTTTTCAAACTAATGTACATTTAAACTCGTGATTGTACATTTAAACTCATGTACAATCTAAACTCGTGATTGTACATTTAAACTCGTGATTGTACATTTAAACTCGTGATTGTACATTTAAACTCATGTACATTTAAACTCATGTACGTATTTTTTAAACTAATGTACATTTAAACTCATGTGATTGTAAAACCTACATACTTTTAATTAAAAATGTAAGATAATGTGATTTTTTCAATTCACATAAATGTTTATATACTTACCTTTGTGATGAGCATGTGTAAATCTTATTTTTATAGCATGCCTCCCATTGCGATAACATGTCAATGATTGTTACACTCACTCCATGTCTCATGCATACATTACATGCATACGAGTACATACATACATGTCAACGATGGTTACACTCACTCCATGTCTCATGCAAGTAATCCTTTTTACATTACATATACAAGCAAGCACAAGTAATCTTGGGAGATTAGCAAAAATGTTGTTGTATTCAAACAAAATATGTGCTCAACCTTTGTAGTAAATCATATTGAGAGACCATAAGCAATCTTCTGATAATAGCAAATACAAACTAGTGGAGATTACATTAACACCATCTTGAGCTTTGATGCATAAACATCAAACAACATTTGACCATTGGCTAGAGTCAACAGAAAGCATTGCTCATCATCCTCATTGGGGCCACATGAATAGGATGACACATTTGCGACATAAGCAAATGAGTCATCGTATACTATCACGTGCCGACCCATCAATGCCCCTAGTGTATCATGTGGAGCAAGTCTCTCTGTCAAAGGAAACAATGCATGACAAGTTTGGCATGAGTCGATACACAATGGGTCCACCAACAAAGTCTTTATACAACAATGATGACAATACACTCGCGGCCATTTCTCAAGGTGCACCCAATTCCGTCCCCTTTAATGCTTCCTCCTTAGCAAACCGGTCTGGCGGGGTAGGTTGAATGGGTGCCGCACTTGTCTTGTCAATCACCTCTCCTTTGGTAATGGGCTTGCAATGACCAAGCCGTGTGGCTGTCACACGGGATTGGAAATGCCGCCCTTCATTAGTAACACGATCTCCTTCGGGGCCCTTATATTGCAAAGTTCATCATGGGAGATTTGTATTTGGCTCATCAATGCTTGTATTTGTGATTCATCATATGAAGGTATCCCTTGTGCAATCCTGTATAGGAGATCTTTTAATTCTTCAATGCTATGACGCAGTAACTTGGAAGTGGAAGACCTATCCAAATCACTTGGGGGTCCACGTCACATGTTAGCTCACACTCCACCCTAATTGCACGTGATGTGTCAATGATGGGGAGGGTGGCATGAAGGTGTGGAAACCAATTTTTCAAGATGAGCTGTACACCATAGAGATGCTTGCAGTCGCTTGACCAATCCAGGTAATCACAATGTGGAGTGAGGAGGGTGGCATGAAGGTGTGGAAACCAATTTTTCAAGATGAGCCATACACCATAGAGATGCTTGCAGTCGCTTGACCAATCCAGGTAATCACAATATGCCGATTGGATGCTCACATGGTACCAAACATGTGAACTTGAGGTACTCAAGATCTTAAAAAGCATTGTTGACTCATTATGGTACTAAACATGTGAACTTGAGGTACTCAAGATCTTAAAAAGCATTGCTGACTCATCAATCATCTGAAGAGTGGACGATCACCTTCATACCTCCAAAGTATACCCTCTCGACTTGCTAACCTAGCCGTTTGTGACTTGTCGTTACCATGTACATGAAGGTCCAATCATCACCTACTAGTAGCTGGCCTGCAAGAAGTGGTTGATGTTCAAAATTATCTATGCACATTCAAGACATGCAACACAATGTAGCACAATTGGGCCGTACATTACCTTTGATGCGCAATTTGTATGACATCATTTTGGTATCTTTTGGAATCATATATGTCACTCGATCTATCACAAATGAACTCTCGATGTGAAATGCCTCCTTTGACACACTCATCTTTGTGACATGACGACATGTCCCCACATTGAACAAGTCCTCCATGCAACACTTAATAACCCGCCGTGGGTGCACCGGCAAGTGGTACAAGTAGCTACATGATTCTAGCACATGTCCCTCATGGCCTCCCTACACTATGATGGTGTTATGTGCACATTATATGTGCATATACTAGGAAGCTAACCCACCCTAGGCATGTGAACATGGGAGCATGGGAACATGCTCTAGTGGGGCAAGGGTTAGGTCTAACCTTGGGTTGAGGTTAGGGTCAGGCAACCAAGGGTCACACATGGAAATGGAGAGTCAAGAGTCACTTGAGGGTCCTCCTATATAATAATGGCATGAGGCATTCTCATCAAGGGATGTTCTCTTGTGTAGAGCATTGAGTCTATTCTCTTGCCTTTTCAAGCTAGAGCCAAGTGCTGCTGGAGTGAAGTCATATCTCTTAGTGGTATGGGATACTAAGGTAAGATATGTGATACTTCATTGTATTTGTGTGTGCACCCTTGGGCTCGGGGGTGGTTGGGTAAGAGTATATGCCTGGTTCATGCTTGTTTATGCATGGTTATTAGCTAGAGAGATCTTTAGGGTTTTAACAGATGGCCACATCCTGCATGCCAATTGGTGGGTACTGGAACACAACCTTAAAAGGGCATCCACACTTCTTTGATGTGCGCAATCTTCAATGGTCACCTCCCTTTCTCCCCACCCCACCTCCATAATGGCATATATATTCCACAACCATCTTTGGCCCAGATAGGCTGGAACGCGTACTTGATCTTTGTGTGACAAGCCTGCTAACCTTGTGCCGGATAATTATATTCTCCAGCTCCCCATCAACATCAGCCCTGTTCAAGAAATGTTGCTCGATAGCATTTATAATCAGGTCACTTTTAACTTTTCCAAGATGTAAACCATGGAAATGGTCTAGTTTCACAATAGGATAACAGTTCTGATGTAAACCCGGGCAATGACTCTGTTGTAACCTAGTCAGGCTACACACCCACATGCACTGATCAACTCCATGACATATGGCAGAGGGATGTCGTGTTTCTTAACATTAGTGCGCCATGTTGACTTGATCTTGGCAATTGTTTCTTTAAGGCCAAGGTGTGTAGGTGAGTGACATGCCATGATAATGCCCTTCCAGTCTTCTATGCATGCAATCCTTGAACTATCTCTCAATGCAAGATACCTTAGGCCAAGATCACTAACAACAACAATGCATAGTTAATCTCTCATTCTCACCCACCTCTTCAAATCCACCAAGAGGCCCCATGTGTCCTACTTTTTGAGCATGTCCAAAGTCATCAAGAATCCATCCTCAATGCATGCTATCATCAAGGTGTAGGTTACCCTGTCAAATGAAAAGAACCTTGGAGATGTGAAGGTGAATGGGTCAATTTCCTGCCTAGACTGCAATTTCAACAAAAAGCCATTGCCATCAAAAAGGTCCGCCATCTCCATGTTGTCACTAGATGCATCTTTGTCCTCACAAGACTCACTAAAGGAGTCGTGCAAAGAGAAAAAGGTCCGCCATCTCCATGTTGTCACTAGATGCATCTTTGTCCTCACAAGACTCACAAGACTCACTGAAGGAGTCGTGCAAAGAGAAAAAGCTACTATTAGCTGTGGGGGGCATTGATTAAGGAGGCGAAAATCAACATCTATTAACTCCCCAATACTTCCCAATAATAGATTGTCGTCTATCGCTTCTTCACGTGGAGTCTCATTCAAATCCCAGTCATGGAAACCTATCACATTTTCTGCCTTGTCATGGTCGCTCATCATGAGCATACCTATCCGCCCACTTGATTGATTGGTATGCTTGCACATAGGTAAGCATGTGCCCTTCTTTCTCTCATCCCCCTATCAATAAGAACTTGACATGCGACCCTATTTTGATGCGTGAATCCTTACACAGCCGCCAGCCCTTGAGATACCGTATATGCTTGGGTTTATGTTTGTAGCACATGTCCACTGGGCAAAAATGTGATTGTGGTTTGGGGTTGGCAATGCCTGCAGCCTCTAAGGAGGAGAGAAATTAATTCGACCACCATGGTACGGGCTTTCAAATTAGCGCCTACGCATGCGCACTGCAACCAACCTGTACCTCGGTGGGCCCAACCCCACTTTTCTACTATCTCCGTGCGCTATCCGGCGAGCTCCCCATGCGCCCGGGTTTACAAAAAACATAAACCCAGGCCACTTGCCACACGTATGCATGCGATCCCCCTTTTTCCATGCCTCGCTTTTGCGCGTATGCACGCAATCCCCCTTTTTCCATGCCCCGCTTCTGCGCGGTCGATTCCTTCATCGTGCACATTAAGTGTTGTGTGGAGATAGTGCTGAGGGAAGACACTTGCATAGGCGCACGTAGGCATAATAGGGTAGAGCGAAGGAGCAAGGGCCTAGGTGCCTGAGTTCATGGCAGCTAGGTAGAGGCAACTAGGTAGAGGCAGCAAGTGTGTAGGGCAAGGTTGGGGGCTACGAGACGACTGGTGATTAGGTATATCGGGACGCACAACTGACTAGCAGTGTTACTGGTAGGCAAGGATGCGCAATGGGTCGAGGAGCAAAGTTAGCATGTTAGGTAGCTAATGTTGTCCACATTAGGTAGTTTTGCAGTAGGTAATGAGAACGCAACTAGAGAAGGCACACACAGGCATCGTAGAAGAGGCATTGCAAGAAATGAACTCGATTCAAGTGTTGAAGACCGTCAACAGAACTGGTGCACAGCAATAAAGAGATCCTCCTCACAAGCACGAACAAGATGCAGTAGTGGATATGCTTAGGCAGGTAGAATACGGATGAATCAAAGATAAGCTGGTCATTTCATGGATTGTAACCCTAACTCTGATACCAAATGAAGGATCCATAACTGCAATCCACAAGAGATGTAGATCTCCATGGTGTGTGTGTGTGTGTGTGTAGAGAGAGAGAGAAAGAGAGTAGCTACTATTGACAGTTGTCAACATTAGGTAGTTTTACAATAAAGCAGTGAGAGTGCAACTAGAGAAGGCGTAGACCAACACCACGAAGAAAGGGGCATTGCAAGAAATGAACTTGATTCAAGTGTTGAAGACCATCAACAAAACTAGTGCACATAAATGAAGATCTCCTCCTCACAAGCACGAACAAGATGCGATAATGGATACTAGGGCATGCAGCATATAGATGAATCAAAGGTAAGCTAGTCATTTCATGGGATTGTAAATCCTAGCTACAAACTGAAGGATCCAAAAATGCAATCCACAAGCGCTGTAGAAGCTAGGGGGGATGAAAGATCATGACGAGAGAGAACAAGGCTCTTAGAGAGAGAATATTTGCATGACTCGATAAAGCTTGATTAGATGTGTTCTTACACCAAGTATATGCCTTTTTGTAGGTTTACAACCTTATCGTTTGACTAAAACAAATCACACTTACAAGCACACACATGACACATGACACATGACACATGTCACGCTTATCTTTTCCATATGTAAGGGGTTGTTCACTCCTAACATGTGTGCACACACATACACGTGTGTGTTCACACACACACACACACACACACATAAATAAGTTTACACATTCACACACAGACACAAGTGGGTACACAAACAAATGGACAAACATAACCTTTTTAGGGGTTGTTCACACACACACACATGCGGGTACACAAACAGATGGGACACACACATGAAGAATCTGAATATCCACCAATGAAAGGAGGGTATGTTAACTGCTATGGTTTAACATGAAGACTCTAAATATCCACCAACAAAAGGAGGGTCTGTTAACTACTACGGTTTAACATGAACATGACTTTGGCATCATGCCATATTTTTTTATAAGTGTCGTAGAACATAGCAATTGTAATATACACTGCTTAATGTCTAAAGATCACGGAGGTCTCGACTAGAATGCCCCATGCACTGTTATTGCGTGTGTCTCAATTGTTGGGTGCACTACTTGTGTGGTCCTGGCTTGGGACTAGGAAAAATCTTGTATATGGGAGTTTTGGACTAGAAGCTAGACACATAGTCTTGGGTAGTCACATGTAAAAAGATGGTCATGTATAAAGATACTAGAGAGGGATTGCTTGCATACTAATGTGGTGGATTCATTCTCTACTCTGTCTCAAGAGTGTGTGACATTAGTGTGTTGTGGGGTTGGAGATGCCCACATAGCTCTCTACACCCGACACATCGAGGACCACAATGAAGTTAAGTACGAGCGTGCAGCTTTCGCTACTAGGAGGTTAAATGATCAGCATGATAGTAAGTCTCTTAATACGACCCTTGCAACAAGGTTAAACAAGAGAATCTCCCTCTCATAAATGAAAATCCCAACCAGAAGGCCATGGTCCCATTGCCTTCCAAAGTTGGCAGCTTTACTTGGGATCGAGTTGCTCTTGAGTTAAATTACCAACCTTCAATCACTTGGCTACATATAGTTCATTCACCATTATTCCAATGAGTAACCTCACCCGTCTTTGATGTGTAGGACCCTACCCCTCCTCGAAACTCCAAACTGCATGCCCAAGCCTCCCAATTGCTACCATGTAGCAGCCCCGTGAAACTCATGCTTTATATAATATAGAGATAACCATACTCATGCACGACACAAAAACTGTCTACTTAATTTAATTAATTGAGCCTTTATCTAAGATAAGAGGTGGTTCACATAGTTACCTTCTTTTTTGCCTTTGTACCCACACCCAAACTTCAATTTTGGATATGTTTAGTTGGCTAGAGTCCAAACACTATTAAGCTCACATCTCACCACTTGATAAAATTCACACTTGGAGACTTCTTTATTCATTTTCACCCAAACTTGGGTTCTTATTACACCGGTTTTTTGAGACCCTATAATGTATACATGTGTGTGTGTGTGTGTATGTGTGTGTGTGTGTGTCTGTGTGCGCACGCGCGCATGTGTGTGTGTGTGTGCATATATGTATGTATGTATATTGAATATATGTAATATGCATGTATGTATATTACATATATGTATGTGTGCACAAACATACATGTTTGCATGTGTGTGTGTGTGTGTGTGTGTGTGTGTTAATATATATGTTTTCAACCCCAATATAAATTATCATGTATACAATTCAAAAACCTTTTATGGTTGCCATCTATTAGAAGAAATGTTTTGTGTGTTCCCAACAACTGATGTGATAAACCAGTTGCAAGCCAACCCATCAGCAAAGTCTCAGTGGTGTACCCCTTAGGAGTTTGCTCCTCCATAGCCTCTTTCTTGGTCCATATCTTCACATCAGGCCTTCTTCCAATAGGGTTCTTTGTCAGTGCCATAAAGATGTGTGTAGGTTGTTTCTCCTTAAGATACCACTTTTGTGTTTTAGGCCCATTCTTTGGCAATCCAGCTTTGCTATACCTATCAGACACCAACTCCTTCAAATCTTTCCCTACATATACTTGCCACATGCCATGAATTGGTTAGGTTTCCCTAGTATGTGCATCTATTCCATCATCATGTTGGCTCATCCTATTCTAGTTTGTAAAGCCTGCACCAACTCTACAAATGTATTGTCATTCATCTTATTCACATAATATATAGACCAACAGTGATGCACACACCTATACATCGATTCTACAACATCTAATCCTACCATAAACCCTTTTGAAATACTAGACAGTTTTTAGAGGTCCAAATATCCCACAAATAAGTATATCTAACTAGATTGAACACCGCATCAACGGACCCCTCTTGTCCAATTAGCTTTCCCATTAACTAGTCCCCCCAAGACCCCCTTAGACCTATGATAGTAAACACCCACTTATCTATCCTACTCCACAACCCCCTCATAGTAGGGCATCCCTAGAATGCATGTCTACCACTTAACTGCTAATCCACATCTAGGACAAAAACCATGAGGTAAAGTTCCTGTGTACCAACTTGTAGCCAAGAGGAAAAGCCCACATATATACTCTCCAAAAAAAGTCTATACTTTTAAAAGGTATATTCAACGGACCCCTCTAGTCCAATTAGCTTTCCCATTAACTAGTCCCCCCAAGACCCCCTTAGACCTATGCTAGTAAACACCCACTTATCTATCCTACTCCATAACCCCCTCATAGTAGGGCATCCCTAGAATGCATGTCTACCACATCTAGGACAAAAACCATGAGGTAAAGTTGCTGTGTACCAACTTGTAGCCAAGAGGAAAAGCCCACATATATACTCTCCAGAAAAAGTCTATACTTTTAAAAGGTATATTCAGACCCATAACAATTTCCACCTCTTCTTCCAAATACCTATACTCCACCTTACCCTCTAGATTCTGTTACAGTAATTCACATTCAACTCACTCTTAATCATCTCCTCATACAAGCAATTGGTAGCCACCCTCACCAACTTGGCCCCATTAATCCAAGTCCAATCCTTCAACCAGCATGCCCCATTAAAGGCTATAGAAATCGAGCCCCTCCCCACTTCCTCCAAGGCTTGTTTTGCCACTTGCAAGTCTCTTTGATGTATCTCAAATTCATCCCTTATTTGCCCCAAATCTTTCCACCCCACCTGAGATCTATCCTAACAATCTCCAATCCATCTCAATCCCTCATTATTCAACCTCCTGGTTAGTCTTACATTCAACTAGGCTAAGGGAGTAGTTACCCTAAGCTGAATAAAGAGTTCCCTGTGACCCTTGTACATCCTTCCCACTTCATTAAGCCCATCACCTCCTTCCAGTTGTAACAAAGGAATTACTTTTTTGCCCATGAAAGCAACATAGATGTTATCATAGATAGACCTCCCTTTTATAAACCCATATTATCTTTTGGATATCACCTCTTTGCAGAATAGGACCAATCCTCAGAGCAATGACCTTGGCCAAGATCTTATAGATAACTGTGAGGAAAGGTATAGGTCTCTAATGGCTAAACCTATGTCAAGCTGTCTGTTTGGGTATTAACTTCCCAATCCCCTCTTTCAAGTCTTTGTCCATCATCCCTATGGCAAATGCCTGCTTGCATGTGGCCTACACAAAGTCTTTTAAGGATGGCCAAAAGGCAAAGAAAAACTCAATAGTCAATCCATCCCACCCTGGAGATTTTTCCTTGCCCAGATTCTGTAGGGCTATCCAACATTCTTCTAACTCCAAATCTCTCTCCATAATCATACCTAGCATGATCCCCTCTACTTGGAACCTCCTTTGAGAGGTGTCTTCTTTCAAACTCAAGGTAATATCCCCAATCTTCTGTCCCCTCTCCTAATCTGCCCTATTACTTCATAGTCTCCTTTCTCTTTAGTCAATTTGAATAGTATCTCGTAGGTTTCCTGATGTAATTGAAAGCTCTCCAACTATCCCCCCTTTCCCCTTCCCTCAATTGAGCATGACACCAAGCATATGTGACCTTTTGTGTGGGAGGATGAGAGCTGGGACTAGATCTCTAGTCTACTAAATAGTGAAGAGTTGTACTAGGTTTTTTGATGTGATGTGAGGCTGGCTTTTGTAAAAGGTGGACTATTGTATATGTAGTTGGATAGTTTACAAATAATTTCCCAAGAAAGAAGAAATGTTTTTTTTGGTTATTGGTAAAAAAGTTTATATTCCTAAAAAATACAGTTTGTGAAAACCTTATGTTTTTATGTCTCGTTTTTTTAAAAAAAACATATATTTTCCAGTGCTCTAATTTTGACTTTTAATTGATTTTAGCCCTCTGGGACACGGCTATGACATATTCGTAGGAAAATCCGACGCGCCTTCGCTCTACACACGCTGAATGATTAGATCCTTTGCCCTGTCCGTATCGTCAAGCTACGCGTTTTCTCCTTTGTCCTGTTCTTCACGCTGCGTTGGTCATCTTCTTCTTTGCTTTGCCTCCGTTTTTCTCTGCACAAGCGTTATCTTTATCCCTATCTTCTCTTCGTCTCCCTGTTTGCAGGCTTTAGAAGCGAGGTTTTTCTGAGATTCTCTGCATTGTGCCTCCGCCATGTCTTCTAACGGAAGCTACTGGTGCCATCGCTGCCGCACCAGGGTGAGCTTGAGAGAAGGCTCGGATCCTCTCTGCCCCTCCTGCAGAGAAGGTTTTCTGGAGCATCTTGGAGGGCTTCCAACAGCACTCCTGCTCGCAGGTTTTCTTGCAGGCAACGATGTGGAGGCCGGCAGAAGGACCTCGCCAGGCCAGTTGGATGTTTTGAGGAGGCGAGTGCACAGCAGGCTCAACGCTCACCCTAACCCTAGCGGTGTCGGCAGGTCCTCCACCTTCCAACTTCTGGAGCTCATGTCCATCCTGAGCGCCCCGGCCGGACACAGGAATGCCGACCCTGGCCTCAGCCTCGGAGAGGTAAGGCGTGAAGCCGAGAATTCTAGGTTTCATGGTTTTCTGCCTAGAAGAGGTGTCTTTGAAGAAGACAGAAGAGGTTTCTTTGATGAAGACAGAAGAGGTTTTTTCGATGATGACGATGCTGACAGATTTGCATCAAGGGGAGTTGTAGATGCCAGAGAGTTTCTCCTTGGCGCAGGTCTTGAAGCTTTCATCCAACATCTTGGAGATAGGGATGGTGGCAGGCATGGTTCCGCCCCTGCTTCCAAGTCTGCTGTGGATGCTATGCCCGTGGTCAGGTTCAAAAAGCAGAGCTCTGAGTCTGATGACATTCACTGTGCTGTTTGCAAAGAGGCTTTTGAAATTGGTGGTGATGTTCGGGAGATGCCATGCAAGCATTTCTACCATTCAGATTGCATCCTGCCATGGCTGGCCTTTCACAGATCTTGTCCCATCTGCAGGCATGAGATGCCAGCTGAGGAGTCAGCACCGAGCCAGCTGCAGAGCGCAGTAGAGCGCAGCAACCGGCCCTGGCGAACTAGAGTTGAAGGTGAAGAAAATGGAGGTGAGTTTGGTCTGGCTATTGTTGGAGATTTAAGGTCTGGTATCCATGTGCGCTCTGTCATGCTGTGGGGTCTTGGTGGTAGTCCACATGAAGACCATCTGAATGAAAATGACTCAGATGTCACGGATTTGACATCTGAGATTGCCTCCCGGCCCTCGACAAGCTCTGTCTCTTCTATCGGAAATGTGGCTATCCAGCATGACCTCGATAGAGAGGTTTCTGACCTTGCATCCAATGTTTTGCCAGCGCCTTCAACAGATATTGATAACAGAAACAATATGATACCAATCACCTCATCTCCTACAGAAAATGTGAGGAGAAGCAGCAATTCAAGGCGCGGAGAAAATAACAGGTGGGTAAATCGTTTTTTCAATTGGTTTTCTGAGCACAGCTGTTCCTCCTCTTCCTCAACTGCGACAAGTGGTCATGCCCATTCAAGTCCCAACCAACGTGCCAGGAGGCGCTGGCATTGAATGGGTAGATCTTGCGCAGAAAAGAGTTCTTTTGTCTGACCTGAAGGCAGCACTACCGTATAATAATCATTTCAAATTGGTTTTGCTATTTATCTTTTCACTCAAGCAGTGGCACATAGTATGCGTAGAACACTTATTTGAACTCTGTACAGTTACTCTATGGTTGTGCTCCCATGACATGGAAGGACTGTAGGACTAGCTTTTTCACAAGAAATCTGTTTAATAGTGCTTAACTAGGTTAAATTTCAAGTTTTTGTGTAGTTTCTTGTGTGTTTTGGGTACTCAAGGGGGGTAGAACTCTCATGCTTAGCTGTAGTGTTATATGAACCATTGTCAGAGTATTGTGTTCAACTTATTTTAATTTAACTGTAATGGAAGTTATGTCATGCACGCTCATTTATTGTACAATATTGAGGGAAAAATGCTTGCTTAGAAGTTCAAATCCCTGCAGGCCCCTGTCGGTATTGTGCCTCTTTGCGGCTACAAGCTGTGATACCTTCAGGTGAGTAGACCAGGCCACCTTGGGGCAGGTACCACAGTGTGTCTAGAGAAGGATCTACACAAGGAGTAAAAAGAACAGTTGCTTAGAGGAGCTGCAGTTGCACCTTTGAATTCTGAGCAGGTACATATGCACTGAGTTTGAGGGGTAGACACTTGACAACAGTTATAGTTGTCTCTCTGGTCTGACTTCTAATGATCTGACAGTAATGCATCTGTTCCCACCAACAGGTTTTGCAGTCATATATCACTCGCAATGTTTGGAGAGTGCAGGGATTTTCGTATGTTGGTTTGAGTGGGTGAACAGCTGCCCTTGCAAGGTGTGTAACCTTATCAGGTAGTAGATTTGGGCATTCCCATCATTGTGCTCAGAATCCTGACCGTTCAAGTGCTTATGAATGTTGGTCCAGGAGTGGCTGATGGTAAATGTTTATAGCCTGATAGGAATGGTGTGCTTACTGATTGTTTAGGTTGCTCAGCAGGATCAACAGCTGTACTTGCTGTTGTCTTGGAAAACAAACGGTAAGGCTACAGATGCGATAACCTCACTGCGATGTGTCACAGGTATTTCTGCGATTCATAGTCCTTATAGGTGTGGATCCATAGTTCAGCAGGTCCATATCTAGCCACGAGACATGCAAGACATGTCACCTACTTGAGGTTTTCTGATCTGTCCTTAGTTCAAGAATCCAAGGGCTTTGCTGTGCATGTGTGGAGTTGGAGAAATGTAATTTGATGAACTTTTTTTGAGAGCAGTGCTTGCTGATATGCAATCTATGGTATTACTTGTGAGCCACATGATACTAGTAGTGAGGATAGTGATGGGGGGCACTTGACATGATGATGTCCGGGTGGGTAGTGTGAGAAAGCTTGACAGCAGGGCAAGCAATGTTTTCTTTCACTGACACTGGGCTGAATATTGTGAGGGCTTATTGATAGGAGCTAAATATGTGGCTTTCGTAGCAGGATGGCAATGAGCTTTAGGTTATATACATAATGTTGGTGGCTTAAAGAAAATGCTTATGGATTAAGGAATTTGATGGTGGCCGCAACCAAGAACATCTTGATGGCGAGCATGAGGTAACGGTTCCAATTACTTTTTGCAGGTTATTATGTTTGCCATCTGGAAATGTGGTAACATCTTTTCCTCTTCTTTTGTATCTTCCCTGTCCTTTGTCTCCTACTGAAGACCATAGGTCATGTGAATCCAGTGAAAAAATGTGATGGCAGAAGGGATGGTGTAGTTTGGGCAGAGTGCTATAACAACTGCTGATCGGTTGGAAGAGGATTACACCATCTTTAGGAGCTGAAGGGTTTTTCTCGTTTTAGCTCTAGTACATATCATGAGTTGGTTAACTCTATTCATGCAGTAGTCATTTTTAGCTACAGTAGCGGTCAAACCCAAGGTTTTCCACCTTTTTCTAGCTTCAGCACCAAGGGGGTTTGATTAACGGCACAGGCTCGCAAGGTTGACCCGAACTAATTGAGCAACAGTAGTAACAGTATGTTTTTTGGGTATGTTCTTTCCTAGTAACAGTAGGCTCTATTCATGCAGCAGTCATTTTTAGCTACAGTAGCGGTCGAGCCCAAGGTTTTCCACCTTTTTCTAGCTTCAGCACCAAGGGGGTTTGATTAACGGCACAGGCTCGCAAGGTTGACCCGAACTAATTGAGCAACAGTAGTAACAGTATGTTTTTTGGGTATGTTCTTTCCTAGTAACAGTAGGCTCTTTCTCAGGAAAATCCATTGGTGAGACCAATGGTTGACGAGTTTTTGTTGATTTAATCCATGTATCATTTAAAGCTGGAGAATTTGTGGGAGGGTTCAAGATCGTGGGCCAAGGTCATCTTCCCTTGTTTTAAGAGAGACTCGATATTATTATCTCAGGCTTAAGCTCCATTTATGCCACTGCTTAGTTTGCAGAGGCAGAAATTGCCCGCAGTGCTGAGTGTAAGGCACTTAGTTTCAGCAACCAGGGAGGATGTTCAACACGTAATTGCCCATAGTGCACCGTTTGCCAGCAGAAGAGCAAAAAGAGGATGATAAGTGGGCCTGGCTTTGGTTTTGACCAAGAGTGAAAGTCTGTTCGTCTATGTATAGCTGGAAGGTTGGGATGCCTTGTAGTTACAGACCTAAATAATTAGGTAAGCATTTCAGCTGAACCATGTGGCGAATGGAAGAACCTAATCCTGTACGAAGCATTAAGTTATTGAAAGGATGGTGCTGCAAGGAAAGAGAAGGTGGGGTTCTTGGGGAAGGAAAAAGTGCTTTTTAGGGTGTGAAAGGGAAGTTTGAAAGCCGCCTGCATGTGCTGAGAGACCCATGTATCACAGTGGTCTCTACGTGACGGATTTAATATTAAGTTTTACCATGCCTACCAGTTGGACTAGATTCTCTAATAGTTTAGGCAATGGTCATCGTACTTTGTGAGGAAGGATGAATGCTGTACATTCACTGGAAAATATGGCTTGATGTTGGATCCGATTATTTAGGTAAGCTAGAATTATTGGGAAGCCTAAGGTTAATGACCATTTCTCTCCAGCATCCATCATCCGTTTAGGTGTTTTGGGTGTGTTTTCCGCAATGTCTCCTGCAACAATTGCCCTTCGCGTTCTTTTCTGTAAGGTTGCTGCCACAACAAAATGCCCGTCTTATTGTATCGAATCCCTTTCTTTTGTGGGGTGTGCTGTCTTTCATGTATAGAAGATATGCTGAATGCTCCTGCTTGCATTAAATTTCATGGGAAAGTAAGACACATTCGAAGCTCAGCTTCTACTACAATCAATTAGGGAAAGATGGAGACCCTAATGGGATCCATATTGGGCCTCGTTTCTTTTTATGATGAGAGAGATACATGGTTTGCAATGAGAGAAAGATACATAAGTTTTTTATTTTAAGAAACTAATATGGGAGGGTTGCAACCTTTCATTACTTAATGATTTTTACCCCAAAAAAAAATTTAATATCAAAGGTTACTCAACTGAAGGGTTAATTCAAGTGTGCAGTTTTGTCCAAACTATCCATTTATTGGACCAAAGAAGTCAAGATGACTAAAAAAAACCAACATCATGTGAGTCAAGAAGACTTGGGTAGCTCAAGAAAGCTATGTAATCTATGAAGTTCTAGACCCTTGAGCGGGTGTATTAAAGGAAGGACCTAACGAGGTCACAAGTTTTTTATTTTAAGAAACTAATATGGGAGGGTTGCAACCTTTCATTACTTAATGATTTTTACCCCAAAAAAAAATTTAATATCAAAGGTTACTCAACTGAAGGGTTAATTCAAGTGTGCAGTTTTGTCCAAACTATCCATTTATTGGACCAAAGAAGTCAAGATGACTAAAAAAAACCAACATCATGTGAGTCAAGAAGACTTGGGTAGCTCAAGAAAGCTATGTAATCTATGAAGTTCCAGACCCTTGAGCGGGTGTCTTAAAGGAAGGACCTAACGAGGTCACAAGCTTAGTAGTAATTGGTAGGCTTACGTAGATCAAAAAAGCTATGTAATCTTTAAAGCTCTAGACCCTCGAGTGGGTGTATTAAAGGAAAGACCTAACATGGTCACAAGGTTAGTAGCAGCAATATTGCTAGGGTCAAGTAGATCAAGAAAGCTATGTAATTGTCAAGTAGGATCAAGAAAGCTATGTAATCTTTGAAGCTCTAGACCCTCGAGCGGGTGTACTAAAGTAAGGACATAAAAAGTGGTCAGAAGATTAGTAGTAGCAGTATTGCTAGGCTAAGGTAGATCAAGAAAGCTATGTAATCTTTGAAGCTCGACCCTCGAGCAGGACTATTAAAGAAAGGCTAAGATAGAAATTGTTTAATTCCTTTACTTGAAGTGGTAACATGGTTACATCATCTACAGTACTCGTGCTTGAATTTTGACAAGCACCTTTGCCCTTCAAAATTGACGGGCTTGGTTAATATAGCAAATTTTTTTTGTATTTTAGTGTAATTTTTGAAGGGCAATTTAAAAATTTTCAAGTATTTTATGGCCAAAACGCTAAAAAATGAGCACGACGCTCATCTAAAAGCAGCTATGCTTTCACTAAAACATTTCCTTAAGAAAGGGTCAAACTCACTTCATTTTCAAGTCAAACTCGAGAGATATGGAAGTCTCGCATAGGGAGTCAAACCAAATTGATCATGTGCAATAGTGAATATATTAGGGAGACCATGTTTTATGATTGATAGAAGAAACCAAAAGCCTGTACTCTTCGGTAAGTCAATGTTTTACCAAGTTGTCATCAAGAACAATGAATTTGTTAAGAGATCAATCAAATCATCATTTAGTCCAAAGTTTGATTGAGTCAAAAGATAATGTATTTGGTGGACTTTTGTATTATCAATCAAATCATCATTGAGTCGTGCAATTCTCTCTCTTTTGAGCATTGACTTTGTTCTCTCTCTCTCTCTCTCTCTCTCTCTCTCTCTCTCTCACCACACCACAGCATGTGGATTTTTGATCCCCCATAGCCTTCTCCTCGTATATTGTTGATATCAACATTTTGGAGGTGTCCGTTGCAATACAATCACTCCAGGCGCCAACAACGCTTTTGCTTGACCTGTTGCTGCCCGTTGAAGAGAGTGGCAATACACAAACTGTGCCCGGCTTCTTTGGTCTGGTGCTCCCGCTCCTTGTATGTGCTACTAAGATGAGCAACTCGTCGTCGTGGACGTCAGCAACAGCAATTGATGGTTGTGGACGGCTCATCCTCTATGCGGCCCTCTTCACCCAGACGTCCCCGTTCGCCTGCCGCTGCCAGTCTCTCATCTTCAACGTCCACTTCAACGTTGAGAAGCTGTGCTTCTACTCCAATAGTGAGTCGCCTATGCACTTTCTACGCAGTCAACATCCGACGCCTCCTGTCTCCGACATGCGACACCACGAGCTGGCCACGTCAATCCCACAGAGGTTGTTTCCACTCAGCGGCACCTGCCCATCCGTGCAGTTGCAATACCTCGCACCTTGCCTTAATTAGTGGACTCTGGTTCCACCGGGGCTATGCCACCGAGGAGCCCAGAAAGAAGGCTGAACAGAGGGAGTTGCCTCTGTTGAAGATTCTGCATGCATAGTAAGGGGTTCGGCTAACCTGTGCAAGGGTTGTCTTCTACAACTTCTGCTTCGTGCCCATCAGGTGGACCTCCCGCTTCTGTGAGTCGGGCAGGATCACCTTGGTTGAGAAAGAAGATTTCAGTTACTTCATGCGCTGCAGCAATCGGGCCATTGAGTGCAGAGTTATCTGGGCCGTTGATGTGAAGAGTCCAGTTCTCAAGGTATCTTCTCTGTTGGTGCAGACGGCCTACTCAAAACCCCGCCTGCTTCCTTTGCGATCAATGGCCACGATGTAGCCCACAAATCAACAATCCCTGCTTGGCCAAGAAAAAGCCCACCACTGTCCTTTTGCAGCAACGCTGAGCCAAGCTTTCCTCCAGATCAACGACTGCAGAGACATCGTGATGGTGTGCTGGATCCTCTGAAATGTGGGGTGGGGGTGTCAGCTCTGCAAGCAGAAGAGGAGAGTGCTTCGCTCTTTGGAGTCGCTTGACTTTGGATCCCTGCATAGGTGCCCTTTGCAGGCAGAGTTGAATAAATTGGCGCCTGGGTGTCTCGAAAAAGAAGTTCTGTTGCAAGGAGAGCGAATTCTACTTTGAAATAGAGCAGGGCTGCTTCGTCTTTGGTTTCAGTCGGATTAGGGTTTACAGATGTGTAGGTTCTGCTAGTTCTTCTGCAAAGATTATTTGCAAGTTCTTTTCTTCTCAAGTATTGAACTCGAGTTTGGAAGAAGCTCTCACCGTTCCTTCAATTGCATGAGCATCTGCAAGGTTGGGGACATCGTCTTCTTTTTCAGACTTCAAGAACAGGGCTTCGATTGCATCGATGTGAGCGAAAGATTTCTTGAGGTCGAGATTTTTCAAGGCAGCATCTAGGATTTCATCTTCTGCAGGGGAATCATGTTCATTGAGAAAATCGTCCACCAAGAGCTGCATGGCCGCACAGAGAGTTGTATCTGCACTGGCCAGAGAACGATTGTGAGCCAGGAATCACAGGCATAGAAGCGGTTGCATGGACTCCCCATTCTCATTTGGGCATTCACACCAGTTCCAACAGGTCGTAGGGGTGTACCTTGGCCGGTGTGGTTCCACTACCCAAACAACGTGAACACACAAATTTGATAGGGGTCATTTCTTTGCTCTTGATTTCCCCCCTTTTGCAAGTCTCAACAATTTGCTTTGTAAATACTTCTATCTGCTTCATTATAGCCACTGATTCGTTGCTAACAGTCCTTGTCTTTTCTGCATTTGCCTCAATGGCACTTTCTCTTCTTTTTATATTATTCTGAATCTTAGCTTTCACCATCAGAGCAAACACGTTTCATCTTCTTTCTCTTTTTGGCTTCAAAGTTTAGTGTCATCACTTGAACTAGCCTCAAAATCACTACTACTTTGTTTCACGACTTGTCATTTTCAAACTTCCTTTCTCTGTGGATCAGTTTCTCTAGTGTGTGTAGGATCGCAATGCTCCATCTTGTCAATGTTTTTGTTATTTAGAATGCTTTAAGCATTAATGCTTCATGCAATAATGCCTAATAGCTTATGTATAATGTATTAATGCTTATGCATTATGTATTGAGCTTAATACTTTATGTATTATGCATAATGCCTCAAGCTTATTGCATTATGCATTATGCATCATGCATAGTGCATTAAGCATATGCATGATGCGTTATGTTGAATGCATTAATGCTTTAAGCATTATGCATAATACATAACGTATTAAGCATAATTCATAAAGTCTCAAGCTTATTGTATGATGCATTATGTCTTAAACTTAATGCATTATGCATAATGTCTTAAGAATTAATGCATTAAGTGTAACGCATTAATTCTTAATGCAGTCATAATCCCTATAGGGAAGCTTATTATTTTATCGAGGATACTTCAAAAATGTTTTATTTTGGATGCATATTTTATTTATATTATCTTTCAAGATTAATATGTTTAATCAGCTATGTGCGTTGATATGATTTAGTCAAGATTAATGTGTTCAATCGGCTGTGTACATTGACTAATATTATTTTGGATGTAGTCGATGATTAAGTAGTAAATTATTTGTTAATCACAGGTGGAACATTTATTGGATCACAATGAGATATTTTGGAAGATATATGAACACTTATTATGGTTACATATTTTGACATTAATATTTTTGGAAGCCTAAGGACTTAAAATTTTGCATATTAATTAGTATTTATACTATTGGTCGGCCCAAGACTTCATATTTGTAGCTTGTTATATTTTTAAAAGAGCTTTTATGCTTAAAAACTCAAAAGCACTTATGCTTTATTTTGGAGTTTTTGAAAAGCAAGCTGTACACAAAATAAATGGTCCTAGCCAATGTACTAGCTTGTTAACTATGAATTTTCTAGTTCTAGTTTTATTGCTTTTGAACGTGTCATTTTGTTGCTAGACTAACATTTGTAGGTTGCTTGTTCTTTGCTTGCCTACGTTGGCCTTCCTTCTTTATTTCTTTCTTTACTAACTTCATTGCTTCTCTTGCGTTCTTCCATTACCCCATGTTTGTTTTTGTGGTGGCAATGTCCTTGTCAACTTTATTGGTCTTCTCTTCCTTCCTTATTGATCTAGAACTATTCACAGCTCTTGAAGTACCATTGTTTGTAAAGCATCTTGGAGAGTTTTTGGCAATTTATGGAGTCCTACTTTGTGTAGAAAAACCACGTCCAATCAATTTATATGTGCTTTATTACCTTGTTTCTCCTTGTGGCCTTGCAAGAGTGTTTCTAACAATTTAATTATTTTCGTGTAACTTTTACATGTGCTTTTACATATCCTCATTCCATGGTTTGATTTATTGTGTTGCCTTCTTCGTTCCTTGGGCAATTTGTTTGTGCTAATCATTGCTTCTCGTGATTCTCCTTGTTTCTGTTGTATAATGTATTTGCTTTCGTTGGTTTATTGTTTGCTCGTGGGTGGTAGGCTTTGGCTTCTTGCACAGTAACCTCTCTTTTTATACTTGGAGATTGGGCTACTTCGCTGGGAATCATAATTGCTAGATTCTTGGCTATTGTATTTATTGCATTTTGTGCCTTGGAGATTGGGCTACTTCGTTGGAACCACAATTACTAGATTCTTGGCTAGTGTTATTTATTGCATTTTGTGCCTCACTCAAATAAATCCTCTTGTTTAGGCAGTGCAAACCTTTTTCTCTAGGATTGCTTGCTACTCGGCTATAAAGGGTTGTTTAATTTTTTGTTAAGCTTAGTCCTAGTGTCTCCATGATAGTAGTTCATTGTCCATCAACCTGCTTTGCTGCTTTTGTTGAAGTTCGATTGTTGCCAACTTAGATAATTTCTTAAGCTGTTCTTTTCTTTCTTGTTTTGTTTGTCTCTTCTTTTCTAATTCATAGGCTTGTCTCTCTCGTTCTTGGATTTGTTTCTATTCTTCCTTCCTTTTAGCCTACTTTGCTTCTTTGGCTCTTCTCTTTTTAGTCTCTTATTCTCTCTTGGCTTGTTCCTCTATGTCTTGCTTGTGTTTTTGTAATTGGGACCTTCTCTTGCTGAGGTATATGCTTTTGATACCCTTTCATTGTATTGGAAGAAGCAAATAATCATCCATCATTATTAGACTGAGTAAAGGTTCCAAGGTTATTTGTAAAAGAGTCACATTCATCATCACAAAGTAAATGCTAAAGCCTTAGCCACCTTTTTTCCTATATTCAAGGAGATGATGATTGGGGAGAAGATAGGGGATCATTTGAATTGATTCCTAACTACTCAAAAACTTTTGGATTTTGGAGTCTTTTTAAGGCCATGAAGGAAACACTCTTGCTTATGCTAATCATTTGAGTCATTAGTCTTAATCATTTCTTATTGGTATTACTCATTTTGCTTAGTGTGCTTTATTATGCTTAACCACCAGGTTTAATGTTCATTTCCATCCCCCCTTAGCTCTCTAACATCACAATCTAATAGTGGCATCAAAGCATAGCTTGATCCAAGCATCATTAGTGATTAACTAGCTTTTTTCTCTTAGAAAAAATAGCTTTCTTCGTAAATCAATTGAGATTTCCCTTTATGAGAAATTTTGCTTCAAATCAACCACAATTCCTCTTGCTCACCATATCAAAGGTCATCAATCAATTAGAAGAACTTCACCACCAAATCAATCAAACAAACTATGCCACCTATCTTTGGAAATGGCGCATGCACTTGGAATGAAGAAAAAGCCTCTTAGTGCTCATTAATTTGTTCTATGAGAAGCACACACATTCAATCTTGAAGCATTCTATCCATTGGTTGTAGTAGTAGTGGGAATCAAATGTTTTCTCAATTCTTTTGTTAAGGCTAGTTATATGTCCAAGCCCAATCTTTGAGCTGATATTGGGAGTTTCTATTTCATAATATATCATTCTTTTGTAAAATGTCTTTGATTTGGGAATTCATTTACATCCTCTACAATTCACACTACATTGCACTCTATGTTATTAAGGGGGATCATTGCACTAATGGTAATTAAGGAGTGTCATTAAGCAATGTTGTAAAGGATTAGACACTTCCCTATTGTGGGTAAGACCTTCATACTCATTAAAAAATGGCATCTCATTCTATGCATATAGACAAGTTTGACGGTTAAGGCTTCCATACATGGCAAATGAAGGTTAAGTACTATGTTAGGATAGAAAGCATTTGGAGTGTAGTTAATGGGAAAGAAAAGAAGCCCACCAGTACAGATGCTAAGCTTGCATGGGTCACTAGAGATGCTTTTTCCATCATTGCAAATGAAGGTTAAGTACTATCTTGTGAGAGAAAGCATTTGGAGTGTAGTTAATAGGAAAGAAAAGAAGCCTACCACAGTAGAGACACTAAGCTTGCATGGGTCACTAGAGATGCTTTTTCCATCATTGCATTAGCACTTGATGACAAGTACATTCATCATATCTCTTGCATAGAATCATCTTTAAAAGCATGGAATAAGCTAAAGGAATTGTGTAGGACAAAAGTGTAGATATTCTAAGATTAGATTGAAGATTCAATTCTTTGAGTTTAAGCTAACATGAGCCATTTGTTGCCTATGTCAATCACATGAAGAGTCTCATGAGTCAACTTTGAGTTATTGGAGCCCCAATTGGTGATGATGATATAATGGTAGTTCTCTTAAGAGCATGCCAGCTGAGGAGTATGGGCATTTGTGTAGTTAATCTTATGAAGAGTCTCATGAGTCAACTCTCAGGTATTAGAGCACCAATGGGTGATGATGATACAATGGCAGTTCTCCTAAGAGAATGCCAGATGAGGAGTATGGACATCTAGTCCCCACAAATCTTTTGAGAGCATGCAAGATGAGGGGTATGGACATCTAGTCACTAAAATCAAGAACCTTCCTCCTCCAACGCACTTGAAAGGATCATCACTTCTCTTCAAAGAAGAATAAAAGATCAGAAAGGTGAAGATCAAGCTTTCTACTCTGAAAGCGTGGCAGCATTCTCGAGCCATATTTTTTGTACCGTGAATTGCATTTCATATAAATTATTATAGGAAATCTTCAAGATTATGACTTGTGTAATGTCGAAAGATAGTCAAAATTAAGCTTACATCTTGTGTAATGTTGCTAGTGTATACATAGACTAGGAAATCAACCTAGACTAGTTTTGGACCCCTGGACATTACTTGAGTGGCCGAGCATTATACATATGAGTCTTGTATATTAGACACTGACTAATGAGAAATGACATAATCCCATTCTCTTTGAGTTTCTTGCTCTTGTGATTGAATGTTTTGTATATGCTTTCTATTCTTTGTTGCTTGCATGCTTAAGGATTGTGTGGGTTAGTAATGGAGTGTTGATGTAAGTGTTGATGTAAGTTCTGTTCTCCCTCTCTTCTTCTCTCCCTTGCTTTCACTCACCGAGACATCGACGTAGAGGTTGAGATTTTCATAGCTCTCTCTCTCTCTCTCTCTCTCTCTCTCTCTCTCTCTCTCTCTCTGCTCCTCACCCATTTGCTAAGCTCGCTTGTATAGTGACAACAAGGGAGGCAAGGTTGAGGGAGGGTTGAGGACCCTTGCTCTCCACAAAAGAGAGTTGCTTTACTAAGAGTGAAAGTTGGTAAGACCCTTGCATTATTCCTCTTCTTCTCTCTACCTTGCAAGGCTCAAGTGTTCTCAAATCGATGAATATCTTTGGCACCTCTATATCGGAGAAGTGCCTAGCTTAGGACTCCCTTGTTATACTTTTTCATTTGGAGTATTGACATAGCCCGATTGGAGTGAAAATCCATCGGTTGGTAGTGTTTAACTCTTGTTGTTTTATTATTTGTTTCTGGTTTAATTGATTACCTTGGTGTGATGAAGCAACCCTTTAAGCTCGAGTTGCATGATTACAAGTAAGTGTTCTATTTTGTTTCCTTTGATTCATACTGTTTCCTTCTTACATTTGTAAAGTTTTGAGTTTTTGTTCATTTTAGGTGTTAATCTCATCATTAATTCTTGTAGAAATACCATTAGGTTACATTGAGCATATTCTTAGATATATTAGAAAAGCTAAAGCATCCCATCAAATTAACATGCACCATTAAGTAAGAATTAGATGACAAAACTTGGATTTTTTTTTGGTTAAAACATAAAAGTTTGCTATGTGGTTTGCCTACATACATGTTCGACTGAGCCTAGGAACACACGCTCACAAGTATGATCGCACGTTCCTAAGTCTGACAGGAAAATTTTTCACAATATTCTCTTTAAGGAACGTTAAGAAAATATGTTTTTCATAAATGACCATAATATAAAGAATGGTTAGAAATTGATCATCATGTAGTCTAGACTTCCACCACTACAAGTGGTAGACTTGTCAGTACTACATATGCATGTTCCCAAGTCTGACAGAAAAAATTTGCATAATATTAAGGAAAGTTGAGAAAATATTTTCTCCATAAATGACCATGATGGTTAAAATGATTAGAAACTAACCATCATGTAGTGCAGACTTCCACCACTGCAAGTTGCAGACCTGTCCAGAACTACATACGTACGTTCTTAAGTTTGACATGAAAAATATGCATAATATTTTCTTTAAGGAAAGTTTAGAAATATTTCCTCCATAAATGACCATAATGATAAATCCGGTTAGAAACTGACCATCACGTAGTCCAGACTTCCACCATTACAAGTGGCAGACTTGTCAGAACTATGTATGCACCAACCAAAGTGGGAACACACGTTCGATTGAGTCTGAGCATCTTGTAGTGTCCAAGTCGAGTGGTCCATCCAAGCGGATTTGAGCCTTGAATTTGACTGTGTCATATTTAAGTCTTAAATCCGAATCATCCTGAGGATTCCCAAAATTCTTACTTCTTCAAAAAAATCCAAGAATTGCAATAATTCCGTTCATTCGAAGTTCGAGTCGAAGATTTCCGAGTTTTGAGTTTGAGGCTAAATCCAAGTTGACCGAAACTCTAAATCAGAGGTAGATTTTTTCTTAGATTACAATTTTCTTCATTATTTCATGCCACCTTTTAGTTCAATAATAATTTAATGGAATCCATCTAAATGGGGAATTTTTACAGAAGGATGTATTGGTTTATTTTTCCAAATCTAATGTTGAGCCATGTGAGCAGCCAGGTTTTGTGCGTTGCATGAATCTTGATATAGCACCAAGATCTCCTTGCTATGTATAAGCTTGGCCTTGCGAGAGTGTGGTGCACTACCCGTGAGAGCCTACATTTCTCATTGTCATGATGGGAAAGAAAAAGAAGGGGAAGAGGTGTGAAATTTAATTAAAGAGGGATCATATAGCATCCGAGTGAGCATTGTTGCATACACCATGTCGTATAAATGAAAATATTATTGCATGGTGAATCTAGTAGGGGAGCTTTATAGCATCATTAATCCCTAAAGAGAGCTTCATCATCCAAGAAATTAGATAAATTGTCATATTTTTTCGAGACCCTAGATGAGGCTTATGATTATCATGAGAGGGGTATATATAGATCATATTTTAACCACAAGAGGATAGAAACATTGCAATTAACCACATTGGTTAGCATTATTTTTAAGCGTGCTTATGCTTCATGTAATTCATTTTTATGTAAACCACACTAAGCACTTCATGTAAATGATAATGACGATCGAGATGACAAAGCTAATGACAAAAGCGTTTCTCTGCTCGAGTCTCAAAGACGAGCATGCTCGTCTCTGACCTCGGCTCGAAAAACAAAACAAAAACAAACATGTAAATGATATATGGGATGACCGAGCTTACGACTTGTATAATGCCGACCACCATGAGAATAAGCCTAGGTGTACATAGAGCTAGAAGAACCAATTTTGGCTCCCTAATTATTCAAAGGGCGACCAATCATTGTAAAAAGAGAGCTCATGTATATAAATGACTTATGAAATATGAAAAGGGACAATCCCATTATCCCAATTGAGTCTCTCTCTCTCTCTCTCTCTCTCTCTCTCTCTCTCTCTCTCTATCTATCTATCTCTTTGTCTCTGTCTCTCTGTCTCTATGTCTCTCCCTCACTCTCTTGTGGCTATGGTGGTATGATTTTGCTTGCTTGTGTGTGTGTGTGTGCATGTAGGTGATGTTCTCTTTGCTTGCCTCTTCTTCTTCTTCTTGCTCTCTCTCTCTCTCTCTCTCTCTCTCTCTCTCTCTCTCTCACCTTTACTCTTTCACACATGAAGGCATTGATTATAGCAGTTGAGCTCTCCATAGCTCCTTCTCTCATTGCTCCTCACCTAGCTTGTGGAAAGCTCCACTTGAGTGACACAAGTGGTGGTGGAGTGAGCCACTAGCGCCTCACATCGAGGAGTCAACCCTCATTAGGGTCAGTTAATTGCTAGTCCCTGAACCAACCCTTGCATTGTCTCCTTTCTCTTCTCTTCTCTCTCTCTCTCTTGTGTAAGGCACGATGCTCATTTCGGTAAACATCTTTAGTTTTGCTATCAGGGATTGCATTTAGCGTAGGGTCCTCCACATGCTATTCCTTAGCTAGAGTCTTCATTTACCCGGTTGGAATGCAAATTTACCGATAGGAATATGTTATGAGATGCATGTTTGATTGGTTTGATTTTGCTTTTCTTCATACAATGGATTTCAATGCAGAAATTTGAGCATGAGGAGCTTGGGAAGCTACATCAAAAGTGGTAGTTACAAGTAAGTGCCTAATCTTGCTCTTAAGTCTATTAAATTTTTATTTTTCTTTAACTAGCTAAAAATTATATACTAGCTTAATCTCACAATTAATCTTGTTTAATTAGGCATTCTAGGCATCATTGGATAGCTCTTGGGACTAGCCTAATTCATCCACAAAAAGAAAAACACAAAAAATCATCTTAAAAGAGCTGAAATCAATGAAAAACCAACGGAGAAATTGGACGCATTTTAGTCTTGGTCTGCTTTTCTGAGAAGTGAACGACCGTTAACTTCTCAAAGGTACGTTTGTATGCTCTTAAGCCATGCCCGTTCACTTCCTCTGCCTAGCAGAATCTTCCTATATCTACCTCATCAATGAGACAATGTGCATTAAAAAGGGTATAAAAGGAGTACAACTATACTGTCAAGGGAATATTTGAAGGTAACTGTGTTAGAAGATATGTTATTTCGATGCATTCAAGATACCTGCCAGTGTTTGTAAGCATACATCTGTACCTTCACAAACGTACGTCTTTTCCCTGACATAAGACATGGTAACCATTCCTTCACCAAGGAACGTCCATTCCTCAACATATCCACGTTCGTATCCTTCTAGCTTGCGAACACCTATTCCTTCACTGAGGAACATCCGTTCCTTAGCATATCTACGTCCATATCCTTCTAGCTTATGAACGCCTGTTCCTTCACCAAGGAACTCTTGTTCTCTTCAAGATCCATGATCGTATCAACTTCAATGTACGACCACACCTTACAGTAAGCCATGGCCATTTCTTCACACAAAAGAACATCTGTTCCTATGTGAGAGCGAATGGCCGTTCATATTCTTCCATAGGGAAAAACAAATTCCTATGTGAGAGCGAATGGCCGTTCATATTCTTCCATAGGGAAAAACAAATTCCTTGTCTAGAGTGGGATTCTGCATTGTCACTCAACACATTCATTCACCTACGCTCAGGGAAATTGGTAAGATACAACTCTTTGTTTGACGGTGCTGAACCATCCTGTTTGCACACAATCTCTTGTGAGATTTGACCCTTTGGTCAACATAGCATGGAGTCAAACGGTGTTAGTCCTTGAAAATACCAGTGGAAGCAAAGAACATTGAAGCACATGACGCACTACCCCTGGCCTAGAGATAGGAGGATTAGCTACCGAGTGTATGGACATACCATTGGTTCTCGAACAAGACCCATGATCACTTGCACATTCACAAAGGAGTCTTGCTTCGAGACTGAGAAACTTTATCATGGGAAACTCACAATTGGAAGAGCCTCACCCCATGGACACATGCATGGAACGTTAGCCAGAGAGAACTGTCACACTGCCGCTAGACCCTAAATTGGAGGTGAGGTAGAGTCCCAAGTAGCCCAATCCACATAAATGTAGTAGTCTTGGGAGCTATGGCACAACTATTGCAATGATCGATTCATACCAAGACTATAGGCCAACACTAAACCTAGGTCAATATCTACCTCATCAAGCTCTATAAACCTCTTATCAATGGGAAAGAGCCCACCTGGAACATTTTAGATCCAACACATGGCACAAATGCACAACCACTACCTGCCTCGCAGAGTGTATCTCGGATACCATGTGGATCCTTACAAAGCACACGTTGGCCCACAACTGAGGCAAGGTCCCCAGATGGGATACTATCCTCCAAGCCTAGCTCCCCCACCTATCATACCCCAACCTACACTAGCTCTAGCCATGGTAGGACTAACACCAGAAATGTTGAGGATAGCGATGGAAATAGGGAGGGGAAAACTTTAAGAATTTGACCACCGGCACCTACATTGCCGATGCAATGGCCAAGAAAGGAGAGGAATAAACTAGCCCACATTTCTAAACGCATAACCAAGTTTGACGGGTCTGGAGATCCCATATCTCATCTAGAGATGTTCAACTAGATTTGTGAGGTATTTGGCCATGTTGACGATCAAGTTAAGGTGAGTGCCTTTGGTCTCACCCTTGATGGAAAAGTAGGACAATGGTTTCACTGAAAATGGAAGACAAGGCTACCTTTGATGCCTTGAAAGAGGCTTTCAAAGTGGGATATTCAAGACAAGGAACTCGATGAAGTCCAATTAAATGTATACAGAATGTAAAATAGAAAGAGGGAGAATCCATTAGGGTCTATATCAATCGAATGAGATACCTCCACTCGCTGTAACGACAGAGCCTCCACTCTCGCTGTAACGACAGAGATAAATTCTTTGACGAAAGACTGATCGGGCGATTCTTAGAGGACCTTGATGAAGATGTAGTCTTGCATAATTGCCTGTATGCTCTAGCCCTTTGAGCAATGCTACAGAAGTGCCATGGATTTTGAGGATAATTTCAAGGAAACTCGTTCTTGAGAATTGCACGAGGGCACTTTTGAAGCCTCCTTCAAAACCACAAACACGAAATCTGAAGGAAAGGGAAAAGAGTCCTCTTCAAGAAAACACGTGGAGCCACTGCATTAATGCAGCAAGTGACCCAACACTGGAGAAAAGGCCAAGGCCATGACCAAGCTGGGCAACCCCATCTTTACCCTAAGTGAGAACTAGTATGGTGCCCAATTTGTGGAGCTAACCACACTAGTATGGAGTGTCCACATTTGAGACCTTGACCCACTTTCTACTATGCTTATTGTCAAAGGTGGGGCAATCACGAAACCCCCAAGTGCTACCACCAAAGAGCTGTTCAAGCATGGGCTCTCTACCCCAGGCCTTTCCATCAAATCCTAGAAAACTGTTGGCCTTGCTAGTCCCAGCACAACATAATATACCTCAACCAGGCCATGAAGTGGCCCCAAGAGGAATCCTTAGGGTGCCTGAGGTACCCTTACCTTGCCCAATTCTTCCGCCGTGGCAAACACCATTATCTTGAATGATCCTTGTTCACAGAGATTTTTGAAGAAGGTGAGGGAGAAGCCATTAACAACACCGCCTTTGAACCCATTGAGTCAGGCAGTACACCCTTGTAAACCCTAAGTTGTTATGTGATGGAGGGTGAGCACATATACCTCGTGTAATTAACAGCTGCAACCCTACAAGACGAGACTTAAATAGCATGGATAAATGATCACCTGTGTAATGCTATTGTTGTGCTAGACCTCATCGAATAGCTGAGTGTCAGGTCAAGAAAGGGATGGCTAGTACTCATATGAGTACTCCTGCCCCATGAATCCATAATGCACAGGCTATGGGATAGACCATATGGACAAAGTTGTCCATTGCGAATGGGTACGATTGGGAAAGGGAATGAAGCTAAAGTGCGCACCACCCTTAACTTGTCGAGTGTATGAGATGGCTTCATACACACGGTGCCTTTAAATGCGGTAACTAGAATGCAAAGTAGAAGGAGAGCCAAAACTCACGTTGCCTCTAAATGCAAAGCATGAGCCGAATAGAGATAATTCGACTCATGAGACCACACAACCCATTCTAAGAGACATTGCAGGACTTTCCTCCTTTCTTCACAAGTCTAGATTCCCATTGGCACCTTACTTCATGGTGGCAACATGAATCTAGATTCCCATTGGCACCTTACTTCACAATTCTAGATTCCCATTATCTCCATCTTGCTAATCCATTCCTCCAATTCTTCGGTGGCTCACCCCTTTGAACTTGGGAAGTCACTAATTTTGTTCTTCACATCTTTGACCCTTGGTGACTCCAATGTAGAACGTCCATGGGTAGTGGGTGGTATATTGTAAGATTCCTCCCCAGCCTCTCAAGAAGGGGACTCTTCAAGGAGGCACCTATTTCACATGTGTGGAGGAGTTTTAAACTCAAAATAATAAGATATTTTTATCTCTTCTCTCTCCTGGATCAAACCAAATCAAAAAGGGAGCCAAATTGGTCCAAATCTTGTCCAAATTCAGCCAAATTGAACCTGGAAAATTCTAGAAACTAGTTGGACTTGGTTAGAGGCCTCTCTCACCTATAAATAGACCCTTAGACCTTTGTCAAAAAATGTGTCAACTATACCATGCCAGTATTATACTGAAATAATGATAATTTTTATTATCCCCTAAAAATCCTCTATAATTTGGAGAAATTGGAGCTTCTCTCTCCCTTCAACCTTCTTGGGAGTCTTCATCAACATACTAAACCAATTGATTGGTTGGGGGCCTCTCCTTAGATTAAAGAATCAAGCAAAATAAGAGGTAAAGTGTGACTTTATGGTCTTTTTTCTTGATCTCTAAATGTTTCTCGCTTCTTAACCCTCTCAAGCTTGAGAAGTATTCAATTGGATGGCTCTTTAATGCAATTGAAGCTCTCTAATGAATTTTAGTGATGATAAATCTTATAAAGTTTCCATTTATGCTTAAATTAAAATGTTTTTTAAGCATATCTCTCTCTCCCCCAAAGAATGGTCATTCCTATGACCTATTCTATATTCAAACCTTACTTCAAGGCATCACGACTATACGGAAATATTTGAAAGATTTAATGGAAGGATGGCTTGGAGCAGGAATGGAAGAACATGTAGAACTAGGGAGCTCTATTAACGAGAGTGATGATGAGGACAAATTCATAGAAACAAATGGAATCACCGACGTTCCCACAGTTTGAGTAAACAAGTTAGGATAGTATTTTGAAGGAGACGAACTTAATGTAGCATTGCCCTTAACTTTGGATGACCTTCAACTCACCTGCCATCCTAGATGGTGGGGCTGGAGTAAGCATTGTTACCAAACAATGCTCGAAAAAATGGGAAAAACCTCCCATAGATGACACTTCATTAATCGTGAAACTTGTCAACGAAGCCACTGCAAAGGCCATAGGCTTCTACAGGAATTGAGGATTAAGATTCTTAGAACCAACTTCCGACACACCTTCGTGGTGATGAACTTTGGCTAGCAGCTTGTTTTTTTACGATTGCTTCTTAGGACATCTCTTCATGAGAGAAACCAAATGATCCATGATAGGGACACTGATCATATTTACATTTGGAAGAAAGACTAGATGCTAAAGATCAGCCTATGCACTTGGAAGATCCATCCTAGTGGGGGACCCTTAGCAGAGGATTCAATGACACGACGACAACAAGATCCACAACAATCCACCTATGCCAAACATGCCATAAAATGTTGGATGATGAACGAGATAGTATGGAATTTGCACCTCCTAGAGCGAAAAGACTAAGAAATAGATACACATCCTTGCTACCTTGGTGGACATACTTCCACAAAATGCATGGGTACCAGATTAACCATGATTGATGACGACGAGCAGGAGATCACATCCCTCTACATGCTCACTACTGCGTGTATGCTTGATACTACAATCCATGAACTTGTGAGCATCAGAGAGGAAAGACCGTTATGGAAAAAACACTCCCACAAAACATATAAATCCCATGGCTTCGCATACATCTACTCGATAGAATCGAAAGAACATTGGTTGAGATATGTGGAAGCTGTTAACACACATTCCTACTTCTACTAAGTCTGGCAAAAGGAGCTCTATGAGCTCCACATTCTAGTTAACACTGTGAACACAAAGGAGGAAAAATCAACCGATTCCTAGCCTAAACCCCAAAAGCTTTGCCGCTCTGCATGCAAAGCATGAAACAAAAAATTGGCGCTAGTAGCTGAGAGAAAGAAGCCAAAAAGCTAATGGAGGAAGAAAGTGCTAAAGCTAAGAAGACCAAACAAGTCCCCAAACACTTCAGCTGAGAATGCCCAAAGAACCCATGATGGGAAAGCCAGGAACATCTTATGATGGTCTAGCCAAGGTCAAGGAAGTTAACCTGGTAGGCCCAGGGAAGATTCGAAACCCATTTACATAGAGGAAGACCTCTCTGCAGAAGAAGAGAAAGACCTTAGCGCTCTTCTCATAGAATTTCAAGATTGCTTCGCCTAAAAGTATACGGACATGAAGGGTGTACCTCTTGAAGTGGTCAAACATACCATCCCCATGGTCGAGGGAGCAATACCAGTAAAGCAGAGAGGATACCCTATGAACCCCAAATACTCCAAGATGGTCCAGGAAGAAATCAATTAGCTCATCTAGATGTGGGATTCATCTATGAGATAGAGCACTGATTGGGTCTCACCCATAGTGATTGTTCCCAACATGTATTGGCCGACCACCTATCCCATATCCCTAACGGAGAGTCACTGTTGGGTGTTAATGATGGCTTGCTAGATGCCCCCCTGTTCTAGCTATGTTTGATTCCTAAATGGGGAGAGGAAGTTGCACACTTCCTAGCTAATTGTCCACCCACCAAAGCACTGATCAATAAGGATCGGGCAAGAGGCCTCATCAAAAGCTGCCCCCTCTATCAGTCAAGCAAGGAAAGGAAGAAATTATGCAACACTATGTCCATAAGGATGAATATGTATCTATTTTGGATTAAGCCCACTCTAGAATCGCCGAAGGACGCTTTGTAGCAATAGATACTAGTGCTCGAAAGATCCTATTGGCAGGCTTGTGGTGACCAACCTTGTTTGGAGACTCCACTGAATATGTTAAACGATGCGATGAATGCCAACGGATAGCGATTCCACACAATAAGGAAAGAATGCCCCTAAATGCTATTATGTCTTTATAACTGTTTGAGAAATGGGGCATCAATTTTGTGAGAGCCATTAGTCCAACTGCCCAACACACCCAAGCCCAGTACATCATAGCGGCCAGGAACTATTGCATAAAATGGGTCGAATCTAGGGCCACAAGAAAAGCCGATGCAAGGTCCATGGCCCTTTATGAGTGCATGATCACTCGCTTTGGGTTCCCTCTTGAGGTTGTGAGTGACAATGGCACCCACTTCATTAATGAAGTAATACAATTCTTGGTCACCCACTTCATTAATGAAGTAATACAATGCTTCACCCTATTACCCCTAGGCCAATGGCTAAGCCGAAAGCACAAATAAGAACCTATGCGCTATCCTGACCAAGATTGTAAAGACGAGTCACAAATGACTGGGAACAGAAGTTACCGGATGCACTCTAGGCTTATTGCACCGCATACAAAGTGGCCGTTAACACGACACCCTTCACCCTATTACCCCCAAGCCAAAAGTGCAAACAAGAACCTATGCGCTATCCTGACCAAGATTGTAAAAACGAGTCGCAAATGACTGCGAATAGTTGCACTCTGGGCTTATCTCACTGCATACAAAGTGGCCATTAACACGACACCCTTCAGCTTAACCTACGGTATTGAAGCAGTTATGCCTATGGAATTCTTGGTGCCAAGCTTAAGAGTTGTTGTACAAGAAAGGCTAATCGGCACTATCTTGAGGCGATCGGCTTTTTGAGCTTGAGAAGCTTGATGAAACATGTCTAAGAGCTATATATGGTATGAAAATAAAAAAACTAAGGCGCAAACAATGGTTTGATGACCAACTCAAGGGCAAGGAGATGAACAAAGGGGATATAGTCCTCCTCCACAACATAAAAAATCACAAGAAGAAACTTAAATATAGAGGACTATGGCGTAGTGCATATTTAAATCTTCGATGGTGTCAAGATGGCTGGTTATTTCAATGGTAGAAAACTAAAACGCTACTATGGTCCACTTACGCACAACACCTTAAGGGCCATCCTTAAGGGCCATTCAACTCAAAAAAGAGGAGAGACAAAGACACGATGAGATGAAAAAACAACACAATGCAAAGCCAAGGAATGGCAAGAGAAACTTAGAGGCCAACAAATCATTTTAGTTGACCTCGAGGAAGAGAAATTGGAAGTGAAACCTACATGACTGTGGTTAGGAATGATCGCTTCGACAAGTTTCACACAAAAACTAGCACTTGTTGATAATACGGGTGCTAACCACAACTTAATATCCTATGAAACATGGCACTCTCTTGGGAGGCCAACCTTATTACTACTCACCCCACCCACCACTGTCACTACGATTGCTTCACATTTTATCAAATGTTTAGGTGGTGTTACAATTCTATTTCACATTAGGAATAACCCCTTGGAAGGCAAGCTCTATGTCATGCTTGCAGAAATAATGTAGGAAGAGATCCTTCTAGGATGTGGATGGATGGGACACAACCGGTGTCAAATTGATTGGGATGCAAGCAAGGATGGCAACACTACAACTATCCTTAGGACAAGTTACCATCCTTATGATGATAGACGAAGAGCTGGAGCCACCTAACTCACCTCCACATGGTGACCCCTCCCCTTCACCAATCACAACAATCACCCTGTCTGCTGTGTGACTGACCAACATAGAACTATTCCACTCAAGAAAAGGCTTCTCAAATACCCAAGCCCTCAACGAGTCTCATCCGCACCAAGCTCCACAACAACTCAAACCTCGCCAACTAAGCCCACTACCACCACTAACTGCCAACAACAGATAAAAGGAAATTAAAGTTGAGAGGGGTGGATTCTTTTAAGATCTAAGAACTCATGAACTAGAGGGATAGCTCACCTAGAGACCCTTGATGGAGTCCAGATTGGGAGTAAACTTAGAAAGTACTATGGGCCATTGTCCTGTGAAAAACTTCAAGCCATTCACAAGGCTAAAGAAAGGACAAAATAGGAGTTTGAGATGAAGAGACAAGCCCAATGGGAAGCTAAATCTTGGGCAAAAAGAGAAAAGCAAAGGAGATGTATTATACCTATTCACATGGTAGAAATGCATAACGATCACGAGCGAGGAGGAAGAGGTCAAACCCACAAGGCTTTGCCTAGATATCCACATAAACACACAAACCATAGCCGAACTTGCTTTATTGGATATGGAAGTAGGAAGAAACTTATGTAATATGAGACTTGGGTCTTGTTAAGAAAACTTGATCTTGATCCAACTCAAGCTCTCGTACAAACAATATCAAGCCTATATAATGAATGTAAAGGGTGTTGAAATATTCAAGTGAATAGGGTGTGTGCGGGAACAAGTCCTTAGCAAGAGGCTGTAAAAGAGAATCTGTAAATGTGAGAGAAGCTATGAAAAGGTGAGAAGTATCTACTGGGAGAGAATAAAGGGTAGCATGAGGAGATTTAGGAGGTGTGGAGATATTCTGGGAAGAGGTGGAGAGAATCAAGCAAAAGAGGTGGAGTGAATCAAGGAGAGATCAGTGGGATTAGATGCTTGGATGTAAACTCTATAAATTGAGGCATTGGCCTAATGATAATTTATTAGTTTTCCATTAAGCTATCAGTTAATTGCTCACTAATCATGTCTTAATTATCATCTAATCTCTTTTCTAATAATGTTGATTCTAGCATTTGATCCACCATAGCTCATCACATTGCTGCAAATTTAACATGGTATTAGAGCCTAGCCTAGAATCCATCAAATTTATGAGCCCATTATCTTGTTAATCACTTAGCTAATTAGGATTAATAGATAATTAAGATTTTTACCTCTTTTTCAACAAGCTCTTTACACCCCAAGCTAGTGAAGGGGCTTGATCTCCCTCCAGGATCAACATTAGGGTAAATGCTTCTAAGTAAACATAGCCACCTTGCCCACCATTCAACCCATCAAATCGGTGCGCCAAACCGCCTATTATAGCTGCCGATTCAACAAGCTCTTTACACCCCAAGCTAGTGAAGGGGCTTAATCTCCCTCCAGGATCAACATTAGGGTAAATGCTTCTAAGTAAACATAGCCACCTTGCCTACCATTCAACCCATCAAATCGGCGCGCCAAACCGCCTATTATAGCTGCCGAAATTCGCGAATTTGCAGGCACCTTTTTTTTCTGAAGAAATTGGAGTTCATGTCTACACCAGATGAAATGGCTCTAATTCCTCTTGGCCCTAGGGGTTTTCAAGGGTTCTCTACAAGCTGGTGAAGACAGTTTTTGATTTGATCAAGTCTACAATGAGATCCAAGCTCTTCATCAAATCTGCAGGTGACTTTGGTAAAACAGAGATTAAGCATTCAATGTTTGGTCAAATCTTGTGTTTCTTGGCTTAATCCTCTACTAGACTAATTGCTATTGATGGCCTTGAAAGGATTTGAGCTCATTTGAACTCTAAGGCCCCAGATCTGGACTCCTCGCATACTCTGTTTTCTACACACAAAACAAAGCATTAATTTGCTAATCAATGATTAATCAACACTAATCACTATATTTTGGTGCAATTGAAGGTCCAAATTAACCATTGGGTATCTGATACAAATCCCTATAACTTCAGATTGCAATTCGGAGATGGTTTTATACTCCAACCATTCCGTAGTACAGATTTGTTACCCTTGGTTTAATGTAATTTCTGGTGAATTTATGCTGATAAAACTGTTGTAATTATCAGCTAAACACCAGATTGAGTTGTAAAAGGGTAGACACTACCCCTGAATCTTGAAATTGGATCAAGAGGTAATACCCCCTTTACATCATCATGAGTACGACACAAGAGATAGCCAAATTTAATGGGGAGCAGTTTTACACATGGCAGACAAAAACCATGTATCTGCTCATGAGGAAAAATCTGTGGGGGCTAGTTGAGGGAAGAGATGAATGCCCAGAGGTGAGAGGGAAAAATTAGTGGAAGAGCAGGAATGAGAAAGCATTAGGACTTATCGCACTCAGTTTAAATGATGAAATCATTTATCACATCACAGGGATACAATGGGCAAAAGATGCATGGGATAAACTCAATAAATTATTTGGCACTCAAGCAAAAAATTCAAAGATCAATTATTTGGCACTCAATAAATTATTTGGCACTCAAGCAAAAAATTCAAAGATAAATCTGTTAATGCAATTCTACAAACTGGATATGAAAGAAAGTGAACCTTTAATCACACACTTGAACAAATATAAAAGCATTAAGCAACAACTGTCAGCCATTGGCAAAAAGGTAGAAGATGATGAGGCACTAGCAGTGCTTCTAAAGAGTGTGGACAAAGGTGAATATGAAAACATTGTAGCAAATTGATGAGGCACTAGCAGTGCTTCTAAAGAGTGTGGACAAAGGTGAATATGAAAACATTGTAGAAGATGATGAGGCACTAGCAGTGCTTCTAAAGAGTGTAGACAAAGGTGAATATGAAAACAACTGTCAGCCATTGGCAATAAGGTAAAGATGATGAGGCACTAGCAGTGCTTTTAAAGAGTGTGGACAAAGGTGAATATGAAAACATTGTAGCAACATTAAAGAATGTACCTGAATTGAAGCTGCACGAGATAGAAGGAGCTCTACTAGAGCAAGAGACCAGAGTCAAAGAGAAGAAATGGCTGGACTCAACAGCTGGAGAAGAAAAAGCATTCTTCACCTGAGGAGGATTCTCTCGAGGACAAGGACGAGGAAGAGGCAGAGTAGGAGGAAGGACCTTCACTTGCCACAAATGTGGAAAGCCAGGACACATGGCAAGAGATTGCTACAGCAAACCTAGTGGAGAAGGAACGACATCGGCAAACTTCATGGAGGCTCCTAAAGGAAGTGGAGTCATATCATCTTTTTAGAGAGAGAGAGAGAGAGAGAGAGAGAGAGAGAGAGAAACCCCACAACCCAATGTAACCTGCCCCAACAAAGTAAAACCACCTCTAAGCCACCGATGATGTAGGCCATGTGGTAGATGTATGTGTGAGCACTTTAGTCAAGGTCACGGGCACTTGTAGTAGCCTTGGACACATAGAGAGAAAGAGTGTGTGTCAAGGACTATGAGTTTAGGGACTTGAGGCACTGGTCGCGGACTAACAAGTAAGAGGGAAACTTGGTACAGGGTCCAAGTGTGCTAGGAGTATTCACTTGAGGGGAGGTGTTGAAATATACAAGTGAATAGGGTATGTGCGGGAACAAACCCTTAGCAAGAGGCTATAAAAGAGAATCTGTAAATGTGAGAGAAGCTGTGAAAAGGTGAGAAGTATCTACTGGGAGAGAATAAAGGATAGCATGAGGAGATTTAGGAGGTGTGGAGATATTCTGGGAAGAGGTGGAGAGAATCAAGCAAAAGAGGTGGAGTGAATCAAGGAGAGATCAGTGGGATTAGATGCTTGGATGTAAACTCTATAAATTGAGGCATTGGCCTAATGAGAATTTGCTAGTTTTTGATTATCCATGCCTACATTAAGCTATCAATTGATTGCTCACTAATCACATCTTAATTATCATCTAATCTCTTTTCTAATGATGTTGATTCTAGCATTTGGTCCACCATAGCTCATCACATTGCTACAAATTTAACAAAGGGATGTTAAAGCTTCACTTTCACATCAATCTTACCCCATTGAAGGTACTTTCTATGCTATGACTACAAGTAGAATGTCAAAAGAGATCATCCTAAGAAGGGGATGGATTACAAAACATGACTGCAGAATAGATTGGACCGTCAGGACTGCCACAATCAAGCTTGTGCAATGGACCGAAGGAGAACCAGGACATATCTCTACTGAGATCTAGAAGTTATTAATGCTATTAGAAGTAGTTACTATTTAAGTGCAATTATCCATAAACTCAAGGCATCATCCAATCAACTCTCTCCACATCCCATAAAACCAAAAGCCAAGGAACCAAAAGCCCAATGAAAAGAGAAAAATCTTCATCAAAAATTGAGGAGGCACTGCAAGAGAAACCCAAGGCTAGCAATTAATACTTCCAATCCTATTTACTTAATCTCTCATAAAGTTCCAAGGAACCAAATGAAGCAAGTGTGGATATCAAAGACACCAAGGAAGCCAACTTATGTGCCCACCAAATAACCAAATCCCAAGAACAAAAAGCCTAAATAGGTGTGGAATCCAAAGAAGAGTATCCCCACAATGCCGACCCAAGTTGAAGACAAGCTGGTGTGGATCCCTAAGCCAAAAAAACCAAGTAATGATCCAACCACATAGGGATAGGTGATCACACAAATTTCACTATCAACAAAAGGATAGTACCATGGAAGAAGTAAAATCTCCAAAGATACAATTTACATGAAAATGCAACCCTCCTAGTGCAATGAAAGAAAAGGTAACGAAATCATCATCATGCTCAAGGACCATCTTGCATCGACATGTCATGCCAAAATAGGAATGGATTGCCAAAAGGCAAGATAAAGGGAAAGCTAAGATAGAACACACACATGGACTATGGAAGAACAAGAACAGCTTCAAAGAAAATCTAAGAACTACCCTCTTTCTTAACTTTGCACAAAATCCTAGATTCCCTACCCTCTGATAAGCATAATGTCAAGGCTATCCTAGCACAAGAAGGCCAGAAAAACCATTAAACCTCATTCTTCTGAGATAGTAGATAGTTATTCCGTTGCTCTAGCTTTAAATAATCTCGTTCCCTTTCTCTTCCGTCGAATCCCTTTCCTCTGTGCTTTATACCCAGGGCAGTCTCCTGCATTCATGGCAATTTCTAGCAAAAAGAACGGTAGGGAAGTAACCTCACGAGGTGAACCATGTCATTGATATAGAGGGGAGGGGTCGGACCTTCACCCAGTGTTGGTTCATACTACAAAGTAAGTTTTGACGGACTAGATTGGGTGAATGAAGCGCTAAAGCTGAATGTGTATCCGTAGAGCCATGCAAAGACGGAGAGAAATAGATACATACAACTGAAAGGTGAGGGACTACGCGGAGGGAGGGCATCCACATAGCTCTAAATCATAGGATCAAATTCCAGAGAGAGCCCATCGTCTCCGCAGTGCAACTACTTTTCGCTCCGCCTTATGGGACTCTGTTATTCGATTAGCAAAAATGGATATTTATTGTATGGATAATAAATTGCTCAACGGATAAAAGTTACTCTAGGGATAACAGGCTGATATTCCCCAAGAGTTCACATCGATGGGAAGGTTTGGCACCTCGATGTCGGCTCTTCGCCACCTGGGGCAGTAGTACGTCCCAAGGGTTGGGCTGTTCGCCCATTAAAGCGGTGCATGAGCTCAGGAAGGATGCACCTCTGGTGTACCAGTTATCGTGTGCCCACCACGATAAATGCTGGGTAGCCAAGTGCAGAGTGGATAACTGCTGAAAGCATCTAAGTAGGAAGCCCACCTCAAGATGAGTGCTCTCCTACTCGTACTTACTCGAGAGACTCTAGACATAGAAAAAGATGGGGCAACGATGGATTCTTCGTCCCCGCGAAGCGTGAAACGACAAAAGTCTTTGATTCAAGAACTCGAGATAAGGTTACGGCAAGACGAGCCATTTATCACCACGATAGGTGCCAAGTGGAGGTGCAATAATGTATGCAGCTGAGGCATCCTAACAGACCGAGAGGTTTTCACTTTGTTTCTGCCTTGAGGGTATCAAGGAGTAAAAGCTATTGAGTGAAGAGGTATAGAAAAATCCGGCTACGTTCTGCTAAAGAATTGCCAGTTCTCTATCATCAATAACAACTAGTTTATTCTAGCTCAAGAGATGGGGAAGGAGGCCCCCTCACGTAATTACTAAGGAGACCCTCCCTTCCGTGGGAGCTCTCGGCAGGGCGGGTGAGTGGATAACTAGAATCGAACGAGATAGATCACCCATAGGTGGTTTGCCTCCTATAATAGATATTTCACGGATAGGTCCTTAGCAACCTCCACCAGGTTGCTTCATGCGGGGCAGGATCGATAAAAAGGACTCCTCTCGGCCATCAACCCGCAACCATCTTCCGCCCATCAAACTTCTACCATAATCTAAAACTTAGCAATAATAATTCAATTTCCTGGTCATCCCTAATGTAGTCAATAGTTCTTTCTTACTATTAAGGGAGGAGGTCTACGGCGGCTGGATAAATACCTTTGTTTGCTAATCTTCTCGAAAGCACAGTAGTAGCATCTAGGTGTGCAAATGTTGTAGCGGGGACTGGGTCAGTCGGATCATCCGCAGTTACGTAAACAGCTTTAATGGAAGTTATTGATCCGTAATTCTTTCCTCTAGAGACCCCATTTCGGGTCGGTTGATAACCCACGGCATTCTACCCGCCGCCGCAGAGACTTCTGATCCCGGTTGGACGAAGCGGAAGATGTTGTCAATGAATAAAAGTATATCTTGCTTGTTGACATCTCGGAAATATTCTGCCATTGCTGGGCAGGTTGAGCCAACTCTCATACGAGCTCTTCAACAAAACTAGTCCGAAAAATTGATAAACATCAGGGACAACCCCCTTTCATGTTGCAACAAAACCCTGGATGAAGCCAAGCTCAACAAGATGATGCAAACACCCTTAACTCAGATAAGAAAAGACGCCATTGCTTAAAGCATAACAACATGGAAATTCCATCTGACTCTAAGTCAAGTTGTCAAACGTTAAAATGTGCTAATGACATAAGAGTTTAAAAGTCAAGTCGCAAATGGCCAAAATGAGCTTCAGGCATGAGTCAAGATTTAGGATGTAAAAGGCCAAGATGAGCCCATGCGTAATTCCTTAGGGAGTCACATCACTAGTATATCAACACACAATTCTTTTTTTTTTAACAAGTGGAATTGCTTGTGCTAGATGAACAAGCATAAGGGTTCAATTAAGTCACCTATGCAAGGTGCGGTAGGCATAAGAGTCAAGTCCAAATGAGTCAGGAGGAGTGACAGAGCTAAACTTTTAAAATACACAAAGGAAGTAGACATGAGCCTCGCCCCCATCGAAACCTTTAAATACACAAAGGGAGTAGACATGAACCTGGCCATCAAAAGCCTATGGACCCCCACCATTGAGTGTAATCACAGAGCATGTTTTCTGCATTATTCAAATCATATCTAGGGGTGTCCACACCATAAAGGGCATATGCATCTAATAAACTGTTGGGACCCATGCAATGAGACGATGCAGTTGGAAAACCCCCAAAAAAAATCAATTTAAAAGATCTAATCGTTGATCGAAAGGTCTAATCGGTCTCCAATCCTCCTCTTAAATTGTCAATTCTACACCTCTAATTTGCCAATTGCTGAAATGGACCATAGGTCCTCTAATCGTTAGTATAGTTCAATCGTCGATGGCAAGCTCAATTAGCCATTTCAATCATCTCGGCCGATCCCTATCTCCAATTGCCTCATTGGTTTGCATTGCCACAACTTTGCCTTTGTAGTGAATGAGTCCATTACGAAGTTTAAAATGTAGCAAATCATCATGGGGCCCTTGTCGTAATTTTTTTCACATTGATACCACTTCCTCATCCAATAGGTACTCCTCTTGGATATCCAAAGTCCAATCCTTATGTATCTCCTAAATTGCCATTCATCTACATACCCATATATGTGACAGTGCATCTGCCCCCCCACAACATTCTCTTTCCTTTTCATGTAAGAGATTTCGAAATCATAATTTTGCAATGTAGCCACCTATCCTGTTTGCTTGGGAGAGAGTGTAGGTTGAGATAAAAAAATATTGAAGTACATTGGAATTAGGGTTAGGGTTGCAACAATGCACACACACAAGATAGAGAAGCTTGAGAGCACACAAACTCACTAGATTAGAATGAACAAATGTGTGCCAGATACAAAAGATAAGTACACACCCCAAAATGAGTAGATAAGAGGGTGTACATACACATGGGGGGAAAAACCTCCTATTGAGGAAAAAAGTGCCTCGGCGCGGTCCTAAAAGTGTTCACACACATCACTACCATATAATGCTACAAATCCCCCTTGGAGTGATAATGTGAACATGTACAGGGTATGGCCAATCAATCTTGAAAAGGCAATAAGCCCAAAGCTTTACAACAAGCTTCGAACTTTTTACGAGGAAGAGCCTTCGTGAATAAATCTACCATGTTGTCATGTGTAGGCACATAGACCAAGCTGATCTCTACTGTAGAGAGTCTTTCCCTGACAAAGTGGTAATGCACCTCAATGTGCTTAGTGCGAGCATGAAACACTGGGTTTCTCACAACTACTAATGTGCTCTAGCTGTCAGTGAAAATCGTAGTGCTAGATGACTGTCCAACACCTAAATCAGCCACCATAAGATGTCTGAGCCACACATACACTCAACTGTAGCTGTAAAAGTTTCCCTATACTCAGCTTCACAGCTGGAAGTGGCCACTGTAGGCTGCTTCTTGCTGAGCCATGATATACATGAATCACCAAGGTGAAATAAAAACCCACTAGTGGACACTCGTGTGTCATAACATCCAGCCCAATCCGAATCACTAAAAGCATGCAGCTGTGGCTCACCCCCATTGGGATAAAATAATCCAAAATACTGAGTGCCCTATAAATAGCGAAAAACCCACTTGATAGCTTGCTAATGCTTTGTACCTAGGCTATGCATAAATCCGCTCAGCTGTGAGATCGTGTTGCATACATAAAGAAGGGATCCAACAACCTGCTGATACAAACTCGCATCAAAAGAGTCTCCTGCATCTTGAAGACACTCTCAAGTACATGTCCCCATAGGTGTAGCCACAGGTTTACAATCTTCAAAATTAAACCTCTTCAATACTTCTATATACATGCATACTTTAGACTCTTTTCCTTTCACATCAAAACCAGGAGGTTGCAATACATACACCTCCTCATGTAAATCACCATTCAAGAATGCAATCTTAATGTGTCCAACTGATGTACATTCCACCCATGATGTGCTGCCAAAGCAATGAGACACCTAATGGTAGTCATACAAGATGTGGGTATAAAGGTCTCATCATAATCAATGCCCTTTTGCTGGGCATACCCCTTTGCAACAATTCCGGCCTTGTAGTGATCAATGCTACCATCTGCTTTGCATTTTAACTTGTAAACCCACTTAGTACCAATGGCCTTCTTGCCATGAGGTAGATCTGTCAAATACCAGGTGTCATTCTTGAGTATAGAGTTATACTCCTCCTGCATAGCATGCATCCAGATCATCATCCTATGCTTCCTCAAAGGAAACAGGTTCCTCCTCATTACATAAAGTAGAAATGAGAACATGATCCACATGAGAATAATCTGCATGATGAGAACGTGCATAGGTAAAGGAGTTGCCAACTTGCTATCCCTCTCAATGTTTGCACAAGACCATTTGGCATACGCCTAGATTCTTCTATGGCTTCTCTCTCCTCATCCACTACATCCTCAATAATTGCCTCATTTGCAAGCTGATTTTGCACCTGTAAAGTCTAAATTTCAGCACTTGGTTGAGCATTCAATTTCTCTACATATGGTTGTCCTCTATTAAAGAAAGATAGGAGCGAATCAAACATGTCCTGTGAGCATACATTCTGCTATTTTTTGCATGAAAGCATGGGCTGAACTGAGTTTTCGACAAAAATAACATCTCTACTTACCAAAATCCCCTTTTTGGCCGAATGGTAGAGTCTATATTCCTTGCTTCCTGAACTGTATCCCACAAATATGCATTTAACTTCCTTATCATCAAGCTTAGTGCATTGTTGCTCAGGCATAAGAGCATAAGCAAGACAACCAAAAACACGCAAATGAGCTACAGAAGGCTTCTTGCCATCATGCCAAGCTTCATAAGGAGTTTTAGACTGCAAGGCCTTGGTAGGGCATTTGTTCAACACATAGTTTGTGCACATAGTTGTCTCTAACCAAAAACCATGAGGTAAATCTTAGGCTTTCACCATACATCGTGCCATCTCCATGAGAGACCTGTTCTTCCTCTCAGCCACACCATTTTGCTGAGGTGTGTATGGCGTTGTCCATTGATGCCTTATGCCTTTTTCAGCCATATATGCATGAAATTCCTTGGACATTTACTTCCCCCCTCGATCTGAACGAAGGGTGCCAACTTTACATTCACATGCATTTTCAGCCATGGATACGAAGAAGTGTCTAAAGCACATAAAAAGCTCTAACTTCTACTTTACTGGATACACCTAGCTATATCTGGAGCAATCATCAATAAAAGTGATGAAGTAGAGATATCCTCCAATAGATGGTGTCCTCATAGGACCACATACATCACTATGTATAAGCTATAATTTCTTAGCAACTCTCACAGATCCATCCTTTGTAAATGATGCCCGATGCATTTTACCAAGAATACATTTAGCAACTCAGACACCATATCATGCCTTTGAAGGCGTAACAAACTACCATAATTCAGATGGCCAAATCATGCACGCCATAATTATGCATCACTCATAGCACGAGTTGTAGAGACTAAGCAAGCATCATGCTACAACTTCTAAAATATATCCATCTTGTATAGGCCCTAAAACAAGGTAACTGAGGCAGTGATAGAATAACCATCATTTCTATACTGAAGTATACATCTGTCATCCACAAATTTCACCGTCAAGCCTAACAAGGCTAAGGCTGAAACTAACAGCAGCAAGTTCTTCTTAATGCCTAGCACATATAAAACTTTTGAAAGAGTAAATGCGCCCCCATTTGCAGCAGTGATTACAACTCTACCAATGCCTTTGACAACAGGATATGAGGACCATTTACACATGTGACAGTTCTTACACTTGGGATAGATTCCAAAGATGAGAACAAACCTTTTTGTGAAGTAATGTGCTTACTAGCATCACTGTCAAAGTACCAAGCATTCGATTCTGCCACTAACATGCATACATCATGAACAAAAGGGTCATAACTGCAATGTACAGTCCATGCCCAATCATCTTGAGCAAAACTTACAGATTCCTTCTTCTCTACACTTGGTGCAGATGCATCAGCCACCACCACAGCCATGCCCGATTCTTTCTTTTTCTCCTTCTCTAGCCTTTTCTTGCACTCATGTATGTAGTGTCCTAGTTTCTTGCAATAGTGACACTTTTTCTTCTTTTTAGGCTTATCACCTTCTTTCTCTGCATCCTTACATGAGGATTCTCATTAGCCACCATGCAAAGAAGCTTTACCTTTGCCTTTCTGATTGGCAACAAAAGCTTGGTCACCAACTCGCATATTAGATCTGTTTTGCCTAGACTGCTCTTCTTGCAAGAGTACTGAAACCAGCTCATTAAATGTAAGGGCATTTAGATGTTCCTTCATCATGAGTCTAAGGGTAGAGGCAAAACTCTGATAAGAATCCGGCAATGCATTGAGAACTGTGAACACGAATGTACTATCAGGATATATCTCATCCACACTAGCAAGCTGCTCCTTAAAATCTTTGATCTTGGTCAAGAAGTTGTCCATTGAGTCTCCCTCATTCATGTGCTCAGACTCCAACTATTTGCGCAGATATGTAGCACGTGCTTCATTGTGCACCTAGTATAATGTAGCAAATGCATCCCATGCCTTTTTTGAAGTCTTACATGACCGAATATGAGGAATAATGCTTCGCTTCATAGAAAGTGCAAGCAATGCATGTGCCTGTGCATCTCTTCCATCCCATCTCGTTTGAGCAGCAGCAGTGGGAGGTACTGGTGGTGCATATGGAGGAGCCACATCTGTATCAGATTCTACTTCAGATGTACCTACAGCACCTAGTTGCACTGGTAGTTGTGAAACAAGACGAGTTTCACTACCCAACCACTGACCACATTCCAAAGGCCTTTAGCAACCAATACATGCCTCATCATATACGACCACAATGGGTAGTTAGTCCCATCAAGTTTGTCCTCAGCACCAAAGACAACATGTTGAATACATCACTACTGCCAGCCATGACTTTCTTGTTATTCATGCTCATATCCCCACCATCTTTAGTCATTTGTGGAACATTAAGCACTTATGGAACATTTGCCTCTTGATGTATCCCTTCATTGATATTGCCGTTGATTTCTTCTTGCATATCTCCTTGAGCATATTGTCTTGCATCCGATGTCCCCACTTCGTGCTTAAGAGTTTCCTTTTAGATCCCCTTGTTGAGTTTGGCCTTTGGCATCATCTTAAATGTCAAAAGACTTTTGAAAAGGTTAAAACTCCAAATCTAATGATCTATGGCTCTATAGAGAGAACATGATGTGTAGAATCTTTGTGTATGATTACTTTGACCGTGGATCAAAGCACAAGTACTCTCTATTTTAACTTTTTTTAAAATTAACTGGTGAGTAATTTGTAACTTTGGAGTCCTATTCTTTATCTAGTAGGAAAATGGGCATTAGCAGATAGCTTGGGTGTCCGATTGGTAAGGTTTAAAGCTTGATAGGAAGCTTAGGGTATCCATAACATAACCCTATGCTCACTTTGCCAATATATGGTTTTGTTTTGGACTGGGCCCCACTTTGACTTTTTGTAAGATCTTCCAGTTGGATAAGCAATTGTTGGTGGAATTGAGTGCTTGATAGCTTGAATTGTAGCCCTTATTACAAGCTTTCAAGCTATGTATAACCCTTCAAATCAGCTCCGTCAGTTTTGGATTGAATTAAGGTTTAAGTTAATTTCGACAACATCTCCTTTGTAATTTGTCACAAATCTCAAATATCCTATACAATACCACACAAATGCAACCCAATGGCAATACAATTTCGGCTACTTTCCAGATCAGTTGACCACTAAGGTAATCCAAATCTCAAACAAAACACTACAACTGCCCTTGCCAATTGTCTTGCCAAATTGCTACTTCTTTCACATGGAATTGCAATCCACCAATGGAGAATGTAACAATGTGGATGAAGCATGTCGAAGCTTGCTAATATCCTAGCCAAGATCTTCCAACCCTTGTACCCGAGGTTGAATTCCTAGGGCACAAATTTGGGCCATGTCTTCACCACCAAGGCCTAATCCCTCACTGTACCACTTTTCCACAGTAATCACGGCACAGTGAGTTCAAGCCATGCTCTCCCCGGTCTGTCCTCCTCCATATACTCACTAGTAACTAGAAATAAGAAGTGTAGTACAATGTGATGTGGAGAGTGATTGAATCTCAAATGGATGATTGAGATCACTTACAAAAAGGGAACTTATAATTGCATGCCATATCAAGGGTTTAATGTCGTTGATGAGGTTATATGGTAGTGCAACAATCCTCCTTGGTTATCTTCAATCCCATTTCTTCATGGAAATAGCTCAATACACAATGCATAAAGAAACCTCAAGGTGAACAAGGGAGTCTATTAAGAAAACCCCAAGGTAAACCCTAATTTTAAAGCAATTTATCCTAAAACTCTATTTCATCGAGAAACCCTAATCTTTCCACCTTTTTTGCAATGATGATATGGATGGCAAAAGGAAAGGCTAATGATCAAGCTTGATGCCCGAGATTCTCAAAAAGATTGAAGAAAACCCTAATTTTCTCATGAATTGTTGGTGGTTTCTTTTCTTTTTTTTAAATAAGGGGGATGGATTTTGAATTTAAAAAAACTAGAAAAAAGGTAAATTCTACACATCTTGATGACAACCTCTGTAATAGATGTGTAGAACCCTGTTTCATCCAGAAACCCTAATCTTTCCACCTTTTTGATGCAATGATGATATGAATGGCAAAAGGAAAGGGGCAAAAGGAAAGGCTAATGATCAAGCTTGATGCCCCAGATGCTTAAAAAGATTGAAGAAAACCCTAATGCAAGGAATTGAAAATTTCCATAAAATCCCATGCTCAAGCAACAATTTATCAGATGTATGAGTGTAACTAAGCATGAGGAAGGAGATAATTGAAGAAATTTTCCAAAATTTATGGAAGAAACCCTAATTTTTTTAAAACCCCAATATGCCGTTACTTGAGAAATGGAAAAATTGAAGAGATTAGCTTATGTAAAGGCGTAATCAAGGCTTTCTCAACATTACAAGCTTAATCAGCATTTAGCAAAGTTAAATTATGTACTATAATCCCCATGAAACCCTAAGAAAAACAACGCAGCCCATTTACCCCTTCGTGAGCAAGAAAAGAAATCAAACACATATGTAGAGGCATCTAAGGGGTTAAATGGGTTGCACTGTTTTTCTTAGGGTTTCATGGGGATTGGAGTGAATAATGTAGCTTTGCTAAATGCTGATTAAGCTTCTAATGTTGAGTAAGCCTTGATTAAGCATTAGAGTGAATAATGTAGCTTTGCTAAATGTTGATTAAGAGTCTAATTTTGAGTAAGCCTTGATTAAGCATTTACATAAGCTAATCTCTTCAATTTTTCCATTTCTCAAGTAATGGCATATTGGGGTTTTCAAAAAATCTGGGTTTCTTCCATAAATTTTGGAAAATTTCTTCAATTATCTCCTTCCTCATGCTTAGTTACACTCATACATGTGATTAATTGTTGCTTGAGCATGGGATTCTATTTTAATTCCTTGCATTTCTTGAATTGCATGAGAAAATTAGGGTTTTCTTCAACCTTTTTAAGAATCTAGGGCATCAAGCATGATTATTAGCCTTTCCTTTTGCCATCCATATCATCAGTGCATCAAAAAGGTGGAAAGATTAGGATTTCTTGATGAAACATGGTTCTACACATCTACTCAGAGATCATCATCAAGATGTGTAGAATTTACCTTTTTTCTAGTTTTGTTTTTTAATTCAAAATCCATCCCCCTATTTAAAAAAAACCACCAACAATTAATGTTTCTCATTCTCTCTTTCCCCCATCACTTCAAAGTCAAACTACCCCATGTTGATTAACATTAAAATTCCCTTCCTCTCCCCTTTTTTCGCACGTTTAACCTGCAACCTCCTGCCTTTTTTTATTATCATTAAATACCCCTCATCCCCTTACAAGCTCATTAAAATCATCCCCTCGTCCCCTTATAAGCTCATTAAAATCACCCATCCCTCCTTTTACACCCACATTAACCCCTCCCCCCATCCCTTCTTACACAACCATTAACTAATCCTCACCCTTATTTCATCTTTTAAAAAATATATATAAAATTTATATTACTTCTCAACCTAACCCCCTCTTATATATATATATATATATATATATATAAAACCTTTTTCCCCTTCTATTTTTCTACCTAACCCCTCCCTTGTATTTTATTTTTATCTTACCAAAAAAAAGAAGAAGAAGAAGAAGCAACAAAATGCAAAAAAGTCTCAGAAATTTTCAAAACTCTAAAAAGAAGCAAAAGGGGAGATTTGTTTAATGTATGAATGACTAGATGTCTTAGTGGGATCATTAATCCTTCCCATAGCTTTGCACATTTGATTTAACTTTTCCACATATTGAATGGGATCCCCATTTTGGTCAAATCTAGTCATCTAAGATGTGGATCGACTATTAGCTTAGTCCTTGTCAAATCCATGGTTCGAGGGTGTTATCATTACTCATCAAAATCAAGGTTTAGTGTAGAAATGAAAAATTTTGGAAATTGGCCTTCGAAAATTAAAAACATAAGTTTTTTATGAATTGATATTGCAGGGGCATGTATGTTTTTGATCGATAAAAAAGAAGATATACCCTTTTTCGATGTGCTAATGTTAGAAGAGTATAAAAGGTGTTTAAATTTATATATAATATTGTTCTTTTTGGAGGCCAAGGATGAGCTCAAGAAGTTGGTCAATATAGATGAAAAGAAGATCAAGAATCTACAGGCTATGATAAAGACTAGTGTTAAGAAGAATAAGGTGGTTTCTTCGATTACAATCAAAGTGTGATTACATAAGGAACCCCAGTCATCATCATAAAAATTAGCTTCGGTCTTGGAAAGCTCCTTTTCTTATGTAACATTTCTTTGCAATGTTCTTCTAACAAAAAAAAAAACATGATCATTGTACTTCCCACTAATACCACATGGTTTAAGGCTAAAATAATCATTTTGATTTCTTTTACAACACAACTTGCAATGGTTATCTTTGGCTTGTCCTTTGAAAGATCCCTTGAACTTTGCAGCAAAGCCTTGTTCAAAGTGCCAGCTTCAATGGACCTTTGCTTCTTTATTTCTTCTTCCTACAAGGCACTAATGATTTCTTCCAAGGTTGGATCGGGTACATTCTTCAAGGTTGTGATCAGGTTTATCGCACTCTTCAGGCATGCTTTTGAGAAGCATTGTCATGGCATCATTATTAATCACTGGAGATTTAATTGCATCTAGTTGAGTTTTAAGACTCATCCTCTTGTTGACATGTACAACAAGAGATTCTCCTAATCAATCATTGGATATTTAACGACAGCTACTAGTTGAGTCATAAGACTCCTCATCTTGTTGACATGTGCATCAAGAGATTCTCCAATTGTAACTCAAAGAAAGTAATCTTCAAAGAAAGGTGAGAGTTTTTAACACTGGCTCCAAAAAGTACATCAAGTTTATCCCAAGCCTCAGAGAAGGTGACTTAAGATCTGAAATATGATGTGGATAGTCATCACCAAGGCCAAGAGAAATAGTGGCATATGTACTATTTCTTCTTTAGAAAGATCTTGGCTTCTTCTTACTTCTCCTTCATTAGAGGTGGAAGAAGAGGTTGTACCATGAGTACTTCTCCTTCATTAGCAAAAGACGAGGTTGCACCATTGGTACTTTTCACTAAACACCATAAATGTACTCTTATCAAATGAACCTTGATTTTCATTTTCAAGGTGTGAAAACCTTGCGCATTGAATTTATCGATGAACATGAGAGAGTTCATGATGAATATTGAGACGGTCTTACCACTTACTTTACAAAATGAGTAGAGCATAGATAGTTCATGTGAAATTTGATCAATTTCTTCATTTTTTTTAAATCATGAATTTTTTTTGATGCAGAGGCTTTAGTTTGTCCAATTTTTGATAAATCCCAAATTTTTGAATGTTGCAAAAGCTTTAACTAAGCAAATTTGCCATGAATTTTGATGTAGTCCCAAATTTGATTTAAAGATATTGGCAAAGTAGATGTGGTGGGTCAACTCTGAAGGTGGCAGTTGTGAACAGTAGTAGCAGAAACTATATTCTAGGTGAAGATGGAGGATGAGGCAACATGGGAGGAAGAGGGCAAAGGGAGTGGAGGGCAATGGCTCAGACGATGAAGAAGGATGACGTGGAGGCTTTGAAAGTTATTAAAACCTTAAGGTTATTCTTTCTAATGACATGGACTGCAAATAATATAGGCGAAGGTCAGGTGAACCGCTGTGATGACAAACGACAGCAAAGATGCTGGTGTTGGGGGTAGCGTGGAGATGGCAACCAAAGTAGCATGGATAGCGATATAACATGCCGCTACAATTTTTGACTCTAGGGTTTAGTGTTTGCAAGACCAAGGTATGGTGGGTGGAAAATGTCCATGGTATGTAGAGATATATATATATATATATATATATATATATATATAGAGAGAGAGAGAGAGAGAGAGAGAGAGTGATTTGCAGGACTCAATGATTGATTACCTGATGTTATAAATTCTTCACCAAGTATAATTCTTTTATAGGCTTAGTGCCTTGTCTTATGACTCAAGCACACATAATGAAAGAGTGACACATGACATGTGGTACATGTGTGTATGCAGTAAGTGGTGATGTTAGCACATGGCACACATGCTAACACCACTGCTTACTATACACATACATAATATCTAGCATTAAGAGGTTGTTCACACACACATACATACTAACACTCATAGAAAGTGTTCACACATGCATACATACTAGCATTCCTAGGAAGTGCGTGTTTACACACATACATACATAGACAAGACCTTGATCCCAACAATAAAGTCTTGGGTCATGGCAATTTTTATGATGAGCATAAAAATCACCATAGACAAGACCTTGATCCCAACAATAAAGCCTCGTGTCATGGTGAATTTTATGAACATATATGATGTTTTATGTTGAAATAGTGTGTTTAATCATTTTTCAACCATGTATACTTGTCTTACAAATAATTTTCAAAAGATTGTGTGCATACCTATTTTCAGTGATGTGTGAGTGAATGAAAAAGTGGTGGGTGGGTGAGGACTTGATTATCGAATTTGCCAATTGTGTGGTCGAGTGGTGGCTAACCCATGGATTGGATGTGGGGTTAGGCACAATCAATGGATTTCCAATAGAGTTAAGCAAGGAGAACTAGAAATAGGAAAGAAGGAAAAAGTTAATTTAAAAGTTTGTGCGTGGAGGGACCAACTATAATTTTCAATTCAAGAACTTTCCTAGTTGATCCTAAGGGAGTCCTAGATTAGTTACTCTTTAAGGGAATTATAGAAGGAACCCCCATAAGAGTAGAACTACTTGGAGGAATCCTACATTTCTTGAAAATGTATTTTCATTAATCAAGCCTTGGGGAGCCACTGGGATAGCCTCTTGTTTGAGATAATGTTGGGGGAGGCCCCGAGTGAGTCAAATCCCATGTTAGCTAAAGTAAAAGACCGAATCTCTCAGGATAACTTTTTCATGCCTATTATCACCTTACTCGTATAGAAAAGTAAAACTCCTCAAGAGGCTTGAGTGAGTCAAATCCCTTGTAAGCTAAAGTTAGAGATAGAATCTCTCATGATAACTTCTTCATGCCTTATATCACCTTACTCTTGCAGAAACATAAAACTCCTCAAGTGGTAAGTAAGGTATAAGAGTACAAGCTGGAGGATGGTTGTATTTACTTTAACAACTTGCTATGTATTCCAAATAACAAAGAAACAAAGAGGGGAATATTAATAGAATCTCATGATAGTCATATAGCTAGACATCCTAGATATGTAAAGACTTATATGGCTATTAAAAAGAGTATCTTTTAGCTTGACCTCAACAGGGATGTACTGCATTATGTCAAGCAGTGTTTGTCAGCATGTTAGAGGTTTAAAGGTGAGAGGGTTAAAATGCCATGGAAGTTACACCCTTTAGATATTCCTCAAATGAAATGGGATTGTGTAAGCATGGACTTCATCATGAGATTGCCATAGATTCAAGCAGGATACAATTCTATTTTGGTAATAGTATATAGGATGTATTGCAATTTATGTTAAATAGTGTCTATCGTATCAAAGATTAAAGCTAAAAGGGTTGAAATGCCAAGAAAGTTGCATCCTTTAGATATTTTCTCATATGAAATGGAAGTATAAAAGCATGGAATTCATCACTGGATTGCATCAATTCAAGTGGAATATGCTTCTATTTTGGTAATAGTGGATAGGCTAACTAAAGTTGTGTAGAAGACCTATGTTGCCACAATTTTATCAAATGGCAACCAAAGTAGCATGGATAGGGCTATAACATGCCGCCACACTAATACCAATTTTTTACTTTAGGATTTAGTGTTTTCAAGAATAAGGTTATGGTGGGTGGAAAATGTTCATGGTGTGTAGAGAGAGGGAGAGAGACAAATATACATATATATGTATGTATGTATTTATGTGTGTGTGTGTATATGTGTGTGTGTGTGTGTGTGTGTGTGTGTGTGTGTGTGTAGAGAGTGATTTGCATGACTCAGTGATTGATTAATTGATGTTATAAATCCTTCACCAAGTACAATTCTTTTATAGGCTTAGAGCCTTATCTTATGACTCAAGCACACACAATAAAAGAGTAACACATGACATTTGGCACATTTGTGTGTATGCAATAAGCAATGATGTTACCACATGGCATACATGCTAACACCACTCCGTACTATACACACACAATATCTAGCATTAAGAGGTTGTTCACACACACATACATACTAACACTCATAGAAAGTGTTCACACATGCATACATACTAACATTCAAAGGAAGTGTGTATACTAACATTCAAAGGAAGTGTGTTTTTACACACATACATAGACAAGACCTTGATTCCAACAATAAAGCCTTGGATCATGGTGATTTTTATGATGAACATAAAAATCACCATAGACAAGACCTTGATCCCAACAATAAAGCCTCAGGTCATGGTGACTTTTATGAACATATATAATGTTTTATGTTGAAACAGTGTGTGAGTGAACGAAAAAGTGGTGGGTGGGTGAGTACTTGATTACCGAATTTGCCAATAGTGTGGATGAGTGGTGGCTACCCCATGGATCGGATGTGGGGTTAGGCACAATCAACCGATTTCGAGTAGAGTTAAGCAAGGAGAACTGGAAACATGAAAGAAGGAAAAAGTTAGTTTAGAAGTTTATGATGACAAGAGGGACCAAATATAATTTTCAAGTCGAGTACTTTCCTAGTTAAGACTAGGGGAGCCACTGGATTAGTTACTCTTTAAGGAAATTATAGAAGGAACCCCCATAAGAGTAGAACTACTTGAAGAAATCAACTACATTCTACATTTCTTGACAAGGCATTTTCTTTAATCAAGCCTCAGGGAGCCACTGGGATAGCCTCTTGTTTGAGATAATGTTGGGGGAGGCCCAAGTGAGTCAAATCCCATGTTGGCTAAAGTTAGAGACAAAATCTTTCGAGATAACTCCTTCATGCCTATTATCACCTTACTTTTATAGAAAAGTAAAACTCCTCAAGAGGCTCGAGTGAGTCAAATCCCTTGTAAGCTAAAGTTAAAGACAGAATCTCTCATGATAACCTCTTCATGCCTTATATCACCTTACTCTTGCAAAAACGTTAAACTCCTCAAGTTATAAGGTACAATAGTACAAGCTAGAGGATGGTTGTATTTACTTTAACTTGCTATGTATTCCAAACAACAAAGAAACAAAGATAAGAATTTTAATAGAAGCTCATGATAGCCCTATAGCTAGACATCTTGGAGATGTAAAGACTTATGTGGCTATTAAAAAGAGTATCTTTTAGCTTTGAACTCAAGAGAGATGTAGTGCATTAAGTTAAACAATGTTTATTGATGGGCTTAGAGACTTAAAGGTGGAAGTTACACCCTTTAGATATTCTTCAAATGAAATCGGATTGTGTAAACATAGACTTCATCATGGGATTGCCATCGATTCAAGCAAGATGCAATTTAATTTTGATAATAGCACGGAATAGAATGTATTACATTATGTTAAATAGTGTCTATTGTATCAGAGATTAAAGCTAAAATGATTGAAATGCCAAGAAAGTTAAACTCTTTAGATATTCCTCATATGAAATGGAAGTGTATAAGCATGGAGTTCAACACTCAATTGCCATCAATTTAAGTAGGATATGGTTCTATTTTGGTAATACTAGACAGGCTAACTAAAGTTGTGTAGAAGACCTATATTGATTTTAATGTTGACAAAATTTTCTCAAATGTTTTACCCCAAGATGATTTTTATCGATAGAGATACTAAATTTACATTGAGATTTTGGACATCATTTTTTGTAGTAGTAGGTACACCCTTAGATCTTAGTACTACGAAGGGACGGATGGCCAAACTAAAAGGGTATTCAAGTTATTAAGATATTCTTTGATCATATTGTAGCAACAAAGAATCCTAAAAATGAATGAATTACTTACATCTAGTTATATTTACCTATAATAATGCATCATGTCATCAACATTGAAATCATTCCATTTCAGGCATTGTATGAACATAACCGCCTCGCATTCATAAATTGTTATGATTCAATGAGAAAAAGTTAGATAAGATGGATCATTAGATGTTGTCTATCAAAAAGGATATCAAAGCTACCTAGGACAAAAGCAATATACCAGTCCAAAAAAGTATGTTTAGGAATTTGAAGATTACAACATGGTGTTTCTTCAAATACAACCCAAAAGAAGTTATATTTCCTTGGGAAGATGAAGAATTCATCATGGCGTTTCTTTGAGTACAACCCAAAAGTGTCGAAATGAGTGATGCTAGAGTAGTCAAGTTATCCCACATGAGCTATCTAAGCTTTGTTATACCTCCCTCATATAAAAGGGATCATTTTCAATCATTGAAAACAAGCAAGCTCTCAAACCTCTTTATGAGTACAAGTCACAATCTTGTAACCTAATTGTGCTCGAGTCTAAAGCCTAATTAGTTTAAGGTATTCATCATGTTTGTGTTTAGGTAACATCCTCCCTAGCTTAGACTAGCACTAATCACATTATTAATTAGTATAGAATTAGGTCTTTCTTATCACCACCATCTCCATGGGAGCTTGGATCCACAAGCTTCAACATGGTATCAGAGCCAAGTCTATTGCTCCCTATACCTCCTTTAGCATCACTTGCATTAATCTCAATTTATTAGCTATCATTACTCACTTAATCTCAACCTTACTCTCTTTGCCCCTTCGTGGCCCAAATTGAAGAGCTTGGCATTACCTATCCTCTCCACTATTTTCAAAATCCTTCTAGCCACAAATTGGTCTCACCTAGGCATTTAACTCCACCAGAAGAATTAGTCAATTTCGCTCTCCGTTGCCCGCAAATCGCGCAACTGCACCCACTGAACTTTTTCAACATCCGCCGCGTGTACTACAAATTAGGGAAAGCCCTTTCAAGTGTGTGTTCTACATACCTGAAGGTATCTCAAAAAAAATCTTGTGCCAAATGGTTGGGTGTGATAAAGACAGCTTGCCATACCACACAACATGGCAGCAACAAGGCCCCCTTAACCAGTACAGGACCTTCCTGCCTGCCAAAGCCTACCTTCCACAGGGGCTATAAGAAAATGCATTGGGCTATTGGAATACACAAGAAAAGACACACCAACAAATCCTCAACCCACCACTGCAATAAAGAAGATTTCGTAGTAAATCCTGCTAGTGTAAGGGCCTGCTATGGCTGCTATCCATAACTAATCCTGTTTCAGAGACTGGAAGTAAAATCTTTAGTATAAACTATCACACAAGTTAAAAGCAAGAACCCTCATGCCCTCCCTACTTGACGAAGCTACACTTCTGCTTTGACGCACACACGATCTAGAAACTAAGGCAAGAAAGCCATCGGCCATACGGTTATCAGCTGAGTTTTATTCCAAGTGTCATAGATTCAGGATGAGCCAGGGCCAATGATGCTACCTGTGGATATTTGTATTGGTAAAATTGCATTCGGTGAACTAAGAAATGAATTTGATCATACGTCCTTAATCAGCATTACATCGTTTCTTTACCTGCTATGAGGCGGGAGAAATGACCCTTAAGAACATTCACACAAGCATTCTCAGACTAAGCCATTGATGCCTTTCAGTAATTGTCACGTGTTGCTGTACAGTTGAGTATATCATGCACATACACTGCTGACAGTATGAACACCCTGAAGGTCGTGAGAGTAATCATGTGATGGAGCTTGCACTATAATCCAGGACCAAAGGCCACGAATACAGTTGCTTCAATCCAAGCAAAAAGCCTGAAAAGTCGAAGTCCAGAGACGATTAAAATTTAGAAGCACAAAAGTAAAACCAAAAGAACCATACACTCCTGAAATGATGTGCAGGACCAAGGGAGTCGAGCATTACCGCAAGGCATATACAGGTTTGAAGAGGTCTTTAGAATCAACAGGGCAAATCTTTTACTGACCAGCTAGAGGTCTTGCATGACCGTGACTCTCTGGATTGCTTCCTCATTTTTTGTTTGAACCATTCCCAAGGACTCCGAACCATGGAGTCATTTCCTGATTAAATATATGGTACAATTTTTTGATTATGCATGTTTGCAAGGTAAAGGGTGGCCGCAACTGATCCCAATCAGCCTTCATTCTATGCAGACTGCAAAAAAGGACCATACTAGGTCACACCCAACTCAAGAAATTAGCCATCATTATTGAGCTCGGCTGCGCACTTTGTTGTATAGGTCCAATGTATCAAGATGATTAGCATCTACAGAGAGGGCTGCTCGACAGTCTCTTAAAGAATTGGTGACATCTCCAATGGATTCATAAAAAGCTGCCCGCAAATGAAGAAGTTGCAGGTCTGATTTGAATGCTATTGCCTTCGAAAGCTCAGCTATCGCATCCTCTTCTTTGTGATCATCCATGAGAACTGCAGTACCACATTTCTAATTTGTGACCAAACATATAATTTATAGAATGCACAATAGATAAATAAGATATTTCTTACCTTTACAGATACCTAAGTGTTCAATATACAAAAACTGACTTCCTTGTAGTCACTACTTAAACCAAAGTCCTTGCAAGGAAAAATGGTGATTGGTATGAGATCTGTTGCTCTGAATCATTTAAACAGAAAATATGCCATAAAGGAACAGAATTCACAAAACAACAGCACACGGTTCCTAAGCCCCCCACCCCCCCTCTCCTTCCCATTCCTGGCTGCAGGTTTCTAAGCTGGTTCATGTGTGGTAATAGGGTAGCAAAGACCAAGCTATGGTGGGTAGTGAAATCCATGGTGTGTGTGGATAAGAGAGAGTGAGAGATGTGACAAACTGAAGAGAGACAGAGATTGCACGACTCTGTGATTATTGATTGTATTGATGTTGAATCTTCACCAAGGACAATGCTTTTTGTAGGTATCAAGCTTTATCTTTTGACACACATACACTCCAGGCAAACGATACATGGCGTGCTTATCCTATCCACACATAAGAGGTGGTTCACACACACACACAAATACATCTCGGCTTAAAAGCCTTTCGCATACATGTATAAATAAAACAAGCAAGACCTCGATCCCAACAAACCCCCCTCAAGGGATTGCCTCATACTATGTCAAGGATAAATCTAGGCTCATGGTTTCTCATGCCAATTTTTCTGGTCATGAATAAATCACACGACTCTAGTTTCACATGCGAGTTATGGGTTCCCAAGGGTAGAGACAAACAAAGGATTAGATCTCACACACAGAGGAAAACAACACATATCTTGGTTTAGAGGCCCTTTTACTTGCATAGATCAAAAACACACAAAATTTTGACACTCACGACAACAGACATAAAAGCTTATCTTTTCGGGGGACTACCCGGGCACTGGGGCAGTGAACCCTTGACAACACACACAAACAAAGATCAGATGTTCTACTTTTAGGAGTTGAGAAACTCCTATATGAAAAATGTGTCGGTGAAGATGTAGTTGTCTACTTCTGATGGTGTTGCCATGGTTTGATCTATGGTAAGTCTTGCAAGTCCGAGACGGAGCCGCAGCACACAACATGCCCGACAAGCTTAGATACTGCATGCCAAGTGTGAAATACATTCTTGCAAAGAATAATTGCATCGTGACGATGCTCGTAGTATGCATGGTTACAATCGTTTTAGGCATAATTGCTAAGGAGAACCCGAGTGAGCACATGAACAATTCCATGGGCTCGAAGGATGTCTAGCTTTGTATAAAACTTTTCTTTAAAGAACACTTTATGAGGCATATGAATGGGTCTTTTAATCCGTTTCTTTTATTTTTCATATATTAAAATGAAGATTAAAAAACAGCCAAGATGGATGCTGTTGCCTCTACAGTAGCCTCCACCACGTGCTGCTCAGTGTTTCTGTCACCTAGTTGCTATCGTGGAGAGGCGGGCACAAAGGTTTGATTGTGGGTGAGCGCTGGACAGAGGAGTGCTCAGAATGCACAGAGGACAAATAGAGGACATGTGGAGCAACTCGCGGCTTGTGTGATGCAGTCGCTCTGCACGTCACCCATAGCAATCAACTATGCCACGTCAAGTACCACACATGCCTTTCTAAACCACAAACGGCCCGCCAACCACCACCACTAGGTTTAATGGGGGAGACACGCGATTGTGCTACTAGTGCAAGAGCAGTCACAAGCTACTGCCAACACACTTTAAAGAGGCAACACACACCTCCTTGCAATGAACACGCTGCCACTAGCCAACATCGTCAGACGAGCCACCAATTTCAGCCCGACACGTAGGCCATCACCATACCGCAACAGATGTAGCATGTAATAAGTTGACTGTCGTAATGCCTTCTTTAAACCTATGAGTTTATGCAATCCACTTTACTTTGAGAGAGAAGAGTAGAGAGAGAGAAGATAAGAGTCGACACTAGATTGGGTCCCAATCACCCACTGAAGGGGCCCCCCCTGCAAGCAGGAGTATTTGCTTGTGTTTCTTTGGAGAACTTTGTACAATGATAATAAACGATGACTCAGGACGAGGAAGACCGAACGCAGTCTGAACCATATGCTAAACCAATAGCACTGTAGAAGACTCTATGAAGCCACTTATGCAAATCCAGAACTGATGAGGACATTATGCAATGGACCAAAGGCTGCTTTTATATGGAATTCTGCTGCTGGTCGGTCCATTCATGTTGTTGTCAGCCAGTTGCAAAAACCCATGACTTGCTGAAAATGAGGCATTAAATGCTACAATGGACATTTTATGCTGACCGACTTGTTATATGTTGCTGGCCATGCTGTTTATATGCTTGCCAACAGGGATATGGGCTGTCATATGATGCCTAGCATCAAATGCTAAGGCATGTGACCTGCCACGGCTGCCCCATGCATCCATCTATGAAATTGTACTGACTCTACCATGCAAAGCCTCAGATGAATTATATGATTTGTTCTCAAAGTGGCTTAAGGGATTGACGTGACATCTAAGGCTAGGAGACTCACCTACGTAGCTCGTGCCTGACATGTCCCCAACTAGGGCTCACAATGGGGGCCATGACATACGACATATAATCCTATAAAGGTATTAATATTGTATGATGTTACGTATAACGTTGAGCGAGTGTGTCACATAGCACCATATTGCAGGGTGCATGTGAAATTCCCACTTGCTTAGCTTGGCGGCAAGTTCATGGCTTCCAAGTAGTCTGACAATATATACGATGTGTACTAGAAGAATTCTTCATCTAGCCATACGGCTATGGCGTCGTGAGTGCCTCGGTCCTTGAACTTCGTATAAAACTATCTTTGTCTACAACCGAAACCATGCTTCCATCTATGAAGAAGAATTTGCTCGGGCTCAATGACTTCAGCTTTGTCAACCATCTCAGGATGTTACTCGCGGGAGACCACCTACAATGTTGGTCCAACATTGGGTTTTAACCAACTATCTGGTAGCTTTAGCTTCATGGAGATATCATTGAGCTTTTGGATGATCAGAAAAGAGCCAAATCTTTGAAACAAGAGCTTGGACCAATGCTTGTCCACTTGCTTAAATCTTTGCTTCATGATCCGAAGATACACCCAATCCCCTTCTTTATAATTGACATCTCTTCTAGACATGTTGGCTTGCCTAGTATATGCTTCCTGTGCATTGGCAAGACACTCCTTTACTCAATGTTTTCTGAAAACGTTTTTGTGATCTTGTTGGCCTCCAAGGAAGGTGACACCATCCTCGGAAGAAGTAACAAGCCTCGTAAGGAGTCCGACCAATACTAGATGAGTAAGTAACCTTCAAGATTGCCTATACTAGGCTTCCTTTGAAGCCAAGGAAGGCGACAAAATTGGCTTTAAAATCGGGCTGCATTTTGTAGCACACTTGTGTGCAGCAAATGAACTAAAAATAGAGAGAGCAGCGAGCTGAAGATGCAATTAGGACAAACTAAGGCAAAATCAAAAATCCTAAAAATGCACGTAACCCTAAAATTGAAACCCTAATGCATGCAAGCAAATCCTAGTGGAGGAGAACTCTGCTCTGACACCAAATGTAGGATGACCTCCAAATTTAGGGTAAGGTTTTGCAACAACAAAGTGCGCGCACACAGTGACAGTCGCGGGAGCGAGAGTGAAGCACACAACTCAATATAGATTGAATCATAGGGCAATGTGCCCAAGTACAAAAGATAAAGTACACCTCATAAGTGGATAAGAGAGTGTACACATGCACAAGGAAAAAAACCTCCATCCAAAACTATTAGATACAAAGGCTATTTTTTGGTATCTTGAATATTCCCTATCCCTTATTCCACAACGCAAGTTCCCTTTTTTTTTATTTCTTTTAAAAAAAATGGTTAGTGGGGAAAAAAATGCCGCAACCAACTAAGTGTGTTTACACACATCACTGCATGTGACATAAATGTCTACAATTCTTGTATTGATTCACACACATCACTGCATGTGACATAAATGTCTACAGTTCTTGTATTGATCTCAAGGTACAATGCGTTTATAGGCTGAAATCTTATCTTTCTCAACACTCTGCTCATGGGGCAATGACACTTGGCTTAACTAGCTAAACCAATGACATCACTGTGCACCTAGTGGCTATAAGCTCCTATTTACACACACTTTTACCTGTAAGAGGTGTTCACACACACAAATGAACTCCGAGTTTCCCAACACTTAAAAACACCCCTAATCACCCGATGTGAAAGGACACCATATGTTCTAATACATTTAGCATCGTGTTGCTCTCTCTCTCTCTCTCTCTCTTTTCTGTCCCCATTTCCTACACATTAGGGTTAAGCCTTGTCACATGCAATGTAGTTCGAACTGCGAGATCTGCTCCTGCGAGCTCCGCCTCTCCCCCCCTCCCGCTACTTCTCGCCGTCGCGCGCCCCCCTTTCCCCCCCGCATGTCCCCCGCCTTCTCCTCCGCCTCTCTCCCCCGCCTCCTTCCTCGCCTCCTCCCCCGCCATCTCTCCCCCCCCCCCCGCCTTCTCCTCCTCCGCCTCCTTCCTCGTTTCCTCCCCCACCATCTCTCCCCCCCCCCCGCCTCCTTCCTCGCTTCCTCCCCCGCCATCTCTTCCCCCGCCTTCTCCCCCCCGCCTCCTTCCTCGTTTCTCTCCCCCGCCTCCTTCCTCGTTTCTCTCCCCCGCCTCCTTCCTCGCTTCTCTTCCCCCGCCTTCTCCTCCGCCTCGCTTCTCTCCCCCGCCATCTCTTCCCCCCCCGCCTTCTCCTCCGCTGCGTGGCTCTTCCCCCCCGCCTTCTCCCTCTCCTCCCCTTCCGTCTCGCCCCTCCCCCCACCGCTAACTCCCCCGCCTCAGCTCCCCCCTCCCCCCCCCCCCCCCGCTCCGCCCCTGCTATCCTCTAACCTTCCGCCTCGGGCTGTGTCCCTCCCGTTGGTGACCCCGGTTTCTGGCCTTTTCCCTCTGGAGGACTCCATGAAAGCCGCTCCGACTACCCCTGCCGATTCCGGTCTCCGTCTGGAGTTCACAGCTGCAGATCATCAGTTGTTTGTTTCCACAGTATCTGCTCTTGAGGCCTCCTCCTTGGTCTGCAAGATAGTGGGTAGCCGTCCGATGCGGAGAGAGCTTCGCGACCTTCTGCAAGGCAGCCTCGTTGGCGTGCCTGCCAAGATCGTCAGCGTCGATTTTTTGGGACGTGGCTACTACCAGGTGGATTTCGAGTCCCCCCAGGCAGCTCAGATGGTGCTGGCTCGGAGCCCCATTGCCCTCCGCTCATCCCGGGCATTCCTGGCGCGATGGACTCACGGTTTCGACCCCGCTTCTGACCCGCTAGCAGGCGCGACAGACTTCCCCATCACTATCTGCTTTCCTGGACTCCGCAGGGAGTACTTGCCCCTCTTGTCATCCATTGGCAAGGCGTTCGGACAGGTGGTGGAGACGCCTCAGACAGCGGCTTCAGTGATAGCTCGGGCAGCAGGACTCCTGGCCATTCGTGTTGTGGTTCCGTCACCGGAGTCCCTCCCGAAGACGATCCTCCTCCCTTGTCTTTCTGGAGGACATTTGATACAGCGCGTGGAGTATTCAGGCCTCCCCGGCCAGTGCTACATCTATCGGGAGATGGGCCACCTCGCACGTGCCTGCCCCCGCAAGGGGGTTCATCCTTCACGCTCTGCTGCCTCTGGACCCCCTTCAGGAGGCCCGAGGGGTGGCCATCCACCTCAGAGACCGGACATCCCTGGCTCGTCTCAGCAGGCGCCATCATCTGACGAGCAGGCCCTGGCGGAGGATGCCGCGCAAACCCAGGAGGCTGGCGGATGGCAGGAGGTTCGCCGACGGAAACGCCCGGCCCGCAGGGACCGTCGCAGACGCCAACAGGCAGCACAGGCTGGCGGACAGGCGACTCCGACTGGCGTCCCGGCACCTACCCGCACTTATGCTCCAGCCAGGGATAGTCGGCCAACAGGTCCCACCCCGATGGACAAGGATTCAGACTCAGTGCCCGTTGAGGCCGCCGGTGGAGCCCCCCATGTGGAGACCCCGCTCCCGCCTCCCTCCGCGGGGGGCCCCGCCCCCTCCATGGAGCAGATTCCTGAGGATCCCGGGCCGCACTCTGCGACCCCCGGCTCCTCTTCCCCTCACTTGGAGAGCACTCCTTCCCCCCCCCTCCCCCCCCCAGCCCCCCCCCTCCCGCCTCCCCCCAGCGGCCCCCCCTGACACCTATCCTCTGGCAGATGCCTCTCCATCCTCTCCTCGCTCTCCCCCCTCCTCTCCGCGAGCCACCATCCCTCCCTCGGCCTCTCCAGGATACTCCGCCAGACCACCCACTGCCCCGGGGCAGCGCAGCTGGGTAGGCCAGAGCTCAGTCCAGCGACTGTTCCACCGCCACTCCGGGCCAGTGGAGATGGCGATCCTAGCTTCGCCCGCCACAGAGTTCTCTTCAGCCTCCCTTGGGGGGCCCCCGCGAGTGATGGGGCTCCCAGTGGATTACGGTTTTTTCAGGTGTCTCCAGCTGGATGCTGGCCCGTTCGAGACACTGGTCGCGCCCTTGCAAGTTTGCGTGGTGTGCCATCCCTCCCGTTCTCCTTCGGTGGTGAGCAGCATGGTGGCCTTCTCCTTTCCTCTCAGTGTTGCCCCAGACACAGCATGGGATTGCAACTCTGTAGGAAGTTTTGCGTGATCAGATACTGGAGTTTTCTCACCACTTCAGTGACTTGGGGCTCACGGACCTATTGCAGACCCGATTACACTCAGCCCGCATGAGCTTGTTTGGTATAGGAGATTGGCGGGCGGATCCGGTCCACACCTCAGTTGAGGCAGTGCTACTTCCATGCTGCCCCGAGGGTGCAGCCTACCTTTAGATACATATATGCAGAGGATTGGTCTCACGCCTATGCCCTGGACAGGGTGAAGGCGGAGTGGGGCTGGACACAGAGACAGGTCACCCTCTTTTTGGAGAGACTCCGCACCCGGACAGACAGTGACTATTCTCCCTCCAAGCCGGCGCCCAAGACTCACAGAGTGGAGGGCAGATCATCCGGGCCGGCTGAGAGGGGTGAGCCAGTGGCGGCTGCTTCACTTGCCATAGCTCATCCATGAGGATCCTCTCATGGAACATCCAGGGTCTTGGTGGACATCGCTGCTACATTGGTCGGGGTAGACTTCGCCAGGAGATCCAGAGGGCTCTCATTGGAGGACCCATAGATATCCTTTTCATTCAGGAACACCACCTTTCTGCCGGGCGTACCCGCACCTGCGGGAAGATCTTGCCAGGCAGGAGTCACACTTTTTGGTCACCGGCATATGGCCCCCAGGGGAACCAGGGTGGAGTATGCATCTCAGTCAGCGAACAGCTTCTATCCGAGGTTGTGGATTCTGGCACTCTGGTCCAGGGTCGAGCGTAGTGGATCATCCTTCGGGTTGGGGAAGACCGCATTGGCTTCCTCAACTTCTACGCCCCTAATGGGGCGACCGGGAGAGCCGAGTTCTGGAGCACCATTAGGCAGTCCCTCCCCATGGCAGACCATTGGTGCCTAGGGGGGGATTGCAACATGCTGGAGGATGCAGAGGACAGGATGGGGGGCAGCCAGGAGACCATTCATGGGCCGAAGCTCGCTGCTTGGGAGGAACTAGTGCTGCAGGTGAGAGGCCAGGATCCGTGGACTCTCTCGGAGTTTGGCAGGTTGCAGGGGAGTTTATCTTTCTCGCGCTCGGATAGACGGGCCACAGGAGTTAACCTTTCCCGCATCGACAGGTTTTACATTGATGAGTGGACTTGTGATAGAGGTGGCACTGTGGGTATACTTGCAGGCTCCTCGTTTTCAGACCACTTTCCAGTGCTTCTCCAGATCGAGGACCCTATGAGAGGAGAGCGAGGCCAGAGCGTCCGGATTCCAGATTGTCTCATAGAGGAGCCCGAGATTTCGACCACAGTTGAGCAGGTCTGGCAGGAGCTTCAGTTTAGGAGAGGATCGGCAGCCAGCGATCTTGCCAAGGGTTTGCAGGAGATCAGTAGGATGCTCAGACAGGCTGCCCTGGACCGTCTGGAGGCTTTCAGAGAGCAGGAGAGGAGCCTGCGGAGGAGTCTAGCTTCCCTTCAGAGACTCCAGGAGAGGGATCCTACGAGCCCTTGGATTTCAGAGCAGATGGAGTCAGCTCGCACAGAGATCGGATCCATCGAGGAGAGGAGGGTGGAGTTCCGATTCCATGCTCGGGCTTCTTTTTAGACACAGGCTGGAGACAGAGTGACTCGAGATTTCTTTGAGGCGACAGGGCCTCGCTTCAGACGAGAGGGTCTCAGGCGTCTTCGGCAAGCTGATGGCCAGGTAGTGGTGGATCCCCCCAAGGTTCGGGCGATAGCCACAGATTTCTACAGGGATCTGCTCTCTGCTGAGCCAGCAGATGACAGGGTGAGAGAGGCTCGGGAGGCAGTCTGGAGCTTCACGAGACCGGTTGTGCCGCGGCCCATTTGCAGCACTCCATTCTCTCCCCCTTCTCGGATACGGAACTGGAGGAGGTTCTTCAGGCACTTCCTCGGGGCAAATGCCCAGGAGAGGACGATCTCTCAGTGGCTTTCTTCCAAAGGTACTGGGGTCTCTTGCATAGGGGTTTTAGATTGGCATTCCAGGAGTTTATGGAGTCGGGAGACATGCCGGACAACATGGCAGAGGGGTTGATTCACTTGATCCCCAAAGAGGGAGGAGACAGACTGGAGATTAGACAGTGGAGACCGATCACCTTGCTAGGCACGGCCTACAAGGTCCTAGCTAAGGCGGCTTCAGCCTCACCTTCCGGACATCATCCACTCCACGTAGATAGGCTTCATCCAGGATAGGAGCATCTTGGATAACATCTTCTCTTTCTGGGAGGCGACAGTTAGAAGTCATCTCCTGTCTAGATATATACACCAGGGCCTTTGTTGTGGGTGTGCCCACCCTTATGAGGTGTTTTATCATTTTTCCCCACTCTCCGTTATTTTCCCCTATTTTTTCCCATTTTTTCTGAGGCTTGGGAGGGCTGCCAGATGATGCCGGGAGCACCCCAGTGCTGGCCGACTGGATCTTCATCAGTCGTGGGCTTCAAGGCTGCTGGCCGACTGCCTTTTACCAGTCGTGGGCATCAGATAGCTGGCCGACTGCATTTATGCAGTCGTGGACCTCTTTCTTCAGTCGTGGACACTTCTAGTGCTGGCCGGATGCCCTTCCAGGGAGGTATATATAGGTCCTCAGCCCCCATGCCTTATTTGTATCATTTCTCGGGATCTTCTTGTGTATATAGAGCAGAGTTACACGCCTACATCTCTCTCTCTCGTGCTGTTTTTCTGCCTGCGTTTTTGCTTTTGCTCTTGTGTTCCCAGATCTGGTCATCATCTCCGCTGCGTATTCTGACATGGTATCAGAGCCCTAGGCTCTAGATAGGTCTTGGGATTTGTGTGAGCAAGAGGGGGCTGTTTTGTGGCTGATTGGTGGACTGTTTTGGGCTGATCGGGAAGAGGAGAAGCAAGAGGAAGGCGGGCTGATTTGCTGGACAGCCACTTGCAGGTTTTAGTTCTTCTTTGTTCCCACCCACCCACCCTTTTCAGAGTACATCCCCGCTATGGCAGATCTGTTTGAGATGGCCGAGAGACATGTGAAGATCCCGACACTCCCCACGTTCCCGGTGGACCGTCAGTTGGACGGGAGCAACTACGGCATATGGAAGGTGATGATGGAATCCGTTCTGGAGTCCTACGATCTCGCCGATTTCGTCGTTGTTGGTGTTCCACGGCCGGAAGTAGAGGAAGGGGAGTTACCGTCAACCCGAAAGGACCGGGAGGCCCAGACGCAGATGTGGGATCGCGTCAACGCCAGGGTCCGTTCGTTTATTTTCCTCAACTGCACACCGCACGTAATCAATCATATAAAGCATATGACGTTGGCCAGAGGTATATGGCAGCATTTGGCCTCACTTTACAACAGGGTATCGCCCATGAAGAGGATTTCCTTGGAAGTACAGATGCGGGTTATGAGCCCTGCAAAGTCATCGACGATGCGAGAGCATATTAACAAGCTGCAGGCTCTTCAGCAGGAAGTTCTTCAGGCTGGGAAGGAGATATCGTCAGAGGACATGGCCATAACGTTGCTGTCACATTTGCCCTCTTCGTACTCAGCATTTTACTCCTCTTTGATTACCAGTGACAGGCTCAGCACCATCACGTGGGAGGAGCTTGTGCCCATGGTCCTGGACCAGGAGGAACGATTTACGAACCCTCCTCAGGGTGGAGGTTCGGAGGCCTTAACTGGCCAACGGTCGAAAGGCCGTAACACGGGCAAGGGGAAGGCTTCGTCGGAGAAGTCTTCTGAGAAGATGTCCGTTAGTGACCGCGAGAAACTGAAGGCAGAGAGGACCTGTAATGATTGTGGCGAGAAAGGCCACTACTGGAGGCAGTGTCCCAAGCGGAAGACCGAGAAGAGTGAAGACTCCTCAGCAATCATGAAGACTCCGGCTTTTGTGCACCTGGAGGTGATGGACACCGATGCTTCATTTTCTTCAGGCAGGGAGGAGATTGGAGGACTCTCCGCAACGGATACTCGGGAGTGGATTCTCGATAGTGGTGCTTCCAGGCACATGACTCCTTCCCGTTCCGGTTTACAGGATCTCTGCAGGTGTTCTGGTCATATTCTTACTGGGGATACGTCCACTATCCCAGTTCACAGTGAGGGCAAGATGGAGATAGTTCTCGATGGCAGAGGGGGGAAGCATTCCTCCCAGGTGTTGTATGTTCCGGCACTTGGTTTTCATCTGTTGTCAGTGCATCAGGTTTGCAAGACTGGCGTACGGGTGGAGTTTGATGAGCATTTTGTTGCTCTCCGGGACAAAGCAACAGGCCAAGTGGTTTGGGAAGGTGGAGTGGAGAATGGAGTTTACAGGCTTTCAGCACTCTCTCTCCCAGGTCCTCAGGATTGTGATGAGTGGCAGTCTGGTAATGGCTACTCAAGTGTGGATACGCTGCAGGTACAGGCTTTCCGGGACCAGGTGGTGGATAGCTTGCCAGTAGATGGCAGCAGTTGGCAGGAACTTTCCAGTACTGAGGTTGGTAGTTCTTGTGTTCGTGAGTCAGAGGAAGCTGAACAAGTCACTTATGCTCTGATGTCTCGTAGTGTTCGGGACATAGAACTTCCAGTAGTTGAGGATGTTCTTTCCACGGGGACCTTTCGGAAAGCCAAGCAGGTGGCAGGTGCTTACTTGCAGAAGGAGGTGGTTTCTCCAGGCTTTGTGGTTCCGGATTCAGAGGGGGTGGTTGACAGGTTTCATCAGGTTTCCAGGACTTGTTTGTGCACCAACAGGTGTTGATCCTTGTGAGCAGTGTGATGTCTCTGTGACTCAGAAGCTGTATGGTTCATTGATCTGGTTGATGGACACCAGATTGGACGGGAGCTTCCTGATGAGGCAATTAAGCTCTTGGTTGCAGATGTCTCTTTGTGAGGCAGGATTGCGTTTCCTATGGTTTCTACGGCATGCGAAGGATCATGGACTCTTGTACACAGGAGGGGGATTGCTGGATGGAGTCCGGCTCCACGGTTGGAGTGACTCGGTTTGGGGAGGAGATCCGGACACGAGGAGATCTACTTATGCCCCAGGAGCAGTTTTACGGAGCAGGAGGAGGTTACATTGCAGGTTTGGGCTTCCATTGGAGGAACCCATGGTCATCCAGAGGCACTTTGTTCGTGAACAGATCGTTGCTGATGACATCTTGCTGGAGTTCTGTTCGACGGAGGACAGTACGGTGGACCTCTTCACGAAGTCGCTCTCAGGATTTGCTCAGGCGGCACCCCAGCTCCCAGTGGTTGGTTACACAGCCAGGAGCTGAGAGGGGGTGTTAGAAGTCATCTCCTGTCTAGATATATACACCAGGGCCTTTGTTGTGGGTGTGCCCGCCCTTATGAGGTGTTTTATCATTTTTCCCCACTCTCCGTTATTTTCCCCTATTTTTTCCCATTTTTTCTGAGGCTTGGGAGGGCTGCCAGATGATGCCGGGAGCACCCCAGTGCTGGCCGACTGGATCTTCATCAGTCGTGGGCTTCAGGGCTGCTGGCCGACTGCCTTTTACCAGTCGTGGGCATCAGATAGCTGGCCGACTGCATTTATGCAGTCGTGGACCTCTTTCTTCAGTCGTGGACACTTCTAGTGCTGGCCGACTGCCCTTCCAGGGAGGTATATATAGGTCCTCAGCCCCCATGCCTTATTTGTATCATTTCTTGGGATCTTCTTGTGTATATAGAGCAGAGTTACACACCTACATCTCTCTCTCTCTTGTGCTGTTTTTCTACCTGCGTTTTTGCTTTTGCTCTTGTGTTCCCAGATCTGGTCATCATCTCCGCTGCGTATTCTGACAGCTACGGCTTTGGCTAGATTTCGGCAGGAGGATCTGGCAGTGCTCCTTCTCGACTTCGAGAAGGCATATGATCAGGTGGACTGGGCCTTCTTGGAAGGCACTATGGAGAGGATGGACTTCCCCCCTCAGTGGATCATTGGGGTCTCTGCACTCTACACATCGGCTCATAGCCAGGTGCTGATACAGGGCGTGCGCGGAGAGAGGTTCCAGCTCTCGCGCTCAGTGCGGCAAGGTGCCCCTTGGCACCCTTTCTTTTTCTTTTTGTGGCGGAGGCCATGAGCACTTTTTTGACGGCACAGGATACAAGTTTGCGGGGCCTCCAGCTCCCCATCCGCACCTCGGAGGAGCTCCTAGACTCGGAGTTTGCGGATGACACTGCTGTCTATCTTTAGGGAGGGGAGGAGAACCTCCGCCGCTTCACCTCAGCCATGGACAGGTTTTGCAGAGCTTCGGGCGCTTTGATCAACTGGCACAAGTCTTGTGGGTTGTGGGTCAGTTCTGTGCTCCCCCCCCCCCCCCCCCCCCCCCCCCGACTTGGAGGCCAGTTGATGGGTTTCAGTGGCTGCCCCCCGGCACTACAGTGCGCTATTTGGGATGCTATGTGGGCATTGACATATCTCCGGAGCAGCAGATAGCCCCTCTTCTTCTGAGCATTCGGAAGAAGCTTCTGTATTGGAGTACTGCTTGTGTATCTTTGGCTGGCCGAGTGGTTGTGGCCAACCAGGTTCTGCTTGCTACCATGTGGTACATCACTTCTTGCTGGGCCTTCTCTGGGGCGTGCATTGGCCATGTGCAGAGGCTCATCAGGAACTTTCTTTGGTCCGGTGGCGACGGGCGGCCCGCCAGGGCCAAGGTGGCATGGGCTGTGATCACTCAGCCGAGGGAGAGAGGCGGCCTGGGCATAGTTGATCCTATTTGCCAAAGCCGAGCTTTGCTTGGCAGGTTCGTGGCCTCCTACCAGGCGCTGAGCCGTGGAAGGAGTTTCTTGTTTCCAGGATTCTCAGCCGCACTCCTTCTCTTAGCGGCCCCTGGACCCCTAGCATCAGGTGGATCTTTACAGAGCAGCGATCCAGAGGAGTGGGCCTTGGCTTCGAGGAGCGTTTTGCAGCTAGCCTTCTGAGGGCCTGGGAGCATCTGAGGCCGTCACTCTTCCAGACTCCCCCGGGCACCGATGAGGAGCGCCTGAGGCAGCCATTGATCTGGAACCCCTTGATCCGACTTCCCAGTGGTCATATGGTTGGATTGCGATCTCACGTGTCGTGGGGCCCGTTGAGCTCCGGCCCAGCCCAGTCCCTAGACGACTGGATATGTTTTCAGCAGCTGCCTCTAGAGGCTCAGGAGAGGAGACTCAGCGGGATGAGGGGCAAAGAGTTGATGAGGCAGGACATTGAGGCGGCCATCCCCCAGGAGTGGCAGACTCTAGTACAGGACCCTCCACCTCCACAGTGGATGGGCGTCTTTACTCGGCATGAGATCCTTCTAGCGGTCTGCGGCTCAGCAGAGAGAGTCGCCCCACTCACTTTCGAGGTGGGAGAGGGAGGCCAGCTTCAGAGGACCCGACTAGATTTGGATGAGCTCCAGGGTTGTATTTTTCAGAGGGTGCGAGTGGTCGGCTTTCATCAAAGACAGTGGCATGTAGACCCCTCACCGGCCTCGATAGGGGAGGACCTTTCTTGGAGATTATGGGCTTGGGACAGCAAGCCTCTTATTCGCCTTCAGTGGGATCCAGGTGAGTGGCTTTGGCGAGATCCCTACTCGGCCCCTGCCAGCCCAGGCATCCCCTTTTTTCAGTACATAGCGAGGCTGGGGCGGCGGATCCAGAGGCACAGGATAGCGGGCACCCCGGCGGCGGCCGAGCATTGGCGGCGACAGGACTCTCCCCTGCCTTCCTTAGGGACTTCTAGCAGCGCCTTTGGGCCAGCTTCCGGCCCCGGAAGGTGACGCTTTTTCTCTGGCTTACAGCGCATAGAGGACTGGCTGTGGGGGCTTGGCTAGCTTTTGGCAGACACCCAGCGTCCTGCCCTCGGTGCGGCCACGCACAGGAGTCGCAGCGGCACTGCTTATGGGATTGCCCACAGGCACAGCAAGTCTGGCAGCGCGCTCTCAGGATGGTTTTTGCAGGCTCGCCAGGTGAGATGATGGTGACGTGGGGTGCGGTGGCTTGGGCCACGGACAGCGGCCCGGCCCTTGGATACGAGGACGTCCCTGGCAGTGTGACCATCCAAGTCTCTGACAAGGCGATGGCGGTGGTTCCGACGCCAGACTTCTCTTCGGCAGTCTCCCAGGAGGGGGACGGGCACAGATGGGAGATGATCAGCAGCATGACGGCTTGGCACATATGGAGAGCCCGATGTAGGGAGGCCATAGACCGCCAGGCGACTCCACCGGCGGAGGTCATACAGGCCCTCTGGGTGGACATCATTCACACCTTGAGAGGACACTGGGGGAAACTTCAGGGCGACTCGGATCGCATGAGAGGTCGCCGCGAGGCGTTCCTCCGCACTTGGCAGCCTGGCCCTTTCCTCATCGCGAGGGGCGAGGATGTCACTTGGCACTACAGGCCTCCAGTTTGGCTCTTCTCACCTCCCGCATGTACTACTAGGTAGCCCCCCCCAGAGAGCGGCCAGCCACGGGGGTGGAGCTCAGGTGTTCACTGTGTTTATTATCCCTCCTTGTGAGGTGAGCTTTGTAGCCTTATGGCGTTTTCTCATTAACTAATAGAAGGATCATTTTTCCACAAAAAAAAAAAGCCTTGTCACATGCACTCTGCACTCAGTGCATGGTGACAAGATGGCTCATCATCAGCAGTGCAACATTTGTACATTATTAGAACCCAATAGGATGATATTTGTTGTATGCCGTGATCCCATTGTATATCCTCAGTCCAGGATAAGTCAGGCACGAGCTACATAGGTCATTCCTCAGCCTTAGTAGGTCAATCAGTCAGCCAGTCAAGTCCCTTAACCCACTTGGAGAGAATCATTCATGCATGTAGAGTCAGTAGAAGCCTTAAGGTTTGCATCAGAAAGCACTCTGCATTTTGCATAATATGCATTCATATGCCTGTGCATCATTTAGAACATCTCAAAAGCCTTAGGAAATTTACTAGGATTTATCTGGTATTTTTTCCATATTTTATGGTATTTATTTAGCATTTATTATCTTTATAAACATAAACTTTATTAAATAAATGACCAGCCAACTTGACCAGCCCCTAGTTAGTATAAATAGGCTTGCATAGGGCTTAGTTCTCCCATTCAGTCTTCAGTGTGCTAAGAGCTTTCCTCCTCAGCCCTAGAAGTACCCTTGCCTTCAGCGCTAGACTAGTCTCATCCAGCCCTTGAAGTACTTGAGTTTGCTTCAGCTAGCCCTGGTTCTCCAACGCATGTAGTTCAGCAGTCCCTACAGCCATAAGCACAACCATACAGTACATCTACAGGCCCAAATCAGTAAATACACCTGCGTTTTCTGCATATAAACCAGCCGCCTGCAGTTCAGTCCCCTACAGTATGCGTTTACAGATCTACAACAGCCTACAGTCTGCGTTTCTATCCAGCATCAGCCCCTACAGTCTGCGTTTCAATCCACCATCAGTCCTACACCCGTAATCAGCCCTACAGCCCTGCGTTTGCAGATTTCCAGCAGTTTCAGCCTTGATTCATCAGTCTACATCAGTATCCAGCATTCAGTGCAACATCCCGGCATACACCAGTCATCTAGTAAAGGTATTCTATCATTCATAAGCATTTACAGCATTCTAACATAGCTTAGAACAGTCCACCACTTTCTTTTCTCAGCCACCACAGGTGTGCAGTCCTTCCTCATGCCCTTGGGAAGAGTGCATAGGCTCGAGATCAGTTCATTGAGGTGTTTTCACAATCGTGTATAGTTCAACCAGGCTTCCGATCCTCCGAGATCTTGCGTTTGGCTTATCTACAGTCCACAGTCATTCTCTCTAAAGTAATAAAGCAAATACTATCTCATTATCAGGATAGGGGGCCCTTCAATGGGTAATTTGGGGCCCAATCTGGTGTACATTTCTCATATCTCTCTCTCTCATCTCTTTAAATTGAAGTATTAAAGTGGATTGCTAAACTCACGAAACTCAAGCTACAGAAGACGGTGTGAGCATTTGTGTGACAAGATCATCCAATACGAAGACTTCCGCTGCATATCACAAGCCTAATCCAACAGGGGCTTCTACTCAGGTTGCAATTTTCTCGTGGCCATGAATGTTATCATAATTTCAAGCATACTTGAGAGCATCCTCCAAAGTTTCACTCATTCTAAGATATCACAAGTTGGTACCGGATCTACCTCGAAAACAAACATGCATATCGCATGTTGCAGGTCCACTTTGCACTCCGATAGCGAGCCCTCAAATTCTTGGGCATCCCTATCTAAGGTTTGTCCAAACCCCAAATCCTTAAGTTTGCAGAAGGATCTACCACTAGAAACTATTGACGAAAAGCATACTTAAATTTTTGCTAGGAGAATGGCTTTGGCTACAGATCGCGCCACGAGATAAAATCTTTCTGCTTTACATACATATGAACCTGGGAATTCTGCGATCATCTATCTCGTTGACCAAATCAAAGTATCTAGTCCACTTGTTCAACAAATTGAATAGACATGTCTCCTTTCACTCCTTTTTCTCTTCAAAAAAAGATATTGTAAAGAGATTTCCCTAAGAAGACCCCCTACTCAGACCACCATCATGAAGACTTTTCGAACTAGATGACTCATAACAAACATTTCCAATGCCAACACCTTCAACTTTCTTCTTTCCTTTGTCAACCAAGAGCTCGAAGATAGGACGAAGGGCAACCATGACCCGGAGTATAAGCGAAACGAATTACTCGAGACTTTTGGCTACATAGGTGGCCAGAGAGAAGTCACCTTGTTTGACAACATTATTACAGAGGACGTGGTCATGGAACAAGCCTCTCGGTGAGCTTGGTTTTCGTTGACCTCGGTAGACAAGAAAGTGGAGGGATTTCTGGGTATGACAACGAGCATCAAGTTTGAAGCTCACTGGGCTAAAATAGTCATCCAAGGCACAGAATTTGTGCGGATTTCATGGTTGCCCCTCTTGTAGGGGAAGCAAACATAATCTTAGGGATCTAGTGGTTTCACAAGTTTACCCCAGACATTGATTGGGACCAGCACACGTTTCGGATTACCCTAAATGTGTCAAGGGCCCCAGTAATCATTAAGTGTGAACCCAAGATACCTAACTTTCCGATCATTAGCCATCTACAGTGTCAATGCACACCCAGAAGTTGTACAAGTGACATGGCATATCAGAGCATTCATAAGCATTTGGCAGATAGCATTCAGTCTCATCAAGTATTATTCAGGCATTTGCAGCAATACCCAAGCATATAGCACCAGCATGAGTGTCAGTGTAGGGGGCTGTTACAGCACCTACAGCAGGTACATTAAGCAATTAGGGCATTTAATAGCATCAAGTCAGGGCCTCTTGTGACCAGCCAACAGCAGTTAATCGCAGCCGACAGCCTATTTAGGCATTTATTGCCGTCGTGAGCCTGGCTGACAGCAGCAAACATGCCCGACCAAAAACATTCACTCATATATAAAGCATCGCATCATTTCAGTCATAAATCATCTGAGCATCTCATTTCTTCTCAGCGTTTCCTGTCTAGGGAGCAAGGAGAGTCAGCATGTTCAGCATTCAGACAGCAGTAAGCATTCAGTTCAGTCATCTCTTGCCTCCTACATAGAGGAAAGCCAGCATCCAAGGGTGGACCTCAACATTGGAGAAGGAATCAGTAATCATCATCAGCATTCAGCATATCTCTCTCATTCTGACAAGGATATCAGCATAGATCTATTCATAGATCTTCATTGTAACCATTGCATTTAATATAGTTGCATTCCATTGCATTGACACCATTGTCTATCTCTTAAGTATAATTAAGTGTAGTTTAGTTAAGCCCAAGGTTGTTTTACTACGATCGATCTCCCACATGTCACATTCGTATCAGAGCTTTACAGGGTAACCACCCTTAGATCATGTTCATTCCATCAGTCATTCAGTAAGTCAGCATGTTAGTCGCTTCCACTCAGTTAAATCCACTTCTCAAGATCTTGCAGGCCATCCTTAGGGTTTTTCCCTTAGGCATGCATCAGTAACCCATCCATTTGCATTCTTGCTCAGCATGTAGGCTTGCACATGGCTTGCATCAGCATAGCAGTCATCTTAGTAGTTAGTCTAGCATCTCGCATCTGCAAGGCATACAGGTTTCACCCATGAATTTTCTAAGGAAGAATGACATCCATCATCAAAGGTGTAAATGGAGTTTCGGGCTTCAACTGGCAACAGGGGGTTCTCTTCCACATAAGAAGGCGAAAGTTTGCTCCAACATCGCCCTCAGGAGGTCCAGAGGTTCAGGAACGACGGAGATGGTGCGTAAAAGGATGATTCCACAGACAGGTCAAAGGTGACTCAGGTGAGAAAGTGGCTACCATCAAGTGAGAATTGTGGACATGACCATCCCAAAAACCGCATTCCAAACTAAGGGGGCATGCCTTTTGAATTAACAAACACCCCAGCTACGTTATGATGATGGGTGTTTTCAGGGACTTGATAGGAAAGTGTATCTTCATCTTTTTGGATGACATATTGATTTTCTCACCTACCGAAGAGCAACACGATATTTACCCAAAGAGCTTTATGACAATGAGAAGAAATAGGAATTTTATTTATACAAGGTTCACTACTTCAGATGTATAATCAGTGCCAAATGCAACAAAAGTGGCGGAGATCCTAAACTAAGAGATTTCGAAAACAACATATGACGTTAGGTCGTTTTGTGGGTATTGCCAAGCCTATTCCACCCACATCGACAAGTTTTCCGACATCTCAACAGCTCTTACTAATCTACTTAAAGGCGTCAAAATGACCCCTTGGGTTTACACGCTTTCAAGGACCGCAAGGTTGCATTATTTGAGGCTCCTTGTTAGGCACTAGCCTCTTGGGATGCCCCATTTTAGGTGATCACCAATGCCAGTAACATCACTATCAAAGCGGTCTTGCAACAGGATGGGCATCTGGTAGCTTACATGTTCCATAATTCCTGTAGAGAAGAATTACTCGGTTTATGACTGGGAACTCCTTGCGGTGATACAGGCCCTGAAGCATTGTAGACATTTTCTTTGTGGGCCCGACTTTGAGATTTGCACAGATCATCGGGCTTTGCATTGGCTTCAAATGATGCCAAGCGCAAATTGGAGTGACCGTCAACACCGCTGGAGCCAAATTTTCCGGTAATTTGGTGGTATGATCGAGTATCTTCCGAGCAAGCACAACCCAGTGGCCAATGCCTAGAGAAGGAAAGGAACCGTGTCCCACATCCAATCCACACGGATGGAATTTGCCGATACAGAACTAGATGACATAAAGCACAAGTACACAGATTCCATCGAATTCGGTACTCAGTGGGAACACGCATTGGACGCCATAGAACCATGTCATTTCTTGATCTGAGATGGTGGCTTTTCTACAAAGGTCAACTTTATGTGTTGAAACAGTTCCAAGCAACTCTTCTCCATGATGCCCATGATATCGTTACTGGTGGTCATAGGGGCATGAACTCAACTTTGGAGAAGTTAGAGCGGAAGTTTTATTGGCCAAGAATGAGGCGAGACGTGTTCACTCATGTGCAACAATGTCTGGTTTATCAAAAGGTGAAAGCTTCTCGTGGAAAGAAGATAGAGTTGTTACAGACTTTACACATTCCCGAAGGATCTTTTCAAGACATTTCAATGGATTTTGTGACAAACCTACCTCCCAGTCCGGGTAAGCATACTATGCAATGTTTGACGATCGTTGATCATTTTAGCAAATTTGTTGTGCTTATTCCTTGTAGGACTAATGTGATTGCTGAGGATGTTGCTCGATTGTTTATTCGGCATTGGTATCCCATAGGTGGCATACCTAGGACCATTGTGTTAGATCAAGATGCCAAGCTTACCAATCATTTTTGGAGGACATTATTTGATTTGATAACTTTGAGACTAAGTTGAATTTTTCCAATGCATTCCACCCACAGATGGACAGCCAAACGGAGATTTACAATCAATTGGCAATCGACGTGCTGAAGTGTTATGTTCACGACCAACAAGCTATTGGCAAGACTCCATATGAAACAACATTTGGAAGACCGTTCCAGTCATTGTTGACCAAGACATCATCTTCAGTGCCTGAAGCTAACAAATTGACAGAGTCTTACCAGGAGATTTTGGAGTTTGTAAAAGACTGGTTGGCTGAAGCGTAGGAGGCCTACACTCGACAAACCAACAAGGACAGGAGAGATGTGATCTTCTCGGAAGGACTTCCCCATTTTAGAAAAGTTCAATGAGGTTTCCATGAAGCTGAAGCTACCTACTACCTCCCAATCAGACCATGCATGATGTGTTCCATGTCAGCTGGTTGAAACCTTATAATGGACCTCCTCTCTCCGATGTCCACAATGAACAGGAACCAGACATAGTGGACGAAGCTGCTGATGGTTCTAGAACAGATCCTTGCACTTGGAGAAAGGCTTGTCCACCCCAAGCCTGCTGAACTTATGTCTCAAGGTTTGCGAGACAAGTATTCAAGTGTCCATACCTTCCGTGATCCAATGCTACATGGTGTACGTGACGACAAGTGCTTGATTCGGATCAATTTGCGGTGATGCGGAGGCTTGATTTTGAGATTGAAGGTTGGTAGTATTCGTAGTGGGAAAAGGGTTGTTTTCTAGTTCACTTGGTAAAGAGAAGTAAAATGTTGAAAGAAAAGCTTTTAGGGTGGAGGCTAGCTTCCGTGGAAAGATTGCCCGTGGAGGAGTAATCACTGACCAGCCTTAAATTCATTGTGTAGATATGAAAAGATGAGGCCAAGCCCTTTTTTAAAAAAAATACGTGATTGTCAAGGGCACCCTTAATTTTAGCTTTCTTGCCAAAAAAAAAAGGCTGATCTATATATAGCCTCCTCTTCAACACATTTTTTTCCAAAAAAAGTCGGTCGCCTCTAATATTACACGCATCCTCTTTTATCACCAGGTTCACACATCCATGGCCCCTCTACAGGTCTGTACACACAAGCTTCTCCATACTTTTTCTGACATGCTGCCCTTTTTTGCCGGCCTTCTGCACCCCATAGCTGGCTGTGTTTTCACCCTACTGTTGGTATTTCTTTATTCAATTCCAAAAATATGAATGGCTGAGTACAACAAAAATCAGCCAAGAGATTACACCTGTATGTCCAATCTGACGGCCCACAATCCTTCTTAGCACAGAGGATCTATGCACACAGATCTGTGTCTCCAAATAACACACTGTGCCTCCCTCTGATCAGCCAAGACCACTACGCAGGGCAGCCATGAGCATACATCTGGCATACAAGTGCATGATACAACATCTCAGCTCATACATACATGTACTATCCAAACTCTGTCTCAACCCTTGTCAATCTGCCATACCCCTCCTCTCACAAGGGGCCATATAACTCATATCTGCCAACAGACATCAAGCAGTAGAAAGAGAGATAGATGAACAGATGAGGAGCTTACCAAAATCAGCTCGTGAATCAGCACTGGAGGAAGTATCGGTACCAATCTGTACTTGCAGGCACTTGTTTCCACAACCCTGCTTCACACTTGAGTATGTACTTGTCTGTACCCTCCTCCTTGTGTTCACTTCTATGCTGTCTTTGAATGTACAGATCTGAAAAACAGCACTGTACTTGACTGTACTTGACTGTACGGGCTGTTTCTGCAGAAAACCAGAAGTAGCCGCCTACTGATTTGCTGCTGGTCGCCTGCGCCGTCTGCAACAGTGTTGCCCAGCACCTGTACTTGCCCCAGAACTGGCCGTACAGTGTACCTACAGAAAGTACAAAACTGTACTTGCAGTCGTACAGCCTGTACAGCCTGAATTCAGCAGCTCCAGCCGCCTGTCTCTGTCCCACAGCTCTGTGCCTCTCTGTCCACAGCAGTACCTGCTGTTGTACAGCACTGTACGGCTGCTGTACGGCCTGTTACAGCACACAGAAGTCAGCAACAGCAACCCTTCAGCAGTCGACCAAAGCTTCCCTTGCTTTTCCACGCTTGAGAACCAACGCATGGATGCTCCACGACTCCTTTTCCCAAAAAGAAGAGAGAGAGGGAGGAGAGAGAAGTACACACTCCAAAAGTGGAGTGGCCTCCTCCCCATAAAAATCCTAGGGCCCCCAAACTTTAAAAGTCCCCTAGGGGCCACTAAGGCCTAGGGGCAACTTTAATAAACATTAAAGTTTAATGTTCTAGTTCCCCCCTTCACACCTAGGGATGTCCACACATCTTTAACTCTGTCCGGGCACCCCCCATGTGAATCATTCAATATTCTGACTCTGCAACCACCATGCCCACACTTGTGCTGATCCATTTTCACAGGGCCATGACATAGAACCCACTTAGGATCAAGGCTTAAGGCTCACCTCTCAACCGTCCCCCCGAGCTGGAGGCTAAAGCTACGTCTTGGGCCCTGCTCTCCAGACGCAATAAGACCAGGCGTCCCATACCACCCAGCCACATCCCAACAGTGTCCTCACGCCGAGCATACCTGATGGGCCATGCACTACAAGTTAGACTTGACGAAGCATGAAAAATAGGATTCCAACATTGTAGGCTTCTTCTGAACCACTCACATATCTTGTCAAATCCTCCTCAGCCACAATGCCTCACATGATGCAAAACATGCAGCTTTGTACTCAGTCTCTATCGATAAGAGTGCAACAAAGGGCTATTTCTTACAGACCCAAGAAATGCATCCCGAACCGAGAGAAAAACAATACCCTATTACTGAGGGTAGTGTTCGAATCACCTACCCAATCTGAGTCACAAAAGCCACCGAGGGTCGGTCTTGCCCGCAGTATATGTGATGTCGTACTCCTAAGTACCTTGGATGTATCGCAACATAAGAGTACCTTGGATCTGAGTCACAAAAGCCACTAAGAAGCTTGGATCTGGATCACAAAAGCCACTGAGGGTCTTGCCCGCACCATAGGTGATGCCGTACTCTTCAGTACCTTGGATGTATCGCAACACCCATATACCTCCTTTCCAATGATTCTCCAAGGACTAGTTGGAGAACCTGCTCAAAACACCAATGAAACCAGAAGGGGAAAGGGTCGCAAAAAAGCAAAACAGACTAGGACCACCAAAGGTCTTAGCATAGCTCTAACCTAGGTAGGAAATCACTTCTTTTGGATACACTCTCAACAAGAACCTCACTCTGACGGAGGGAAATGAATCTTTGAGTACATACAGGAATGTGAAGAGATAAGACACCCATTATCGGCAAAGAGCTGAAGAGATTGAAGCCAAGCACAAACAACAACTTCAGCAGAGTTGGGAAAATTGAAGCTAAGTAGAGATGGAAAGAAGAAGAACTTGAGGCTGAATGGTTGCAGGCAGAAGAGGAACTTCGATAAGACACCCATTATCGGCAAAGAGCTGAAGAGATTGAAGCCAAGCACATATGACAACTTCAGCAGAGTTGGGAAAATTGAAGCTAAGTAGAGATGGAAAGAAGAACTTGAGGCTGAATGGTTGCAGGCAGAAGAGGAACTTCGGTAACATGATCATAGGAGGAGGTGCTTTCAAAGATGTATTGCTGCCCGAGATGCGGTTGTCACAGCTAGAACAAGGGAGTGAGATCAATGACCACTACTAGCTTCACTAACAGCCAACAAAGAAGTTTATTCCTCTCTCCAGATTTACCTTTAAAAAAAAGTCTCAGCAGGTTTATAGCAACCACAAACCTGCTGCTCTATATCTGTAGGGGTAGGTCCGTAGAGGATCTAGCTGAGTAGCCATACTTAAGTCTGCTTTTGCCATGTCACGATCACAATACTCAGAGCGCTTCTCATAGGCTGAGGAATTATTCCGAGCCTTCTCGATCAGCTTAGTCATTTCCTCATATGCTGCTTCTCTGTCGTTTTTTAGATAATGGACACGAGCAAGTCCTTGATGTGCCCGTGTGTGCCGGATCTTTAATGCACTCAAATAGCAATCAGCTGCAAGGTCAAGCTTTCCACAGTCTACATAGACGCTACCCAAATTGTTGAGTGCCTGCAACAAAATGGCACTGCATTCATTCATTACCCTAATTGACAAAAAGGCATGAGGCTAACAAAGGCAAATCACAATTCAAACATTTACAAGCACTTTTTGACACATCAACGTCCAGCCCACGTATACCTGGCCCTTTCGTAAGCCATCAGATGGGCATTTCAAAGCTTCCTCAAGAAGTCCAATGACTTTAGCAGACGAATCAGGATCTAAGGTGGTATCTGCTAGGGCATACGCTTTCAAAAAAAATGCCTCGAAAGAACGTTGAATGCTGACCGATTCCTCAGCCTTTTCCAAGGCCTCCTCACGGTGTCCTGTGTCATACAAGATCCATCCTTCATAAACAAGCCTCTCTTGTTCGGAGCTTGCATATTTGCGAGCAAGACTCAAGCTGCGCATTGCAGCCCTTGGACAATTCAACCTAGGGTTCAAAGTCGATCCACCAACTGCGTAGGTTAGAGAGCAGAAAGCATAAAGCTCAACAAAATAAAAACAAAGAGCACAAAAAGAATGTATTTTGCATGCACCTCCATGCACAGAGTAGAAGCCTTGCCCAGACAAGCAAGCATAATTACAGAAGAAAAACCACAGCAAAGCCACCCAAATTTGAATAATGAACAGGTGGACAGTTATACATGAACTAACATGTTGGACAACCCATCTGCCAGTCAGCCATCTGCCTTCAAGCATGCTTAACTTGTCAGAAGATTAAGCCTCTAGCTATGCCTAGGAAACCATGCAAAAGCATTAGAATCAGTCCATGGATTTACCTCTTACATCCTACGGCATATGTGATGAGGAATGCCCTTGACAAACCCAGTAAACAAGCACATTTCATTCCATGCAAAAAACTACTAAGGCTCCTCATATGGCTCATCTATTTGCGCTACACACATGCAAGAATGGTGATTCCAAATGCCATTGTCAGTGATACTGATCTGCACACACTAGTCACTTCTAGAAAGCTTTTAGACACACAGCTGGAGTTTTCTTTGGAAATTCACACTTGAATGCATAGTTGCCAGGTTTCAAGAGATATTCCATAGGTTTCAAACCTTTTCAAAACGTTTCCAAAAAAAATTGTACACAAGGGTAGTAAAAAGGTGCTATAAAACCCTAAAACATGCAAAGAAGTGCCATTTCTTTCCTAATAATAGTTAGAAGAAGTCAGAATAAGCACTAAATGTGCAAAACATTCATTATTCATGCTTCAACCAAATCAAGCTTGCTTGCAAGAATGAGTACAACGCTATGGGGTAATGCTCATTGTCGTAGACATGCAAGTGAGGCCTTTCCCCCACGTAAACAAGTGGTTAGGGGGTCTAAGTCCCAATGCAGAAGTTGGGGGTTTGACACATAGTTACTAGGCGTTTCTGAAAGCGTGCTTCCTACAAATCCTAAATGTATTTATTTTTTTAAAGAAGGTTGGAAATGTTACTAGGTCCAAAAAATCATATGCATGCTATCTATTTTATGCTAGACTTTACAAACCATGGAAGCAATGAAACAATCAACTTCAAGACAAAAACATTGAATAGTTTGTTAGCATGAATCATCTCCTGGTTGTGAGCCCCATCACTGAGTCAGTGGGGGACGTAGGAGCTCTGATTATTTTAGGTAGCATTGGCTATTTTTATTATGCATTTTAGGCACCTTTTATGGGCCTTCTAGCATTATTTATTTTTGTCCTCCTTTTGTCCTTTTAGGGACCAGTCGGCCAGCTCCTAGAGGGGGTATATATATGTGCCCCCATGCTCTCACTCCTATCCATCACTTTCTTCTCCATCCACAGCACAAGCCCTACCCCCAGAGTCACACACTGCTCCACGCAGGGCTGTTGTACTTGCTTCATATATTCAGATTTCTATCTTGTGTTTCTCTCATTCTCATTCTCATTCTCTTGTCTCCGTACCGCTTCTGCATGCACTCTGACATGGTATCAGAGCACAAGGCATCTTTTCGGAGGATTTCATCACGAAGAAGCTGCTGAATTCTGTGTTTTTCAGAGGCGGCCAGCATTGTCATCATCAAGGGGTGCTGCGTTTTCATCAAGGCGGCCTGTTTCAGCCCGGGCATCATCATCTGGACATTGGAGAGGTGCGTTTTCTGCTTCCCGGCTGTTGGACAGAATTGGTGGCTGCGTTTCTGCTGCTGCTCCTCTCTACAGCCCTAGGGGTTGCGTTTTCAGCCCCTCCTCCCTCCCCTTTCTGTTGCCCTCTTTTCCTTGGTGCTTAGCCAGCAGTTCTTGGCTGCGTTTTTCAGCCTCCCACCCTCCCCTTCTGACAGCCCTTCCTCTATCTTCAGCCTCATCTTCCTCCTCCTCTAAGCTTTCCCTCATCATCTAGGGTTTGCGTTTTCAGTGCCTTGAGAGAGAGAACACTCCATACAGTTGTGTTTTTGTGGCTGATCTGCAGCCCTCTTCTTGGCTGTGTTTTTTTTCGAAGCAGTAAGTACTCTTTACAGCATTCTATTGTGGGATCATGGCTGATGACATTGTGGAACAGCCCTTGCTTCAAGCACCATCAATGCATATACCCATTCTTCCCAATATCCCCGAATCTTCAAAGCTGGATGGCACCGATTTTGACCTATGGAAGGTCAAGGCCATGTCTATTCTAGAGACATATGACCTTTGGGAGTTTGTCACCACCCCTATACTTCGGCCAGATACCTCAGCAGAGTCGGCTACATCTCGTACCTTGCACGAGGCAGCTTTATGGGACCGATTCAATGCTCGAGCTAGATCCTTCATCTTCATGAACTGCCAAGATGTGGTTCTCCCCCATATCAAGTCTTATACCATGGCTTATCAAATATGGAAGAAGCTCGAGGACCTCTATGAGGTCAAGACCTCTACCAAGCGCATGTCTTTGGAGGTGCAACTTGCGAAGATAACATGTACTGATTCATCTTCCATGCGAGATCGCATCAACCAGATGGAGTTGTTGCGGAGTCAGACAGCGTCTTGTGGCAAGATAATTGCCTCAACGGATATGGCAATCAAGCTACTTGCTCAGTTTCCTCCCAAGTTTGACAACCTGTACTCTTCACTTCTTGCCTCCAACCGGACAGAGGACATCACCTAGGAGGATCTTGTTCCTATGATCTTGGAGCAGGAGGCCCGGTTCCTACAAAGAGACGGTGGTAGCAGCAAAGGCTCCAAGGCGTTTACTGCTCAGAGGGGGGCAATCCAAAGGGAAAGGGAAGCAGGATTCATTCAAAAAGGAGAAAAAGGGTGAAAAGGAGAAGACCAAGTCTGAGGTGGAGTGTGCCCATTGCAAGAAGACACGGCATACTATGGATCAATGCTACAAAAAGCACCCCAACCTTAGACCTACATGGTGGACAGAGAAGTCCAAAGCCAAAGATACAAGTTTTTCTACAGCCGCAACCCTGGAAGAGGGGGTATTCCTCTCGATTACAGAGTTGGAGACCAGCGAGACTGCATTGGCCTCTTCTAATTCTCGACCTTGGTATGTGGATAGTGGCGCTTCAAGCCACATGACCTATCGGCACGTTTGGCTTCAGAACCTTCATGACAAGTCCGCAAATGTCACTATTGGAGATAGGTCCACTCTTCGAATACAAGGATCCGCTCTCAAAGGACACAGGTCAGATGCTGAGGTCCTTTATGTTCCAAATTTGGGATTTAACCTTTTGTCTGAGAGTTCTCTTACCAGGCTAAGTACCTGAGTCATCTTTGATGAGCATTTCGTCATCGTTGAGGATCGTGATACAGGGCAGCCTCTATGGCAAGGAGTGCAAGAATGTGGCCTATACAAACTCACCGCTCTTATGGCCAAATCAGTAGCCGAGACAGGAGTTTTGTGGCATGCACGTTATGGACATTTGCATTATGATGCTTTACGCCAGGAATTTCGTGAAAATTTGGTAGAGGGGTTGCCAGCTGTTGGGGCACGGCCCGGTGTATGTGAGAGTTGCCTTAAGGGCAAGCAGCATCGAGAGGCCTTTCCAAAGAAGGCCACCAGGAGAGCCACTACCCCATCGGAGCTTGTTCATTCGGATTTGTGCGGCCCCATGCGCACACCGTTAGTGGGCAATGCTCATTACATGCTGCTATTTGTTGATGATTGTACCAGGTACACATGGGTCTATTTCTTGAAGACCAAGGATGAGACCTTCGGCAAATTTTGTGATTGGAGGACATTGGTGGAGAAGCAGTCTGGACATTCTGTCAAGACTTTGAGAGCCGATCTTGGTGGCGAGTTCACTTCAAATCAGTTCAAGAACTATTGTGCCTCTCATGGCATTCAGATGGAGGTTGCCAATTCAGGGACACCGTCAGAGAATGGTGTTGTGGAGAGAAAGAACCGGACCATTGTGGAGATGGCGAGGACCATGCTGGAGCATAAGGGGCTTCCAAAGCCTCTTTGGGCCGAAGCGGTTGCTACTGCGGTTCATATTCGCAATCGGTCTCCTACACTTGCTGTTCGTGGCAAGACTCCTTATGAAGCTTAATATGGTACGCGTCCTTCCGTCTCTCATTTTCGATTTTTTGGATCTGACGCTTTTGTACATGTGCCTAAGGCAAACAGGACGAAGTTGGACGCCAAATCCAAGCGCCTAGTGTTCGTTGGATATAGCACCACGACCAAAGGATACAAGCTCTATGACCCCAATTCTTGGAAGGTGGAGATCAGTCGAGATGTGGTCTTTGTCGAGACTACTCCTAGTCTCTCAGAGGGGGCTTCTTCTACTTCTTCTTCGCAGTCCGGAGACATTGACGAGGCAGCTCAACCTTTTGCTTCTCAGTCTCCGTCCATTCCAGCCATGTTGCCATGCATTCCTCCTCCCGCACCCATACCGGAGATAGCGCATGTACCCTCCTCTGAGGGGGCCCAAGAGGAGCATCAGGATGCAAAGGTCAGTCAAGACCGCCCTACTAGGGCATGGCATGTACCTAGATGGTTCTTTCAGACAGTCTGGGATTCTAGAGTTACCGAGCTTCCGGAGACCAGCCAAGATGGCTTGAGGAGATCCCAGAGACTTCAGCAGCAGGGTCAGACACATGTGTGAACTCTGCACTCATGTCCCGAGTTTTACAGGATAGTGAGCCGACTAGCATTGAGCAGGCTCTATCACAGGATGTTTGGAGGCGTGCTATGAAGGCAGAGTTGGATTCCATTGAGCGGAATCAGCCATGGGAGTTGGTTCCTCGGCCTACACGGCGGAAGGTGATTGGAGTCCAATGGGTCTATAAGACCAAGTATCGTTCAGATGGCAAATTGGATAAGCACAAAGCTCGTCTTGTTGCCAAGGGCTATGCCCAGAAGTCTGGCGTGGATTTTCAAGAAACCTTTGCACCTACGGCCAGGATGACCACCATCAGGAGAGTGATTGCTCTCGCACCTCATCATCATTGGCCCATTTATCAGATGGACGTAAAGTCCGCCTTCCTCGACGGAACTCTACAGGAGGAGGTCTATGTTGAGCAGCCCCCAGGATTCCTTATTCCAGGAGCAGAGGATATGGTCTACTGCTTACGGAAGGCCTTATATGGTCTCAAGCGGGCACCCATAGCATGGTACCAACGTATTGATAGCTTTTTCATACACACTGGTTTTTAGAGATCGGATTCAAATCCCAATCTCTACATCCACCGAGAAGGAGGGTTGGTTACTCTTATTATTCTTTATGAGGATGATTTGAATCTCACTGGGAGCCACAGTGCGCATATTGCTCGCACTAAAAGGGACAGCTTGGCCAGGAGTTTGAGAGGGGGTGTTAGCATGAATCATCTCCTGGTTGTGAGCCCCATCACTGAGTTAGTGGGGGATGTAGGAGCTCTGATTATTTTAGGTAGCATCGGCTATTTTTATTATGCATTTTAGGCACCAGACCAGTCGACCAACTCCTAGAGGGGGTATATATATGTGCCCCCATGCTCTCACTCCTATCCATCACTTTCTTCTCCATCCACAGCACAAGCCCTACCCACAGAGTCACACACTGCTCCACGCAGGGCTGTTGTACTTGCTTCATATATTCAGATTTCTATCTTGTGTTTCTCTCATTCTCATTCTCTTGTCTCCGTACCGCTTCCGCATGCACTCTAATATAGTTTCCTACAAATGCGAGAAGTCTCCTATACATTTCCTACATGGGAGGGGGGTACCAGGTTTTTTTTGTTTTTTTTACATGTATAATACAATCAACTCAAGACCAAAGGCGTATGGCACAAGCGCACAAGAAAATTTGAGCCCGCATCAACAAATGAAGGCCTTAAGGCGCCTCCACCAGCCAAGCAAGCCCATGCATAATGCGTCCTTGCAAAGCCCTTTACCGAGGCTAAACGCAGCTCCTCCCATGATATTCCTTCTTTGCTCGTTGCCTCGTGCCAACTTGCCCGCTTAGATTACGACCTCAACGACGATGATGCCAACCGCGACAGTTGTTGTATGTGCAGCCAATTCTCTCTCGTGGCGCACAAATATCTTAATCTCCCTCTCTCATGAACTTATGCGCATATGTTACATAAGTGAGACGAAGGCTTTTCATAAGCTTTTAAAAACAAAGCTCCTCTTCTATCTTCATGCACCTTCTTCTCTACAAAAGTTACAAGCCCCGATTCCTTTCTATAAAACAATGTTCCTCCTCCCAAAAATAATGATTCTCACATTGCTTTTTATTGCCTCAAAATCTTTAGCCATCTTTAGCTTTCTTAAAAGCTATTTTTTAAAAAAAACTTATCCCTTGTTCCTACACGTTTCCTTCTAACCAAAGCTTTCAAAAAATAAGACTGAGCTCCCACTGAGATAATGCCAAAGAAAACAAGGGCGACTAACAAAACGCCAATCACCAGAGCTGTCGGATCGAGAAAAAAGATCACTCATCAACACACGACGAGATTCCAAAAAACTAGAACAAACTAACCAAAACCAACGCGATTAACATTGAACACAAAAGGCCAATGTTGGAAAAATATGGGTGCACACATACATTTCCAGCTAGACGTGCATCAAAAACCCGAGAAAAAATTTCCGTCACGTTTTACCTCCCCAAATCGAGGTATGCTTGGACATCTCGATTTGCAACAAGAGTCATCATTGCCGTTCCACATCCTCCAAGGTCAATGACAAAGGATCGTTGTTGCTCACCAGCATAAGCCAAAGGACCATCTTAAAGTTGCAGCTTCAGAAGCAGACCGCATGAACAATGTGCTGCTTTTAACCAATGGATCATCAAATAGCCCACTTTGATGCATAAGCCATTCGAACAACTCCCCTGAACCATGTTCTCACCACAGGCCTCTTGTGTACACAATGAATGCATGGCCAAAAAAGCTGCAAATATATCCTCCCGAGTATCCAAAGTAGTGTCATCACAAATAAAGCTATCCGTGATACAAGAAGATCGTTGTCAAACTCATAATCCATAGGCAAATTTGTAATCTCATCTTCATCTATGATATGAACAAGGAAAACCCCAATGATACACTTGTCCTCCTCAACAATGTTAACCCCAAGAAACTCATCGATATCTTTAATGTGAACCAAGAACTCTCTAATAATGTATGTGTCCCTAGCAACCGGGGCACTATTAAGAAACCCATAGGCATCCTCATCCTCCACAACAAACCATGTGAACCACACAAGAGTCAAAAGAAGAAGCAACCCCCATTTGCCTTGAGCACAAAGACACTTTCTTGAAGCACGAGCCATACAAAGACTTGATCGTCAAAAATTATCGATCTAATCACGAGGAACTCTTAAGCATATGCATAATCCCAAATCCCAGGCCCAAGATCTTGTGATGACCAAATAAAGAACACGAGCCTTTTAAAAGCTACCATACCATTGTGCTGTCGAAACCAGAAGAAAGAAACATACCATGCATCATCACTAGACGTGGTATCCAAATCACATGTTAACCCCCAATATGTCAATGAAGATCATGCCTTTCAAGAAATCCAAGAACTTGTGTACAATCAACCATAGACCATGATGAGTCCACCACAATCCTCCCTTGTAAAAAATTTCCACTGAACATGAAGAACCTCATACGTGCCAAATCAACCCTCCTCAAGATCTTGCAATTCACATCCTCAAAGGCAACTTGGACTTCATCCTTGTCACTTTGGTTGAACTCTTTGCTCAAAGTGTTATCAAACCGCCCAAGAATCAGCCAAGAGGCCCACCAAGCGACCAAACCAAAGAGACATGCGCCAACCACAAAGTGTAGACACTACACCCCCAAAAGGCGTAAAGCGCAGGTGCACAAGGAGATTCGAACCACATCAACAAGTGAAGGCCCTAAGACGCCTCCACTAGCCAAGCAAGCCCACGCGTAACGTGTGCTTGTTGCAAAGCCCTTTATTTACCAAGGCAAAAAAGGAGCTCCTCCCATGCTATTCCTTCTTCGCTCGCTTAGATGATGACCTCGACAACGATGATGACGACCGCAACAGTTGTTGCATGTGTAACCAACTCTCTCTCATGGCACACACGTATCTTAATCTCCCTCTCTCCTGAATTTACGTGGAGCCATTAGAGAAGAGAGAGAAAGGCTTTTCGTAAAAAGCTTCTAAAAACAAAGCTCCTCTTCTATATTCACGTGCCTTCTTCTCTACAATTGATACAAGCCCGTATTCCTTTTTATAAAACAATGTTCCCCCTCCCCTAAATAATGATTTTCACAAGGCTTTTATAGCCTCAAAAGCTTTAGCCATCTTTATCTTTCTTAAAAGCTATTTTTAAATAAACTTCTACAGCTAGCTCCTCCAAAATCTAAGGCTCATAATCCTTGTTCCTACACATTTGCTGCTAACCAAAGCTTACAAAAAAAGGGACCGAACTCCCACTTAGATATTGCCAAAAAACAAGGACAAGACAAAACGCCGAGCACAGGAGCCGTCGGATCAAAAAAAAATATCCCTCGTCGACACGTCGAGTGTTGGGGTAAAGGCGTTATGCCCACCCTTATAGTGTGTACAAGCCCATAAGTTATAGTACATAGTACACTTAGTACTTTTAATGTACTAAGTGCACTATGTGTACTAGTGCAATATACATGTGTGATAGGGGAGTCACACACTCACTTGATGAGTTGACTTATCCCCACAACTCTCTCTCTCTCTCTCTCTCCCTTGCTTCTCTGTGTATGTCTCCCACATTAACCTAACCCTAATTCTCCCACAACTGGTATCAGAGCCATCAACTGGAGCACACAGTCGAGCCAGCAATCGTGAAGGCAAGCTTGTAGCGAAGACCAGGCGCAGCGGCTGTGGTGGCAAAATTTGGAGCGAGTAAGAAGCTCCTGTGAGCGTTCGTAGAAGGCTGCGTACAAGAAAGCTTGTTGCGCTTTGTGGCCACCAGCGGCTGCTGCTGTAGGCGGGTGGCGCTCATAAGCGAGCGAACATAGCCAAGGCAGCATAAGCGGGCTTCCATCAACCTAGGCGAGTGGCGCTAGGCGAAGCTAGGCGAGCGAAGAGGCGAACTCAGGCGATAGCACCCTGGTATCGCGAAAGAACCACCAAGCGATGGCGCCGGCTGTGCGAACTCAGGCGAATCAGAGGCAAGGCGTGTAGCGCTGGGCGTAGATGCGCTAGGCGAATACGTCAACAAGCAGGCAGGCGTCGAATTGGGCGAAGGCGTAACAACTGGTCTGCTCGACTGCTCGCCCGTACGCGTAGCATACAACTAAACGAAGGCAGTTCTACGCAGCGCCCTTGTGCTTGACCGTGAAGTGGCAACTCGACCACCTCTCTGCACAGTTGCTGCAAACAGGAGCCCTCCATTGGCTCAGTCTTCTGCAGTTTGCCTGAGGAGTCCTTCACCTGCACAACTGCAGCAGCATCAACACGACCCTCCTCTTTCTTGCAAACAGAATTTTTTTTCAGAGGTACATGCTTCAATTTTTTTTTGGGATTTGCAATTGAGCAAGTACAGTAATCAATTGAGCAGGTACAGGTGCCCAATTGCTCAATTTTTGAGCAAAATTGGCAAAATTGGGTGACATTGATCACAATTAGGATCAATTTGCAGGAAATTGGTCACAATCAGGATCAATTTGCAGGACATTGGTCACAATCAGGATCAATTTGCAAGAAATTGAATGTCAAAATTTGGGGCTTTTGATGTAATTGTGCAATTAAGCACTCATACATGCTGTATGATGTGAAAAATCGCACATTTGGGCAAAATTGCAGCAAATTGCAGCGCAAATCAAGGGGCTTTTGTGCCGATTTGGTTGATTTGCATGCAGGCAATCGCATTTGATGCTGTGGATAATGTGTTGATGCCTTACAAGCACTCAATGTGCCTATAAATCAAGGGGCTTTCATGTATTTGATGTATATGTGGCCAGGGGGAAGCATCGTGAACACTCTGGATACCTTCATGTGCGTCAATGTACCATGTATGATCAGAAATTGATCTTAAATCAAGGGGCTTTTCAAGTTCGTATGCTTGTTGAGCTTGGCAAAGCAGCAGGCAAGACATTTATGCCTTGAATCCTCAAAAATCAGCTTGCAGTCAAGGGGCTTTTGCCCAATTTCTGTTCGGGACTGTTTTATGCAGTGTTCGGAACTGTAAAAGTCTGATTTTTACTCATTTGGACAGCCAGGAGAGCATTTATTGCTATTGTACCTGCTGGTACAGATTTGGCACATCTTTGTGCAAGTTTTGGCATGGCTGTACACTGTTTTGAGTGACCAAAAGGTTCAAATTCAGCTGCTGTACTTGCCGGTACAGGTTTGGTACATCATTGGTAAACACTTGGTACTGCTGTACAGTACTTTGGAAGGGCAACAGAGCACATTTAAGGTGCTGTCCAAAATCTGCAGCAACCAGATTTTGGTGATTTCATCACAAAAAGTGGGAGAAAAGTTGCATTTGTGCTTCCGCAGTGGGAGATAAAGCTTGGGAGAAAAACTGTGAGCACTTTGTGTGCTTTTGGTGCAGTGTTTGCACATTTTGCAGGGAGTCAGGCATTGACAGGTTGCATTTTGCTATGGCAACCACAGGTGAGAGCTCTTCATTGCTTCACATCAAGAAGCTTGAAGGCTCGCATAATTATGATATTTGGCAAACCCAGTGCTACAATGTGTTGCTCCAGAACAAGCAACACAAGCCTATCAAAGAAAGGGGTGTAATGCCCGCTTCTCTTACTGCTGAAGAGTGGGAAGATATGGATGAGCTGGCAAGATCTACTATCATGTTGTCTGTGTCAGACTCATTACTTTTCAGCATTCGTGAAGAGAAGACAGCTTGGGGAATGTGGCAGAGATTGCAGGACTTGTATGCCCAACAAAGTGCCTCAAGCAAAGTGTATTGGTTGAAGAAACTCATAGGTCTTCAGATGAAGGAAGGGGCGTCTATGACAGCCCATCTAAATGAGTTTAATGGTATTGTCAGCCAGGTCATTAATCAAAAGTTGGCGATGGACGATGAGTTCAAAGCCACTTTTCTCTTATGCACTTTGCCAGAGAGTTGGGACACATTCAGGACAGCCACTAGCAATTCGCATGCTATGCTGTCATATGCAGATGTTGAGGGTGCTCTTCTTCAAGAAGAGATGAACAGAAAGAATAATTCTGTTGGAAAGTCCAATGCAATGAATGCACGTGGGAGATCCCAGCAAAGGGGTAAAAGCCAAGAACGGGGAAGGAGCAAGTCTTGCTCCAAAAAGGATTTGGAATGCCATTATTGTGGCAAGAAGGGACACATTAAAAAGCAATGTTACAAATGGAAAAATGATCAAAAGGAAAAGGGAAAAGGCAAAGACAAAGAGAAAGATGAAGCCAAAGATGTAAAGCCAAAGGGCAAAAGTGGAGTCAAGATTGAAGAAATCAATGTGTCACATGCAGGTGGCAGTGAGGATGAGGTCCTATTTACTTCTTCACTTGATGCCCATTCACTTCTTACTGGTGGTCATGGTATGCACTCATGGATCATTGATTCAGGTGCCTCCTTTCATGTCACAGGTTGCAGAGACTTGTTTGTCAGGTACACTGCTGGCAATGAAGGAGTGGTTTATTTGGGTGATAACCATGCATGCAAGATTCTTGGCAGAGGTGATGTGAGGCTTGTGTTTTCAGATGGCTCACAGCTTATGCTCCATGATGTCAGGCATGTGCCTGAGATAAAAAAGAATCTGCTTTCTACTGGACAGCTTGATGATGCTGATTATGTTACCACATTTGGTAGTGGAAAGTGGAAGATTAGTAAGGGCTCACTGGTTGTTGCCAGAGGCTCTAAGGTGGACACTCTTTACTTTATGCATGCAAGTGTTTGTCACCATGCTAATGTAAATGCAACCAAGCTGCCGGAAATTTCTCTGTGGCATAGCCGGTTGGGACACATGAGTGTCAAGGGAATGGAGCAATTGTCTCGTTTGGGTTACTTGCCTTCTCTAAAGTTTTCAAGTTTTCAGTTTTGTGAGCATTGTATATATGGTAGGCAACTACAGTGCCCCCACAAGAAAGCTCTTGGACAGAAAGATGCTCAGTTAGAGCTTGTGCATACAGATGTATGTGAGATGCCTCAGCTTTCTTTGGGAGGGGCAAAATATTTTGTGTCTTTTATAGATGATGCCACACGCAAGGTGTGGGTTTATCCTCTTCGTTTGAAGAGTGATACATTCTCAGTGTTTGAGAAGTTTGTTGCTCTTGTTGAGAATCAAACTGGCAAAACACTGAAGGCTTTGCGTTCCGACAATGGTGGAGAGTATATGTCCAAACAGTTTCAGGACTTTTGTGATGCTAAAGGCATCAAGAGGGAGCTCTCTACTCCTTATGATCCTCCACAAAACGGGACAGCAGAGAGGATGAACAGGACCATACAGGAGAAGGTCCGTTCTATGTTGTCACATGCTGCATTACCTCATGGTTTTTGGGCTGAAGCTGTTATGACAGCCGTTCACCTTATAAATAGGTCACCTAACACGAGGCTTGGTGGGAAAGTGCCAGAAGAGGTATGGACAGGGAAGCCTCCGTCATACAAGCACTTGAGAGTGTTTGGTTGCGTTGCGTACGTGCACATACGCAGGGAAATGCGCACCAAACTTGATCCTAAGTCTCACAAATGCATATTCCTAGGATATGGTGACAGAGGTGAAATGGGGTATAGACTTTGGGATCCCATAAATAGAAAGATTATACGCAGCAATGATGTCATTTTTTATGAAACATGCATGTATAAGGAGCCTGCAAGGCAACAGGAGCCTGGCAGAGTCATCTTTGATGATGATGGACATCATGGACAACAACAAAGGGCTGTAAATCAGCCATTACAGCAGGAAAACCAGCCCTTAAATGGTGCTGAAAATGGTCCAAATGGACAGCCAGAGATGGCAGAAGATATCCCTATGGATATACCACAATTAGAGGATATACCGGGAATGATTTTTCAGCCTTATGGCATGGAACAGGAGCCACCAATGGGTGATATGCAGGCTGGACAGCAACCTGCAAATGATGGTCATTGGGTACGGAGGTCCACTAGACCCTCCAGAGCCCCTGACAGGTTTGTTCCAGGGGTTGACTACTTGATGCTCACTGACTGTGGGGAGCCCTCATGTTATAAGGAGGCTTTACAGAGGGTAGACAAGGCTCTTTGGGAGCGTGCCATGAAGTCAGAGATGGATTCTCTGCACAAAAATGGAACTTGGAAGTTGGTGCATTTGCCTGCACGCAAGAAGGTTTTGCCATGCAAGTGGGTATACAGGCTCAAAGTTGCACCAGATGCAAAGCCAAGATACAAAGCCAGGTTAGTGGCTAAGGGCTTCAAGCAGGAATATGGTGTGGACTTTGATGAGATCTTCTCTCCAGTGGTCAAAATGACCACACTTAGAGCTGTATTAGCTTTGGTTGCACATGATGATCTGGACTTGATTCAGATGGATGTGAAGACTGCTTTTCTTCACGGTGATCTCCATGAGGAGATATATATGCAGCAGCCAGAGGGTTATGCAGTGAGTGGAAAGGAAAAGCTTGTATGCAAGCTGAAAAAGAGTCTTTATGGGCTCAAACAGGCACCAAGGGAATGGTATCATAAATTTGATACATTCATGAAATCTCAGAAATTCAGGAGAAGTGACATAGATCACTGCTTGTACACCAAGAAAGCTTTGGATGGCAGTCTATTGATTCTCATCTTGTATGTTGATGATATGTTGATTGCCGGGAAATCTCGTAAGGAGATGGATGCCTTGAAGCAGAGGCTGCATCAAACCTTTGATATGAAGGATTTGGGTGATGCAAATCACATCTTGGGTATGCGGATACTTCGGGACAGAAATCAGCATGTGTTGTATTTGTCTCAGAAGGAATACATTGGCAAAGTCTTGCAGAGGTTCAATATGGACGGGGGGAAGAAAGCTAGTACTCCTTTGCCTCCATATGTGAAACTCAGTGCTATGGACAGCCCACAGTCGGATAGTGACAGGGCTGATATGGCCAAGATTCCGTATGCTTCAGCTTGTGGCAGTCTCATGTATGCCATGGTTGCTACTAGGCCGGACATTGCATTTGCAGTGGGAGTGGTTTCTAGATACATGGCCAACCCTGGCAAGAAGCATTGGGAAGCAGTGAAAGGTGTCATGAGATACCTGAAGGGCACACAGGATATGTGCATTTGTTTTGGCAAACAGGATGCATTAGTGCATGGTTACACGGATTCGGATTATGCCGGTCATCCAGATAACCGGAAGTCTACTACCGGTTATGTGTTTACATTCACAGGAGGTGCTGTGTCATGGATATCCAGGATGCAGAAGTGCACTGCCTTATCTACTACAGAGGCCGAGTATATTGCAGCCACAGAGGCTTGCAAGGAGGCATTATGGCTATCTCGGTTAGTGGTTGATTTGGGTTATACAGGGGATATTCCATTGTTGCATTGTGACAGTCAGAGTGCCATTCAGTTGGCAAAGAACCCTGTCTTTCATGCAAAGACAAAGCATGTGGATGTGAAGTATCACTTCATCAGAGAGGTGATAGAGAACAAGCAAATTCAGCTTGTTAAGATTCATACGGATGACAACCCGGCTGATCTGTTGACAAAGAGTTTGCCTCCGGAGCGGTTTGCTCATTGCAGACACTTGATGGGCATTGGATGAGGCCAGTTTCAGCCTTGATATGGCCTTGTATATTATCATGTACATGCTGATTTTTTTCTTTTCCTTTACTTAAGGGCACTTTGCCTTTAAGTGGGAGGTTGTTGGGGTAAAGGCGTTATGCCCACCCTTATAGTGTGTACAAGCCCATAAGTTATAGTACATAGTACACTTAGTACTTTTAATGTACTAAGTGCACTATGTGTACTAGTGCAATATACATGTGTGATAGGGGAGTCACACACTCACTTGATGAGTTGACTTATCCCCACAACTCTCTCTCTCTCTCTCTCCCTTGCTTCTCTGTGTATGTCTCCCACATTAACCTAACCCTAATTCTCCCACAGTCGAGATTTTAAAAAAAACCGAACGAATAAATCAAAGCTGACGTTACGAACTTGAACGGAAAAGAACAAAGCTAATGTCGGAAAATATGGGTGCACACATGTTTTCGACCAAACATGCATCAAAAACCTAAGCAAAAAATTATTGTCATGCTACATAAATCTAAATACCTTGAAGTCATGGCATTATCAGGGATCTCAGCCAAGCCGCAAACTTGACGATTGTGATGTACCTCTCCCAATCAAAAGGTCGCTTAGAGACCTATGCACGAAGCATATTCTCGAAAACCTGATTTACTCTTTGTTTTGTAGGAAATGGTGTGCACAACATAGCTGCAAGCTATGGAGGGTGGAAGAGAGAGAAATGAAATGAAATGATATATTAACGTCCTCAAAAGGCCAAAATGACCTATGAGACCAAAAAGGTTACAACAATTGGTGGATCTGATACAATGTCTATGTAAGAAAAGCTAAAACAACTAAACAACTAACTGAGGAAAAGTAAGGTACTAGGAGCTCCTAATGGATAACATCTGGGAAGGAAAACTCCAACAACAAAGGTAAGCATCATATACATCACTATCCAAAGATGTCTGTCATCGGTCGATGGCGGATATCCTCAATGTCCTCCATGGTGAGTACTCTGACTCGACGTCTCCCATGCCGTGCTAGTATGGTCCTGATCCTCTGTTGTAGTCTCCGCCGGTGTCGGGATGGGCCTCTCATCTTTGGGCGCCTGGACCGCCCTAGCTCTATAGCCCGATCAATCAGTGTACCTCTGATGCGGCTATACTCTGGGGCTAGCTACAATGCCTGCTGGCCTAACTGCTCAATCTCTGGTCGAAAGAAGTCTGTAATCTGCCTCTGTAGGTGTCTCTCCCTCTCTCATCCCCTCCCTCTCAAGAGACCCGGGTCTCTCTATGTCTACGTAGCTCCAGCAAGTATAATCCGAGGCATCTCTGATCCTGGTATCTCATGACTCTGGAAAGTGGTCCGACCCAAGTCAAGCAGGATTTCGGAGGACTTTCTCCACCCTTGAGGAGGCTAAGGCACGATGCCATCGGGTTTACTACTACTTTGTGGACTTCCAGAAAGCCTTCGACACAATACCACGGGACCGCCTCTAGACTCTAGAGGTACAGCAAACATGATTTGGAGTATCACTGCTCTTTATGAGTCCGTAATTGGACGGATCTAGGCTCCAGGAAAGGTGTCAGAGGAGATCTACAGCACCCTTGGGGTGAAGCAGGGCTGTCCACTCTCCCCTACTCTATTCGGCATTTACATAGATGAGATCATGGATTTTATTGCACAGATAGGTGGGACTGGTACCCCTTGGCAAACATTATGATTCACATCCGTCTATGCTGATGATATTGTCCTTCTCTTCGACTCAATGGAGGGACTCCAGAGACACTTAGATGCATTACAGCAGCTCTGTTTACAGCGAGGCCTCTTAGTTAATCTTGGGAAAACCAAGGTCATGATCTTTAATACCTCACGTCCTCAGCTGCTGCTAGAGAGAATTTCACATACATGGGTGATCCAGTGGACGTTGTCTCTTCCTACACTTACCTAGGGGTCATTTTCACTAGCCCAATCTTCACCATGCATCCAACAGCAGAGACCAGACTAACACATGAGGAGACAAACTGGGTGATCAAGACAAATATCCTCAGTTTGCACATTCATGCTACATGGATTGCACCTTCAAAGTTACCTACGAAAATGTAGTTCTATAGAGATCACTTCTTGAGGCTCACACATGATGGGTTTATACAGAGAGCACGCTACCTTGATGTTCACATGTCACATGCTATGAGGATAGCGATTGGCCAGATACGTGTCTTCCCACCGCCTCAGAGTGGAGACTGGTAGAGTAGAGGCATAGTCACAGGGGACGGAAGGGACGGACTGTTGGAACGGAGGGACGCCAAGTCGGGACGGTTCAAGAACGGGGACGGTAGGGGACGGTCAGACGTCCCCCTGGAGGCGTCCCTCACAAGGGATGGTGAAGGGGACGGCAGTAGGAACGGGGACGGTTGTGGGGGACGGCACTGTGGGGGGACGGCAGGGAGCCATTCTGTGGTTTCCTTTGCCCGTTTCTAGCCGTTTGCGGGGCTGTTTCTAGTCATTTGGCTTGGCCGTTTGGGGAGGCCTTGAGCCTTTGAGGCTTGGGCCTTGAGGCTTGGGCCTTGGGCCTTGGGCCTTGCCTCTCTCTTGCCTTGAGGTTTGGCATTTAGGCTTGAGCTTTGGGGCCTTGGGCCTTGGCCCTTGAGGCTTGGCCCTTGCCTCTCTCACTCTCACTTGCCCTTGCCTCTCTCTTGCCTATCTAATATCTATATAAGAACAAGGCTACAAGGCTACAAGCATGGAGTTTAGCGTAAACAGCCCTTCGGGCCGGGGGGGGGGGGGGGGGGGGGGGGGGGGGGGGGAGATGACTCCCCACCGGACCCCCTGCAGAGAGGGGCTCACACCCCCCTCCGCACCTTCCCCCAAGTAGGCTGGTGTGAAACTACGCGCCGCAACGGACCCAAAATTTACAGCCCATATGCAGTAGGTGTATAATAACTCACCGCATATGCATGTAGCCTGGTTGGCAGTGTGCCAACCTTCTCCAGAATCGTCTCATGCTATCTAGCCACAATCGGCCACCATCCGGTGTTTAAACCGGGACCTATCAGGTGACCCATGCTACTCATAAATGCCTTCTCCTGAGTTTTCATATAGGGGGGACTCACAAAGTAGAGTTAGCCGGTGCCTGTGTAGTTACCTGAGGGTGGAAAAACTTTTAAAAAAAAGTATTTTTTGAGTGCCGTTCCCTCCCCCGTCCCCGTTCCCTACTTATGGCCGTCCCCCGTCCCATCCCCATCCCCGTCCCCCGTTACCGTCCCCTGTTCCTTGTGACTATGAGTAGAGGACATACCTAGGGAGAGCCGGATTAAATGACTGCTTCACTGGAGTCGAGACTGAGTACCATATCTGCCATTGTCCGGTTTATTAAGAGATACGAGGGAGATTCCATTGCCTTTTCAGAGAGGGATTCAGTCCACTGAGTCAAATCATTGATTACTCTGACTAGCGATGCTTGGGGATCTTTCTTCTTGAGCTTCGCAAACACAGAAGGTCCCTTCTCAGAGAGCCTCACCCACGAGCACCCCTTTGACCGCGGCAGCAGCCTATTACTAGTTTCTTCTAGAGACAAGCTGAGGATGATGAGGGGCTGGATTCCACCATCAGCTCGAGCCCTTCCTAATACAGATCCCACCCCACCACCGGGAGTCATCCTTGCCCAAGCCGATACTTTACAACAGACTAGACGCCCACCTCCACCCAGACGCCCACTATCTACCCGTTAGCTTTGCAGATACGAGATATGCTCCACCGACACCGATCAACCCCTTCCGACCTAGTGGATATGTCCCAGATATCTGATCTACTTGTATCACCCATGCTAGATATCCTAGATGGCCTTCTACCCACCCCGGGGGGATCATCATACTAGCTCTCATGATGCTGTATTTTCATGGCGGTTTCTAGGCAGTTGTTTCTCGTTTTTCATTAGTCCGTTATATTTTCAATTTCATTTTCATTTTCGCTTTCTTTTGTTCCATGGCGAGATATAACGTGGACTATGACTATGATGTAATCTTTTGGTGGGTGGATCGCAATGACAAGGAACTTGCTCATATTGGCTTGGGTCTTGCAGATAATTTAATCCATCACATCGACTTCAACAAAATTGCAAAGGAGGTATGGAACAAGTTGGAAAATCTATTTGACAATCTGATTAATAATTCAAAAGTGTTCTTGAAACAAAAATACTATACATTAAAAATGAAGGAGCATCACTCACTTCAAGAACACTTGAGCACTATTGGTTCTTTATTACAACAACTTGCTAGGTTCGAATCCCTTTTCTCCAGATTACCTGGCTCGGTACGAAGAGGTTGCTGATAGGGTCTCTTTACCTTGTTTTATCATTGCCCAAACTTTAATGATTTGAAATAGTCAAGACCTAGAATAGGCCTCTCTCCAATTCCATACATGTCTATTTAAGGGTTCTTCCTCATCCATAATACTTTGCAAACCTTCAAATCTTGAGGATGTTGGAGTAGAACAGCTCTCATACAATTCGGAAGAACCATCGGTGCCCTCACTACCAACATTGATGAAGACGACAAGGCTGACCTCTTCTCTAGTGTCGAGGACATAGACAGGTTCAAGGAAATCCTCTCTACACTAGAGTATCTAGAGAGATGACTTATGACAACATGATAGCAATCCTTCTTGACAAGGACCGGAGGTTATAGGACCAAAATATAGTGGTCATCGACATGGAGAAAGGCTGCTTCTCAAAACAAAGAAGAAATTCAAGTCAAGGCAATGAAGTGCACCTATTGCAGAAAGCAGGGTCATACTGAACTTTGAAGAAAAGTGCTTCAAGAAAATGGCTGAGGAACAAGAAAAGAACCACGCAAACTTAGTGGCAAGAAAAAAAGATGCAGATTCAGAGGAGGAAGGACCAAAGAAGCTGGAGACTTCTACAACAACACCCGATAATGACTCTACTGCTGAATTCTCCAATCTATCACTTGTAGAGATAGATACGGACTTTATGTGTTTGAGTTGGGTCCTCTACCCGGGCTGCCCCTCGAAATGAGATGGAATAAATGTCCATTGTGTGTTTATCCATTTGTGTTTGTACCGCCTTATGCTATGAAAGGCTCTATAATTATTTCATGTCCCTGTTTTAGGTTGGGGGACTAGATCGGGAGGCTAAAGAATCACGTGTGGTCAAGCTCCTTTTGCAAGCTTGACTGTGATCTGGTCATGTATGACCACTGTGATCTTTTGCATCACATCCTCATGATGCTAGTCGGTCCAGATAAGGTGTCGGCCAGTTTCATGTTGGACAAAGTGCTAGAAAAATAGCATTAAATGCTGTGATTCACATCTGTTGCTATTTATTTGTTCTGGCCGACTACTACTTCTAAGGCTCCTATGAGGCCAACTGATGCTCTAGGGCCTCCATGGCTGGCCGACTGCTGGTAGGGGCAGAATTAGGCAGCCAACTAGCTACCTAGGCCCCTCTCCAAGGCCTAGATGAAGCCCTTATGGGCTGCCATGCTTATGGGCTGGCCCATAGATGATTCTACTACCTTCTACATGCTTGCTAATGAACCCTCTTGCTAAGGATAGACTTCTGCATGCCTTATCTAATGAATTCTCCAAGCGGGTTAAGAGGACTGAACTGCAGACTGACCTCTATGGCTAGGAGACTGACCTCCGTAGCTCGTGCTAGACTATCCCTTGACTGAGGGCTCACAATGGGGTCATGGCGTACGACAAATATTCCTATAAAAAGGTACTATTTCTGTACAAATGTTTGCAATGATGATCATGCCAATGTGTAACTCTGTACCCCAGTGCAAGGTGCACGTGACACTAGGGTTCTTAAATCATACAAGCAGCCTCAAGCACTCTGTGCTTCAATCCAGGGCAGCATAGAAGATCCTCTTCAACCAACATATGTGCATATCCTCGAAAGTTCTGGATTCGCATAAGTGGCTTCATAGAGTCTTCTACAATGCTATTGTTTCGGCCTGCGTTTGGTCTTTCTCGTCTTTGCGTTTCGCAATCCACAGTCATCATTCTCATCATTGTACAAAGTTCTCCAATGTAATACAAGCAAATACTCTTGCTAGTGTGTAACTGTGTACCGCTAGTGTGTAACTGTGTACCCCAGTGGAGGGTGCACGTGACACTAGGGTTCTTAAATCATACAAACTGACCGCTCCCTACAAGAGGCCTACAGATCGGAAGACAATATACACATATTTAGAACACTTAATTTAACTGTTATTAAACAATGGAAACAACATCAGAAACACAAATACTGAAAATACAAATGACACCAACACTGAGGCCGGAAAGGGCTGGCCCCCCCCTCAATACTTTTTGTATTTCTTGGAGTATTTATATTTGTACAAGTGTCACGGGCCTGACAGGCCAGATTTCTCCACAAGGGAGTGAAAACAACCAAATAAAACTGGTTCAAGTTGGAGTAGCCCCAAATCACAGGCTCATTCCCACCTTTACTGGGTGGACACCTGCCTTTCACTGGTCTTCCGGGACCGTGCACCAACAAGCACGCCCGTACTAACGCAGGCCAAGGGATACACCGCGGAGGGAACGTGGCCTCGTTCTCCCCAATGAGCTTTGCTCCCAGGTTCCCTCGTGAGTCAAACCTTCATTGGCTCTCAGAAGCTCTGAGAGCGCGGTTAACAACACCACACAGGGAAATATATTGACCACACCACGAAGAACATTCCTGAGCATGGTCAACATATACATGCTTTGCTCCTACACTACACAACTTAAATCTGAATTCAATTAACAAATTTCATAATTACACAAATAAGAAAACATGAGGACACCTGGTACAATGAGTACAATTCCGGTACAACAGGTACAATTTGCAGCAAAGTACAATCAGGCACATCAGGTACTTCACACGTGTGCAGGTACAACCAGCCAGGTAGTATTCAGATTCTGTACTTGCAGCAAGTACAACAGGTACAATAGATGCCCCACACGTGTGCAAGTACAACCAGCCAGGTAGTATTCAGATTTTGTACTTGCAGCAGGTACATATGGGCAGCCAGCAGGTACATGTGGGCAGCCAACAGTTGCAGGTACAGCAGGTACCTGGTCAGGTACACGTGGACAGTCAGCAGGTACACATGGGCAGCCAACAGTTGCAGGTACAGCAGGTTCTGGTCAGGTACACTTGGGCAGCGAGCAGGTACACATGGGCAGCCAACAGTGCAAGTACAGCAGGTTCTGGTCAGGTGGTACAGCAGGTACAGACTGAATTCAGCACGTGGGAAAACCAGCAGCAACAGGTATAGTTCAAGTACAACAGGCGGGCAGCAGCTGGGAGGCAGGTACAAGAGAGAGGCGATGCAGGAAGAAGGGCAGCCAACAGGTGATGATGAGAAAGAAAACCCACCAACCCACCACGTGTGGGAAATTTCCAAAAATGTTCCATGCAAAAGCCTTTATCAAAGGTTATAAAACCTTAATACCCATTTAATACTATGGGCACCCACACTAGAAAATGTCCAGCCCTTCTTTTAAATGTGTGTGAACACATTGCCTTATAAAAATTAAGGTTTACTCTAGTTTATGGATTTTACCTTTTAAAAAGGGCAAAATGAAAATACTTACCACCTGTCCACACGCCACACCAAGTCAGCAAACAGCATTCCACGGTACACTAGGGACATCCCCATCCAGTGTACTGGCACGGCATAACAGGCAGACACGCACAAACAAGTCATGCAAAAACAAATATATGCATGCAGGCATAAATGTAAATAAATATGTCCTGGTCTTCCTATGGAGTGACAGTCCCATAGACAAGACACTATCCTGGCCATACACAGGTGGCACCAACAGGCTCCTGTCCATACAGCACAAAGCAAATCACACGGGTGACATGAAACTGGTTCCCGTCCATATGACGCAGCACTGGTCGCACACGCGTGGCACTAATCTGGCTCCCATCCACGTGACACCATAAAAATGGCCCTTTCACATGGGACATTAGCCTGGCCCCATGTGAACATGGCACAAATCTGGCCGCTCTATGGAGTGACAATCCCATAGAAGTGGCTCCAAAAATGGAGATGGACCAAATGGTGACACAAACATCCTCGAGCACTCTGTGCTTCAATCCAAGGCACCATAGAAGATCCTCTTCAAGCAGCATATGTGCATATCCTCAGAAGTTCTGGATTCGCATAAATGGCTTCATAGAGTCTTCTACAATGCTATTGTTTTGGCCTACGTTCGGTCTTCCTTGTCTTTGCGTTTGGCAGTCCACAGTCATCATTCTCATCATTGTACAAAGTTCTTCAAAGTAATACAAGCAAATACTCTTGCTTGCACGGGGATTGGTGGGTGGGTGGGGGGAGGGGGGGGTGCCTCAGTGGGTAATTGGGACCCAATCTGGTGTCGACTCTCATCTTCTCTTTGTCTACTCTTCTCTCTTAAAGTGGATTGCACAAACTCACAGGTTTAAAGACGGCTTTGTTGCACGTTGCGACGGCCAACCTATTGCATGCTACATTAACTATGGAGTGTTTCAATGTGTTCTAGATACCATGTCATCTCATGCTAACTATGAGTCACCCAATCGATCAGTTGATCATAAATTTGATCTAGTTCAAGGGTCTCAGCCTGTGAGCGAAGCGTCTTACAGGATGAGCCAATTTGGAAAGGATGAGATCACCCGAGAGTTATCGAAATATCTCACGATGGGCTAGATTCATAAGAGTAGATCTCCTTGGAGGACACCAGTACTTCTAAAGCACAAGAGGAACGAAAGTTAGAGAATGTGTCAATGATAAAAAGTTGAATAAATTTACGATCAAGAATAGATATCCCCTTCCGAGAGCAGATGATTTGATAGATAAGCTATAAGGAGCTGCCTATTTTACGAAGATTGACCTTCGTACTGGTTATTGCAGGATACGGATAACTGAGAAAGACGTCTTTAAGACAAGATTCCGCACGCAATAAGGCCATTACGAGTTCCTCGTATTATCTTTTGGGCTCATGAATGCTCCTGCTACTTTTCAACAGATGATGAATAATCACTTTATAGATTATTTAGGGAAATTCGTGGTGGACTTCTACATGATATCTTGATATACAGACATCCTATGGAGAAGCACCTCCATCGTCTTGAAGATTGTGAGACGGGAGAAGTTGCATGCCAAGCATACGAAGTGCGAGTTCTTCAAACAAGAGCTCATATATGTAGGACATCAGATTTCTCGAGATGGGATATGCATAGATCTTGAGAGAATATAGAAGATTTCAGATTGGCCAATTCCTCAAACCGTAAGTCAACTTCGGGCGTTTCACCATCTTTCTTAAGAAGTCAATGTGGGATTATTCACAATTAAGTAAGCTCTCAAACTTAAGGTCAAGAAAGCACATGTATGGCCTTGCCGGATCCTAGCCAACCATTTGTAAATGCTAGTGATTTCGCAATAGGCACGGCATTGTTCCAGGATGTATGGCCTTGCCGGATCCTAGCCAACCATTTGTGGTTATGACAAATGCTAGTGATTTCGCAATAGGTGCGGCATTGCTCCAAGATGGCCGACTTGTGGCATTTGAGAGCAAGAAGCTTGACGATACACGTGTCAAATGGCACACTCAAGGGAAAGAGCCATATGCGGTGATTCATGCTCTGAAAAACTTGGTGACATTATCTTTATGGAACCAAGTGTGTTTTCTTTTCAGGTTGTATGGACTTAGTGAGCCGACTTGTGGCATTTGAGAGCAAGAAGCTTGACGATACACAAGTCAGATGGCACACTCGAGGGAAAGAGCTACATGCGGTGATTCATGCTCTGAAAAACTTGACGACATTATCTTTATGGAACCAAGTGTGTTTTCTTTTCAGGTTGTTTGGCAAGGACTCGAAGTTTTATGGTCACTTCTGGTGGCAGCTAGACTTCCAAAGATTGGAGACTACGTTGAGTATGAGTACCTCTGATCATCCTCAGTCTGATGATGGGCAAATAGAGAGGGTAAATCAGATTTTGGAGGATATGCTTCGTGCATACGTCTCTAAGAAACCATCAGATTGGGAGAAGCACATCCTAATGGTTGAGCTTGCCTACAATAGTGCTAAGCTGCGACTACTAGTTACGGTCCGTTTATGCTAATGTACGGATACAAACGTAGATCTCCAGTAACAATTGGACTTAAGAATATTCAGATTGATGTGGCTAGAGGTTTCTTAGCAGATATGCAAAAAATGTTAGTCAGTGCACGTGAGGCTATCAGGAATGCACAAGGTCGTGCACAGTTTTATGTTGATAGGCAATGTTCACCGAGGGAGTTTAGTTTATTTGACAATGCCCAAGAGTTCTGAGATGTTACACACAGGGAAGATTGGGAAGTTATCCCCTAGGTACTGTGGACCTTACAAGATTTTGAACATATTGATGAGGTTACTTATAGACTAGAGTTGTCTCCAAATGTGAAAGTTCATCCATCCTTTCATGTCAGAGAAGTTGGGAGCCACTCAGAAACTTGTTGAGGTTGAGAACTTGTCCTATTTTCACATGAACCCGAAAGGGTGATAGATTTCAAGGAAAGGCAACTTAGGAACAAGTTTATCCCTGAATATCGGGTGGAGGAGGACTCAACTTGGGAGTCGGGAGCTAGGTTGAGCAAGCGCTTTCCTAATTTCATTTAAGATTAAATTTTTGAAGAGGGAAGTATGTTATGTATCTAGAAATATAAAGGCTTGGGCTATTTTTATGTGGCCTATATAAGTGAGCTATTGAGTCAATTTGAAGGAGAGCTCCTCAAATCTAGACTCAAGGCCCTCTTGAGGCTGCTCCATGCTCACACATCGGAGGGGTGTGTCCTGGTAGTACAGACCTTGGGTCATGTCTACTTCAATTTAATGCTCGGGCAACAAAATCTTCTGACATGGAGAGTAAAAATTTCTATAACAAAATACTCATAAATTTCACGTCAAAAAATTGCCTCCAAACCACCAACCCATACAGAAAATTAGCGTATTACAAACCATTCACAATAATCCTTCACCTTTGCAATTTTTACCACACTCACCGCAAAAGAAGAAGCGATTGTCGAAAACAAAGCAAGCCTTTGCCAGGTTCAGAATCTAGCATTTGATGAACCACCGCTAAAGATCCTATGTCATCCACTGATGACCACCGGTCATACAGCTGCATCCAACAATCTGCCCTGGTCCATTGTTCTACATGTTCACTGAGCAGACATAGCAGTTGCTCGGCAGCAACCCTACCAGAGTACAGCATATATCCAGGATCGAGTGTTAAGATTGCACGTATGTCTCTCAGAGCTCCTTCATAATCTTGAAGGTCAAGGCAAATGTAAGCACGCATCTCAAGGCAGTCAGTCGTGACCTTGAAACCCAAGATACGATTGATCTCAGTAATGGCTGCATGCATTTTCCCTTCATCCATCAAAGCAGAAGCTCTATACTTGTAAGGGAAGGTCAGAGTAGGATCCAAATCTGTTGCCAAATTTAAATCTGCTAGTTTGTCTTGACCCTCACAGTACAATGCCCTCTCCTGATACATCCACCCTGAGGGTTTGTATCCAGATACCAGGCTGGTGGCATCCTTAAATGCAGAAAGACAATGGCCACGCTTGTACTTTGCTCTAGCAACCCCTGCCAAAGAATAAGTGTGTCCTTCTTCTGCAGCTACTTCAAAGCACCTTTGTGACTCCCTGTATTGATTCCTGCCAAACAATACACAGCCCATTTGATGAAAAACCAGAGCTTTTTGACGTCGGGCAACCACACACTCTTTCAATCGCTCTAAAAGAGAGACTGTAAGATCCGATGTGAGGTCCTCTTCCATGGCAACTTGACTCAGAAGTGAGTAAAGTGCAAAAGATGAGTGACCAGCAGCCATAAGCTTCCTTCCCCCTTCACTTGAGCAGAAAAGACTTGCAACATGTTTATTATTAAGTGAAAGAGGTAGCTCCCAGAGCATAAACTGTATGCAAGTTGATGTTAGGACGGGAGCACTCTCTTCGAGTGCAAAGTCCATAAAAGCAACTGCATCATGCAAACTCATTACAAGTGCCACCAGACTCTTGTCACAAGCAATTTTCAGCCTTACACAACAAAATCTGTTCGAAAAGGTCAGCAATTCTAACAGGATAACTGCAGGTAGTTGACCAAGTATGCCTGTTTTGCTGAATTCAGCCACTGCTGCCATACCTGCTGCTGAAATCCCATTGTGAGAAAAATCTATTTCTGTTGTTCTCGACTCTGCAAAGCATCCATACAGCATAGCTTGAAAAGGAGGTGAAAGAGCAGCCAGACTCTGCCTGTGGCAAGAAACTCTCCTGTCACCAATCTGAAAAACGACATCATCTTCAAAGAAACCTGACGCCCCACAGTGCTGCATGTCAGGTTCGACTCGTTTCCAAAAGCTGCTGCAGGGACAAGGATCAAAGGCCACAGAAGGAGCAAAACCTGGAATAAGAGCTGCTTGAGGGCATTCCAATGCATGACCGTTGCACTTGAGCACAGAACAAGCACTGATGTCTTCATCTCTTTTTTCATATTTCAGCCAAGCAGCATAGACTAGCTTCTCGTGGACTGAGACAGCATGCTGTCGGGCAGAGCGTAGAGTTCTTCTGGTCAGTTTTGTCTCGTCTAGTCCCCTGAATACAAATGATTGTTCGAGATAAAACCTTGACTTATCCTCATCTGAAGCAACATCAATTTCAGCATGAATTTCTGCCAAAACCTCCACATAATCCACAGGTTTCAAGCAGGGTATTAAACAGGGTTCTGTCAATTTGGCAAGTGATGAGCTGCAACATCAAAACAAATGCATAATAAGATCCATAACAATTTAGCCATTCTTTCACAAAGAAGCAGCAGCCGAACTCTATAAAGAAAGCCAAGAGAGATACCTTGTGTGTGTGGAGTCTGCATTTGACGTTCTGCTTGGACTCCTGTGGTCTGTCTTCATCCGGCTGTCTATAGCAGTCTCTAAAGGAGATGCTGCGTGGACTTGTATTCCCCTGCACAAGTCTGCTATACGCAGCGCTCTCATTTTCAGCAAAGGCTACCATCAATCATTGCAACGACTCCTGAGAAAGCTGAACTTTTTAATGATCAAAAGCATCTCAGGTGATGATTAGGTCTCAAGTTCTTTGACTGCTTAGTACCATCATCTAACTGAACCGCCTAACACAATGCTATGATCATCCAACACCTGCAAATGATAAAACTCGGCTTTCTTGGCCTATATTTAGATGGGCACTGGCAATAGTGAGGTTCATAAGCAATTTCCCGCAGTTTTGTTGGACACACTTCTTAGAAAGCTGAACTTTTTAATGATCAAAATCTCAGGTGATGATTAGGTCTCAAGTTCTTTGACTACTTAGTACCATCATCTAGCTGAACCGCAAAACACCTGTGAATGCTATGATCATCCAACACCTGCAAATGATAAAACTCGGCTTTCTTGGCCTATGTTTAGATGACCACTGGCAATAGTGAGGTTCATAAGCAATTTCCCGCAGGTTTGTTGGACGCACTTCCCAAAAAGCGTCCCATGGTTTGGCAATTGCATTGTAAAGCTGTGCTTTGAACTGATTTGTTATCACCGGGCCTGTAAATCGTTGGTCTGATATCAGAACTCCAT